>NW_024881556.1:840000-1403235 GCF_019059575.1 Amphibalanus amphitrite
ACTGGGACGGACTGGAGATCTGCCACGACAGTCCGGACTGGGACGGACGGGTGACTGGAGATATGCCACGACAGTCCGGACTGGGGCGGACTGGAGATCTACCACGACAGTCCGGACTGGGACGGACGGGTGACTGGAGATCTGCCACGACAGTCCGGACTGGGACGGACTGGAGATCTGCCACGACAGTCCGGACTGGGACGGACTGGAGATCTGCCACGACAGTCCGGACTGGGACGGACGGGTGACTGGAGATATGCCACGACAGTCCGGACTGAGGCGGACTGGAGATCTGCCACGACAGTCCGGACTGGGACGGACGGGTGACTGGAGATATGCCACGACAGTCCGGACTGGGACGGACGGGTGACTGGAGATCTGCCACGACAGTCCGGACTGGGACGGACTGGAGATCTGCCACGACAGTCCGGACTGGGACGGACGGGTGACTGGAGATCTGCCACGACAGTCCGGACTGGGGCGGACTGGAGATCTGCCACGACAGTCCGGACTGGGACGGACTGGAGATCTGCCACGACAGTCCGGACTGGGACGGACTGGAGATCTGCCACGACAGTCCGGACTGCAACGGGTGGCTGGAGATCTACCACGACAGTCCGGACTGGGACGGACTGGAGATCTGCCACGACAGTCCGGACTGGGACTGACGGGTGACTGGAGATCTGCTTCGACAGTCCGGACTGGGACGGACGGGTGACTGGAGATCTACCACGACAGTCCGGACTGGGACGGACGGGTGACTGGAGATCTGCCACGACAGTCCGGACTGGGACGGACTGAAGATCTGCCACGACAATCCGGACTGGGACGGACGGGTGACTGGAGATCGTCACCTCCCGAGCGATCCCTAGCCCAGGCCCGACCTCGACAGCTGTGTCTCCACCTGGCTACCTACTCGCAGTCCGGCAGCCATTCGGTGATGAGGTGACGCGCTGGTGTCACCATGCTGCGTTGTATAACGTGTTGCCGCACCTGCGCCACTGACTGTCACCCCGGCCGCTGCTGTGACCTCGGGTGTATGTGTGGTGGTGATGGCAGCTGGCGGGTGGCACAATCTGTCACCAGCCGCCGCCGCAGTGAACGCAGAGCACCGTCTTAAAAACCCATAAACCATCTCAGCCACCCGTGGGGTGCATTTGACGGGCCCCTCGGGGACAGAGTGACGGGCCCCTCGGGGACAGAGTGCGCCGCCCGCCGGCCGCCGGTCGGCCGGCGCCGCCACCTGGCCGCGCCGAGGGACAGCCGCCAGAGGCCATCACCTCCCGCCGGCGCGCGCACCAGCTGCGCCCGACAGTCCACAGCGCCGAGAGCGGAGCACCGCAGGCGTCTGCTGCAGGCTGCCAATAGCTGCACACCGCCGGACGCTGCAGGCGGGGTGTTGGTTTGGATCACGCCTCGTATGACACGTAGCGAGTCGGTCGGCTGCCCGGTGACTGGCGCACGGCGTCCGTCCCGGCCGGTGACATACCACTCAGCCGCGCGGGGGGCGGCCGGGGCAGCGGCCGGTGACATCCCACTCAGCCGCGCGGGGGGACGCTCCGCCGTCCCAGCAGCCGCCGATCCCCGCTCCAACTCCGAGCGTGGGGCCTCCGGCGTCAGTGACGGCGACGTCAGCCGAGCCCGGCGACGTCAGCGCCGAGCCGGACGGACCTCTCGGAAATGACAGCGGCCCGCCACGGAAGCCGGTGTGGGCTTTGAGCGGGCGATGCAAAGGGCGCCGCGCTGTCGCCGTCCGGACACGCCAGACTCGGCCCTGGCACCGTCAGAGCCCCCTCCCCCCCACGGGACACGGCACGGAACAGCCGGTGAGGTCAGCGCGCGCTGACGGACGGGGACAACGGACGGCGGCCAGGCACTCGGTGTGGCCCGAGCTGCTCAGCCCACTGCGCCGCTGAGACCTGTTGGTGGACCCGCTGTCACGCAGCCGCCCGAGGTGTATGTTTCTGGATATTCTGTGAATCTCGGGGCACCGGCACGCTGCCTGGCGGAGACTGGGACAGGACCAATGAACAACCACTCGGTAAAGAGGCGCTGCCGCCAGTGGCACTGAGACGGCCCGACACTGCCCGCCGGGCCGGGCGCGGAACGTGCAGTCGGTCGTCGGCCGGCGCTGACCCGCCGCGCGCCAATTGAACCGGGTGGCGGCCGAGGACCGCCGGCGCGGCGGCGGCCAAGGACCACGGGTCGACTCAGTCCCGGGCGTCTGACGGAGCTCGGCAGCCGACACCTCGTCACCGCGCGCGTGCCGCCGCTGAGCTTGCCGCTCGTGTCGCGGCACCTGCAGTGTGGGTGGATCCGCTCCGGGCCAGGGCGCCGAGCCCGCTGACCGCCACAGACTCCGGCCGCTCCAGAAAACCCCTGGAAAAGAAATCGGAGCAGCTGATCGGCTCAGCTGCCGCGCGCCCTGACTCACCGCGTATTTAGCCTCCTGCTGTCCCGGCTAATCGCTGTGGCTCGAATACATACAAATGCGCGTGGGAGCGCCGCTCTGGGAGGGCTCAGCCGCGCTCACTATATCACGATGTCCAAACAGCGCTTTTTACCTGTACTGGGAGATTTCCGTGCTGGCAATGGACATGTGGCTTAGCTACTGGTACCTGGGCTTACGAATGCTGTGGATGGGAATATTTTCAAAGGTATCTAAGCTGGGCATCATGCAGCTAATGGTGTTATATTTAGTTCGCGCTCGGACGATTGCTCTGGACTCATCCACAGAAATCCCTTACAGCATCAATTATTTGCAAGTACCTATAGCTGTTGTTTATGCTTAAAAAGACTTATTTGCTAGCAATTATGCCACTTTAATAAAATAAAGGCAACATAAATTGTTGTTATTTTGTGTTAAGTCGAATACTAGAAAAACACCAATAATTACTTTCTTTGGAACAAAAGGGGCGAATCGAAGAAAGGCCCAGAGCTATGGTCTCAAAGATTTCGCGTCACGCTTTGAGCGAAAACGTTGCGTCAGCACTTACACAACTAGTGGGAATCGGCCCCCCTCCCCTGTGGTGACGCTAATGGGCTGCTGCCTCACGAAATAGTGAATAGGTCTATGAATTGTTTGGTGGGTTGATCAAGTATACCTATTTTCCAGTAGCCTTGAACTTGAAACTCGAATAAAATAATAACTTGTAGTAGGTATTTTCATCCAATGGATCTCTACACTGAACAGCATTTTTATACAGATATGATACAACATATATGCAAAAAAATAGCGCGCATTAAACAATGTTACGTGTATGGGGATTATTCCAGCCTCATCGCTTCAGGTACGCCAATCTCCTAGCTGAGTTTGCATGCTGGCTCATTTTTGCATGTTCAACATTAGCACACAAGTAATCACACACAGGCCACAGCACGATAGGGCATCTATGAACCTCAGCCTGTGCCTGAGACACGTATTCTGAGTGCTAGAGTAATCCGATCACGTGTACGATCGTGTCAGGAACACAGTGTCTCGTGACCGCAACCAAAGATCGCGCGGCTCGATGAGTCACCACCGAGAGCATCAGACGAAACTCTTCACACTTTGCACAAGTCCACTCAGCTCAGGGATCAGATCCACTCAGCCAACCCCCCCCCCCCCTCTCTCTCTCTCTCTCTCTCTCTCCTCTCTCTCGCTCGCTCTCTTTCTCTCTCTCTCTGTCTCTCTCTGTCTCTCTCTGTCTCTCTCTCTCTCTCTCTCTCTCTCTCTCTCTCTCTCTCTCTCTCTCTCTCTCTCTCTCTCTCTCTCTCTCTCTCTCTCTCTCTCTCTCTCTCTCTCTCTCTCCTCTCTCTCTCTCTCTCTCTCTCTCTCTCTCTCTCTCTCTCTCTCTCTCTCTCTCTCTCTCTCTCTCTCTCTCTCTCTCTCTCTCTCTCTCTCTCTCTCTCTCTCTCTCTCTCTCTCTCTCTCTCTCTCTCTCTCTCTCTCTCTCTCTCTCTCTCTCTCTCTCTCTCTCTCTCTCTCTCTCTCTTGTTCTCTGGCTATGTCTGTCTCTCACTCCCCCTTTTACTCTTTGTGCCCGCCTTACTTAACCTTTCCTAGCCTTACCTAAATCATACACAAAATCCTATTCATATCATAAATCGTATTGAAGTTATGCAGCATACTCGTACCTTGTAGTAGAAATGAACTTGTAATATACAATGAAATGGCCCTTGGTGCAATAACCAGAGATGTTTTATGCATGAACAATGTCATTGGGATGGACTGCATTCATTTATGTCCACCTCTTATTCCAAGTCACCTCCCAAACAAAGAAGGCCTCAATCATTCATTTCCACTTGACTCACGCACCGCCCGATGGCATATGCGCCGACAAATCATACTCGACCGTCAATCTCCTGCATAACTCTTTTCACCTGCTGGGTACTTGAGCTCGGATCGGTGCGGCCCGGCCGGCAGCTGCTGCAGCTATCAGACGGCACGGGGCGCCGGTTGCCGTCCCTGCTCGTCACTGACACCGCAGACCACGCTGTCAGCTGTCAGCGGTCAGGTGACATGGCAGCTGTCACCGCTGTCCGAGCTGTCAGCTCTGTCAGCGCAGACCGAGCTGTCCGAGCTGTCCTAGACTGTATGATCTGTCCTAGGCTGCGGAGAGCTGAGGGGTGGATAGTCGCGGGATGCAGACAGCTGAGGGGTGGCTAGTCGCGGGATGCAGACAGCTGAGGGTGGCTAGTCGCGGGATGCAGACAGCTGAGGGGTGGCTAGTCGCGGGATGCAGACAGCTGAGGGGTGGCTAGTCGCGGGATGCAGACAGCTGAGGGGTGGATAGTCGCGGGATGCAGACAGCTGAGGGGTGGATAGTCGCGGGATGCAGACAGCTGAGGGGTGGATAGTCGCGGGATGCAGACAGCTGAGGGGTGGCTAGTCGCGGGATGCAGACAGCTGAGGGGTGGATAGTCGCGGGATGCAGACAGCTGAGGGGTGGATAGTCGCGGGATGCAGACAGCCGAATTACGGGGGCAGACACGGGGCACGGGGCGGCGGCGGACCCCCGGCCAGCTCAGCCTGACGCGGCCAGCTCGGCCTGACGCGGCCAGCTGCCGGGTCCGCTGCTCAGCGCTGACGCCTGCGGTGAGACACACGGCGGGCAGAGAGAGAGAGAGAGAGAGAGAGAGAGAGAGAGAGAGAGAGAGAGAGAGAGAGAGAGAGAGAGAGAGAGAGAGAGAGAGAGAGAGAGAGAGGGAGAGAGAGAGAGAGGGAGGGAGAGAGAGAGAGGAGACCTGCCGCGGCGCCGACAGGCGTGGGCAGCTGCTGCCGGCCCCTGACAAACAATGCCGCCCGGCGGTGTAAGTGACAGCCTTATCAGACGAAAGGTGTCTGGAACAGGCCGTCCGGAATCTCATTACGTCCTGTTGTCTAGTATTGCATCAATGTGACAAATAGTATACTGTAGACACCTTTGAACAATGACAAAAGAAATTTCAGTGGAACTTGTTCAAACAAAGGCGCCTGTTACATGCAAATGACGAATGGGCTTCATTCATCATGGCTATCAAGATTCGCCACAACGAAAAACTGGGAGATTGTACGGAGCATGGCGACTCGCTTCCTTTGCGTTGTCACATGTGATATCGCCTTGATTTGTTGCAGAGTGCATTCACAATAAACGTAAAAGGCAATTAGTTCAAAGTTCATGCTTTCCGGCTGTAAAACTGCGCGCGATTACGAGCCCTGCTTTCCAGCTAGGTCGTCACCGCGTGGTCGGCGACACAAGGGCGGCCCGCTCGCGTGTCAGTGACTGTGCCGCGTTGTCTGCTCTGTTTTTACCGACCCGGCCGGCCGCGGCCGGCGCCGCAGTGTGCACTGCAGTACCACAGCAGCGTGCACTGTGCAGTGTGCGGTGTGTACTCCGCGGTACACACCGCACACAGTGCACACTGTCCTGGAGCGGCGGCCTCACCCCAGTGTCAGACTCCGCCCGTCCGGCCGACTGAGACTGGGCCGACTCAGTCACACAGTCCGTCCGACTGGACCGACTCAGTCACACAGTCCGCCCGTCAGGCCGACTGAGACTGGGCCGACTCAGTCACACAGTCCGCCCGTCAGGCCGACTGAGACTGGGCCGACTCAGTCACACAGTCCGCCCGTCAGGCCGACTGAGACTGGGCCGACTCAGTCACACAGTCCGCCCGTCAGGCCGACTGAGACTGGGCCGACTCAGTCACACAGTCCGCCCGTCCGGCCGCAGACTGAGACTGAGACTGGTCCGACTTAGTCACGCCGCCCGGCGCCCGGTCGGCCGGCGGGGCAGCAGGGCCGGTACCGTCTGTACCCGGCCGGTGCCGCCTGTACCCGGCCGGTACCGTCTGTACCCGGCCGGTGCCGTCTGTACCCGGCCAGTACCGGCTGTACCCGGCCGGTGCCGTCTGTAGTTACCCGGCCGGGGCGGTCTCATGTCATCAGTCCTGACATGCTCATCTGGCCGGTGCCGGCTCCTCAGCGGCGCGTGAAATCCGCATCCCGGCCCAAGCCGCCTCTGCACGGGGCCCGGAAAACCCCGCGCTGACCGCCACACCGGACGGCTCCGTCCCGGCCCGCGACCCTGGCCACTGCATCCGGAACAAGTGGGACCGGATCCGGAGCACACGACCGGATCCGGGACCGGCAGTGGGTCCGCAGTCTGAAACCTCAGCGGTGGAAACGCTATCAAAAACATAACCATGACACGTAATGAGAGCGGACGAATTCCGGACGCAGTTGAATCTGGCAACCTGACAGACCATGTTTTGACAATCTGACAGTCTTACCGTCTGTAGTATCAGTCTGACGGTGATAATCTGACATAGGTATATGCTACATAACAGTCAGATGGCCCGCTAACCACCTTATGTACACCGAACTCTTGGTAGAGAATGTTTGACTATTTGGCAGACTGGGGGAGGGACCGGGAGACTGGGGGCTCTGGGGCAGGGGCTGGGGGACTGGGAACGCGGGCAGGGGCCGGGGAGAGGGACGCCTCTCCTCTCGGGCAGCCGTCCGCGCTCCGAGAGCACTGGGAATGCCGTCAGCGGCCCGAGAGCCGGTCTCGGTGACCGCAGCCGGGCCGCAGAATCCGCATTCAGGCACGGCAGGCGGCGCGGCGCGGCCGTCCGGCTCGCCGCCGAGGGCCGCACGCACCGGCCGCGCCGTGCAGAGGCCGGTGCGCTCCCACGGGTGGCGTGGCTGCCGCGCCCCGCCGCAGGACTCGCACGGCGACACGTCTGAAATGTAGAGACGCGGCGGCGCGGACCTCAGCCCGTCCAGTCCCAGCGCGGGCAGCGAGGCACCTGCAGACGGCGCCGCACGGCGACAATCGCGCCATGGGCCGGCGTGCCGCGGCTCTATCGGCCATCTAATCTCGCTGCCCATTTTGTCCGTGTATCTATATCTATATGTGTCGGAAAACCGCGCTGCGGCCAGCGCGGCGTGTTGACGGGTGCCGGCCGTGTGATCGGGGCCGGTGTCGGGCCGCCTGCCGTGTGATCGGGGCCGCCGCCACACGGCCAGCCGCTGGAACCGGCGCCGGCGCGGCTCGCTCGGCTCCGCGCAGCTGGCCAGCTGCTGTGCGGCCGTCTCCGCGCACCCTGGGCGACAGCCTCTGTCGGCAGCGTCCGAGGCCGGAGCGGCGAGCTGTGGGCGCACAGCGCTGCAGCACCGCGATGATGTAAACTGACAGGCGCCGGCCGGGCCGCCGCCTTATCTGGCGATCCGGTCGGCCCGGCGCCGATTGCGCCGCGACCGGTCGCGGCCGGCAGATGAGCCGGCGCGCTGTCAGGGCGCGTTACCACTCTGAGCAGCCGACCGCGCCGCGCCGCGGGCGTCACCGCCGCGCCACCGTCGGTCCCGCTGATGGGCGCTGTGTAGCGGACGCGTTCCCGGCGAAAAATGGCCGCTCCGGTGGGCGCTATCGCTGATCGCGGTCGATACCTCCCTGTCAGTAGTGGATACAGTTCAGAGTCGAACCGGCGACGGGCGAACGGGCCTGGGCGCCGGGTCCCGCACCCAGGGAGGGCTCAGAGAAGATTGGCTTCGGACTCCCCCAACTGCTGCTTTACCCGGCAGTGTCACCACTGCAGTACCCTGTTGACTGTGGAGTGTTATGCTCCAAGTTGACTTTTCCCTCTTTTACAATGTATGTAATTGGAAGAGTGGAATTCCTACCAAATTCCTACCGCCATTTCACGTGCAGAGGTAAGAGCGATGTCGGAATTCACTATTACCAGCTCGGAGGGCATTATCTGAATCCTGTGATGCGCTCGACTGACCCTGTCCGCCCATCCCGCAGATTAGCGCGCTCCATCCGCCGGCCGGTCAGCTTTGCAAGGCTAACCAGATGGCGATCCGTCCAAAAACCCCGCCGGCGCGCCTAATGAGATCACGACCATTACACCAGATCCGGGCCGACCGGCACGGCGCAAATTTGGCGCGGCCAGCCATGGTGCGCTCTGGACACCAAGGCCACACACTGCCAGAGAGTCGCACCGGAGCGCAGCAGGTCCCGCACCCGGCGTCACCGGCGCCCAGCTCAAAGGCGCCGCGACTGAGCGCGTCCCGACCCGTCCGCGCGGCGTCCGGGCGGCGATATCGGCGGCAGCGCCGGCCGCTCTCGCGTGAGCGCAAAGCGGCCGCCGGCGCCGCGACAGCCAGCTCGGGCGGCGGAGAAAGCTGCAGCAGGGGCGGGAGACGGTGCCGCGGCGGGGAGCGGCAGCAGGGGCGGGAGCCGGTGCCGCTCGGCGGGGAGCGGCTGAGCGGCTGACGGATATACCGGGTCGGAGTCCGGCGGTACCTCCCACTCGCCGGCCTTCCTCCCACATCACTCGTCCCACCCGTACATAGTGACACCAGGCGTCACCGACACCATGCTGTGCGGCGTCACAGAGCGGGGTCCCGTCAGACGATGCGACACTCGCTGACGGCTCAGAGAGTAGGTCCACTAGTTGCAGGGGTCGATTCGCCGCCGGGGCCCAACTCCAAACTCCTACCCAGCAACAGGAACACTAGCCATCAAACCAAACTTAACTAAATGACCAGTCTGTCAGTGAAAAGAATCTCTCAAGTTTAATGTCGTTTTAGAACACACTCATTGCATATGCAACACTCAAGGATAAGTACGTAACAACATTGGAACATTCGGATAATTGGGATTAGGTGTCATGTCACTCGAGGACCCTGACCATCTCCAAATAGAATTCCGTTCGAATTGGCCGCGATCATATCTCTAATCTCTTGCAAGTATTGCACCAAGGAATGTGACAAAAGACGTATACACGACGTGTCACCAGCATCGACAGCCGATAAGGCGTCGGTCGGCGGTCCGCCCCCCTGACCATCAATCAGTGGCAGCTGTCAGGTGTCCGCCATTGTGTCAAATTTGGGACCGGGCGCCACCGTCCCCGGGCCTCCCGGGGCGTCCGCCAGCCGCAGCCGGTGACACTCGGTGCCCGGGCGGTGGCGGTGACCCACCGACCTCACACCGCTGGGGCCCGCACCGACCCCGCGGGGGCGCACACCGACCCCGGTTCAGCCCACACCGACACCGCTGGGGCCCACACCGACCCCAGTTCAGCCCACACCGACCCCGGTTCAGCCCACACCGACCCCGGTTCAGCCCACACCGACCCCGGTTCAGCCCACACCGGCCCCGGTTCAGCCCACACCGACCCCGGTTCAGCCCACACCGGCCCCGGTTCAGCCCACACCGACCCCGGTCCCACACCGGCCCCGGTGGGGCGCACCCCGGCCCCGCTGGGACCCACACCGGCCCCGCTGGGGCGCACACCGACCCCGCTGGGGCCCACACCGACCCCGGCTCAGCCCACACCGACCCCGCTGGGGCCCACACCGACCCCGCTGGGGCCCACACCGACCCCGCTGGGGCCCACACCGACCCCGGTTCCGCCCACACCGGCCCCGCTGGGGCGCACACCGGCCCCACTGGGGCGCACCCCGGCAGGCGGATAATGCGCGGCAGTGCCGGCTGACGGGCCGGGATGTCCGTCGTTCGATGTGTCGGCTGGGTGACGGCTGCCGCGCTCTGCGCTCGGTCCGGGCGGCTCATTACGGCGGACGCGCTGGGAGCGGCGCCGGCTTCCGGCTCCGGCAGTACTCTGCCCGGGTGGCAGAGAGCTGCGGTCGCCCATTAGCGGGCCCGGCCGCCATCGGTGCCGCAGCGACTGAGCACAGGTCCCCTCCCCCCGGCCGCGGTCCGCTGCGGACCGTGACGGACCGTGACGGCGGGGTGGGGACCAGGGTCCCGGCTGTCCGGGTGCCTGCCCACGGGGACACGCGGCGCTGAGGGAGGGATGGGCAGGTTCCTCCTTCCCCCGGCGGGCACACGATCAGGCACACCAGCAGGCTAGCAAACACTGGTAGGCAAGTGCGGCGCAGCCTGCCGGAACAAATTCGCGACGACAGCGTCAGCGTGCGTGCCTCAAACTACAAATAGCGGCACGACTACAGATAAAATATTTTCGAGTCAAATAGCTACGCTTTGCACAATGCATTTAACATAGAGCATGTTTATACCTAGGTACCTAGCCATTTTTGTAAAAGGTAGATATTAATCAATTTCTTTCTATGATAAAGTATAATATTTGTTATAACCTTTTCCTCGAATTAAGGAAGGTAAAAAAGTCGAAAGTGATTGTGTCTCTCTGTTTGTTCACATAGTTTGTATTCTAGCCTTGTCGCGTAGGGTCGGCGTCGGGTCATAAGTGGTCATAAATGGAGGTCTATGGCCACACATGTGCGCGGCAGCAGGGACACGCCGGCCCGTATATCGGGCGGCCCGGCTGGACATTGGGAGACGGGCGGGCAGTGGAGAGCAGGGCGGGAGAGAGAGAGGACGGGTCGGTGTGCGCGTTGAGATGTCTGAAGGGTGAAGAAATACAGTCTACGATAGACGCAAAGTTTGAATGCCACAAGCTATTTCGGCATTTTTCTGACAAGTGGTGAGAAGATGCCGAGTGTCGAGGAGGAGACCAGTGACACCGCGGGAAGAGCGGTGATGGAGGTGACTCCGGCGTTCGACGCCAGGACTATTCCGGAGTTCGACGGAACTGGAAACGTAGTGGAGTGGCTGGAGCAGGCTGCTCTCCTGTGCGAGCTGCGATCAGTGTCCTTGATGGCTGTGTTGCCGACTCGCCTGCGCGGCGGTGCTTTCGCGGTGTGGTCCCGAATGCCCGCAGCGACTCGTCATCAGCTGCCCAGCGTGAAGGCTAAGCTGCTGAGGGCCTTCGCCATGGACCCGTTCACAGCGCAGGCGGAAATGGCTCGGCGTCGCCTTCATCCCGGAGAGACGGCGGATGTGTACTTAGCGGCGCTGCAGCAGCTCGCTGAGTTGATGGGAGGTCTGCCGGAGAGAGCTATCGCCATCACCTTCGTCAATGGGCTGCCGGAGGCTGCGCAAGCTGCGGTTCGGGACGGGCTCGGAGACGAGTTCACTCTCGAGTACGCCCTGGACCGAGCGAGAGCCGTACTGTCCAGGACAGCAGTCAAGGCAGCGCCACCGGCGGCGGCAGCGGCGGCGGCGGCGGCGGCGGCGGCGGGGGCGGCGGCGGCGGCGGCGAGTGGGCCATCACGTGACATTTCAAGGTCAAGTCGCCGGCCGGCTCCGATCAGATGATGTGCGTGAAGTTGGCGTCGGATTCGGATTCGTATTCAACGTCGAGTACCGAATCACTTGAAAACGTCATATCTGGTCAATTCGGGGACGGGGAGCACGAATATGACATTAATTTTGCCCTAGCAGGTATCCCTTATCCCTTAATCGTCCCTTAAATGACGGGGCGCGCCAAAAGTGCCTCAGGGGCTCTTCCGATCACGAAAATAATGGTCCCAGGCGATTCCCCGGGTCGATATCTAGCCGCACCACCACTAACTTCACACGTGCCTCATATCCCTTATCCCTTAATCGTCCCTTAAATGACGGGGCGCGCCAAAAGTGCCTCAGGGGTTCTTCCGATCGCGAAAAGAATGGTCCCAGGCAATTCCCCGGGTCGATATCTAGCCGCACCACCACTAACTTCACACGTGCCTCACATCCCTCATCCCTTAATCGTCCCTTAAACGACGGGGCGCGTCAAAAGTGCCTCAGGGGTTCTTCTGATCGCGAAAATAATGGTCCCAGGCGATTCCCCGGGTCGATATCTAGCCGCACCACCACTAACTTCACACGTGCCTCATATCCCTCATCCCTTAATCGTCCCTTAAATGACGGGGCGCGCCAAAAGTGCCTCAGGGGTTCTTCCGATCGCGAAAATAATGGTCCCAGGCGATTCCCCGGGTCGATATCTAGCCGCACCACCACTAACTTCACACGTGCCTCATATCCCTTATCCCTTAATCGTCCCTTAAATGACGGGGCGCGCCAAAAGTGCCTCAGGGGTTCTTCCGATCGCGAAAATAATGGTCCCAGGCGATTCCCCGGGTCGATATCTAGCCGCACCACCACTAACTTCACACGTGCCTCACATCCCTCATCCCTTAATCGTCCCTTAAATTACGGGGCGCGCCAAAAGTGCCTCAGGGGTTCTTCCGATCGCGATGCTTTTCCATCTAAACTAGTGATATCAATCGGTTACCAAGGATTTGGTATACCAAGAAAATACCAATACCAATACCGTCATTTAAGGGACGATTAAGGGATAAGGGATATGAGGCACGTGTGAAGTTAGTGGTGGTGCGGCTAGATATCGACCCGGGGAATCGCCTGGGACCATTATTTTCGCGATCGGAAGAGCCCCTGAGGCACTTTTGGCGCGCCCCGTCATTTAAGGGACGATTAAGGGATAAGGGATATGAGGCACGTGTGAAGTTAGTGGTGGTGCGGCTAGATATCGACCCGGGGAATCGCCTGGGACCATTATTTTCGCGATCGGAAGAGCCCCTGAGGCACTTTTGGCGCGCCCCGTCATTTAAGGGACGATTAAGGGATAAGGGATATGAGGCACGTGTGAAGTTAGTGGTGGTGCGGCTAGATATCGACCCGGGGAATCGCCTGGGACCATTATTTTCGCGATCGGAAGAACCCCTGAGGCACTTTTGGCGCGCCCCGTCATTTAAGGGACGATTAAGGGATAAGGGATATGAGGCACGTGTGAAGTTAGTGGTGGTGCGGCAAGATATCGACCCGGGGAATCGCCTGGGACCATTATTTTCGCGATCGGAAGAGCCCCTGAGGCACTTTTGGCGCGCCCCGTCATTTAAGGGACGATTAAGGGATAAGGGATATGAGGCACGTGTGAAGTTAGTGGTGGTGCGGCTAGATATCGACCCGGGGAATCGCCTGGGACCATTATTTTCGCGATCGGAAGAGCCCCTGAGGCACTTTTGGCGCGCCCCGTCATTTAAGGGACGATTAAGGGATAAGGGATATGAGGCACGTGTGAAGTTAGTGGTGGTGCGGCTAGATATCGACCCGGGGAATCGCCTGGGACCATTCTTTTCGCGATCAGAAGAACCCCTGAGGCACTTTTGGCGCGCCCCGTCATTTAAGGGACGATTAAGGGATAAGGGATATGAGGCACGTGTGAAGTTAGTGGTGGTGCGGCTAGATATCGACCCGGGGAATCGCCTGGGACCATTCTTTTCGCGATCGGAAGAACCCCTGAGGCACTTTTGGCGCGCCCCGTCGTTTAAGGGACGATTAAGGGATGAGGGATGTGAGGCACGTGTGAAGTTAGTGGTGGTGCGGCTAGATATCGACCCGGGGAATCGCCTGGGACCATTATTTTCGCGATCAGAAGAACCCCTGAGGCACTTTTGGCGCGCCCCGTCGTTTAAGGGACGATTAAGGGATGAGGGATGTGAGGCACGTGTGAAGTTAGTGGTGGTGCGGCTAGATATCGACCCGGGGAATTGCCTGGGACCATTATTTTCGCGATCGGAAGAACCCCTGAGGCACTTTTGGCGCGCCCCGTCGTTTAAGGGACGATTAAGGGATAAGGGATATGAGGCACGTGTGAAGTTAGTGGTGGTGCGGCTAGATATCGACCCGGGGAATCGCCTGGGACCATTATTTTCGCGATCAGAAGAACCCCTGAGGCACTTTTGGCGCGCGCCGTCGTTTAAGGGACGATTAAGGGATGAGGGATGTGAGGCACGTGTGAAGTTAGTGGTGGTGCGGCTAGATATCGACCCGGGGAATTGCCTGGGACCATTATTTTCGCGATCAGAAGAACCCCTGAGGCACTTTTGGCGCGCCCCGTCATTTAAGGGACGATTAAGGGATAAGGGATATGAGGCACGTGTGAAGTTAGTGGTGGTGCGGCTAGATATCGACCCGGGGAATCGCCTGGGACCATTATTTTCGCGATCGGAAGAGCCCCTGAGGCACTTTTGGCGCGCCCCGTCATTTAAGGGACGATTAAGGGATAAGGGATATGAGGCACGTGTGAAGTTAGTGGTGGTGCGGCTAGATATCGACCCGGGGAATCGCCTGGGACCATTATTTTCGCGATCGGAAGAGCCCCTGAGGCACTTTTGGCGCGCCCCGTCATTTAAGGGACGATTAAGGGATAAGGGATATGAGGCACGTGTGAAGTTAGTGGTGGTGCGGCTAGATATCGACCCGGGGAATCGCCTGGGACCATTCTTTTCGCGATCGGAAGAACCCCTGAGGCACTTTTGGCGCGCCCCGTCATTTAAGGGACGATTAAGGGATAAGGGATATGAGGCACGTGTGAAGTTAGTGGTGGTGCGGCTAGATATCGACCCGGGGAATCGCCTGGGACCATTCTTTTCGCGATCGGAAGAACCCCTGAGGCACTTTTGGCGCGCCCCGTCATTTAAGGGACGATTAAGGGATAAGGGATATGAGGCACGTGTGAAGTTAGTGGTGGTGCGGCTAGATATCGACCCGGGGAATCGCCTGGGACCATTATTTTCGCGATCGGAAGAACCCCTGAGGCACTTTTGGCGCGCCCCGTCATTTAAGGGACGATTAAGGGATAAGGGATATGAGGCACGTGTGAAGTTAGTGGTGGTGCGGCTAGATATCGACCCGGGGAATCGCCTGGGACCATTATTTTCGCGATCGGAAGAACCCCTGAGGCACTTTTGGCGCGCCCCGTCATTTAAGGGACGATTAAGGGATAAGGGATATGAGGCACGTGTGAAGTTAGTGGTGGTGCGGCTAGATATCGACCCGGGGAATCGCCTGGGACCATTCTTTTCGCGATCGGAAGAACCCCTGAGGCACTTTTGGCGCGCCCCGTCGTTTAAGGGACGATTAAGGGATGAGGGATGTGAGGCACGTGTGAAGTTAGTGGTGGTGCGGCTAGATATCGACCCGGGGAATCGCCTGGGACCATTATTTTCGCGATCAGAAGAACCCCTGAGGCACTTTTGGCGCGCCCCGTCGTTTAAGGGACGATTAAGGGATGAGGGATGTGAGGCACGTGTGAAGTTAGTGGTGGTGCGGCTAGATATCGACCCGGGGAATTGCCTGGGACCATTATTTTCGCGATCGGAAGAACCCCTGAGGCACTTTTGGCGCGCCCCGTCGTTTAAGGGACGATTAAGGGATAAGGGATATGAGGCACGTGTGAAGTTAGTGGTGGTGCGGCTAGATATCGACCCGGGGAATCGCCTGGGACCATTATTTTCGCGATCAGAAGAACCCCTGAGGCACTTTTGGCGCGCCCCGTCGTTTAAGGGACGATTAAGGGATGAGGGATGTGAGGCACGTGTGAAGTTAGTGGTGGTGCGGCTAGATATCGACCCGGGGAATTGCCTGGGACCATTATTTTCGCGATCAGAAGAACCCCTGAGGCACTTTTGGCGCGCCCCGTCATTTAAGGGACGATTAAGGGATAAGGGATATGAGGCACGTGTGAAGTTAGTGTTGGTGCGGCTAGATATCGACCCGGGGAATCGCCTGGGACCATTATTTTCGTGATCGGAAGAGCCCCTGAGGCACTTTTGGCGCGCCCCGTCATTTAAGGGACGATTAAGGGATAAGGGATATGAGGCACGTGTGAAGTTAGTGGTGGTGCGGCTAGATATCGACCCGGGGAATCGCCTGGGACCATTATTTTCGCGATCGGAAGAACCCCTGAGGCACTTTTGGCGCGCCCCGTCATTTAAGGGACGATTAAGGGATAAGGGATATGAGGCACGTGTGAAGTTAGTGGTGGTGCGGCAAGATATCGACCCGGGGAATCGCCTGGGACCATTATTTTCGCGATCGGAAGAGCCCCTGAGGCACTTTTGGCGCGCCCCGTCATTTAAGGGACGATTAAGGGATAAGGGATATGAGGCACGTGTGAAGTTAGTGGTGGTGCGGCTAGATATCGACCCGGGGAATCGCCTGGGACCATTATTTTCGCGATCGGAAGAGCCCCTGAGGCACTTTTGGCGCGCCCCGTCATTTAAGGGACGATTAAGGGATAAGGGATATGAGGCACGTGTGAAGTTAGTGGTGGTGCGGCTAGATATCGACCCGGGGAATCGCCTGGGACCATTCTTTTCGCGATCGGAAGAACCCCTGAGGCACTTTTGGCGCGCCCCGTCATTTAAGGGACGATTAAGGGATAAGGGATATGAGGCACGTGTGAAGTTAGTGGTGGTGCGGCTAGATATCGACCCGGGGAATCGCCTGGGACCATTATTTTCGCGATCGGAAGAGCCCCTGAGGCACTTTTGGCGCGCCCCGTCATTTAAGGGACGATTAAGGGATAAGGGATATGAGGCACGTGTGAAGTTAGTGGTGGTGCGGCTAGATATCGACCCGGGGAATCGCCTGGGACCATTATTTTCGCGATCGGAAGAACCCCTGAGGCACTTTTTGCGCGCCCCGTCATTTAAGGGACGATTAAGGGATAAGGGATATGAGGCACGTGTGAAGTTAGTGGTGGTGCGGCAAGATATCGACCCGGGGAATCGCCTGGGACCATTATTTTCGCGATCGGAAGAGCCCCTGAGGCACTTTTGGCGCGCCCCGTCATTTCAGGGACGATTAAGGGATAAGGGATATGAGGCACGTGTGAAGTTAGTGGTGGTGCGGCTAGATATCGACCCGGGGAATCGCCTGGGACCATTATTTTCGCGATCAGAAGAACCCCTGAGGCACTTTTGGCGCGCCCCGTCGTTTAAGGGACGATTAAGGGATGAGGGATGTGAGGCACGTGTGAAGTTAGTGGTGGTGCGGCTAGATATCGACCCGGGGAATTGCCTGGGACCATTATTTTCGCGATCGGAAGAACCCCTGAGGCACTTTTGGCGCGCCCCGTCGTTTAAGGGACGATTAAGGGATAAGGGATATGAGGCACGTGTGAAGTTAGTGGTGGTGCGGCTAGATATCGACCCGGGGAATCGCCTGGGACCATTATTTTCGCGATCAGAAGAACCCCTGAGGCACTTTTGGCGCGCCCCGTCGTTTAAGGGACGATTAAGGGATGAGGGATGTGAGGCACGTGTGAAGTTAGTGGTGGTGCGGCTAGATATCGACCCGGGGAATTGCCTGGGACCATTATTTTCGCGATCAGAAGAACCCCTGAGGCACTTTTGGCGCGCCCCGTCATTTAAGGGACGATTAAGGGATAAGGGATATGAGGCACGTGTGAAGTTAGTGGTGGTGCGGCTAGATATCGACCCGGGGAATCGCCTGGGACCATTATTTTCGTGATCGGAAGAGCCCCTGAGGCACTTTTGGCGCGCCCCGTCATTTAAGGGACGATTAAGGGATAAGGGATATGAGGCACGTGTGAAGTTAGTGGTGGTGCGGCTAGATATCGACCCGGGGAATCGCCTGGGACCATTATTTTCGCGATCGGAAGAACCCCTGAGGCACTTTTGGCGCGCCCCGTCATTTAAGGGACGATTAAGGGATAAGGGATATGAGGCACGTGTGAAGTTAGTGGTGGTGCGGCAAGATATCGACCCGGGGAATCGCCTGGGACCATTATTTTCGCGATCGGAAGAGCCCCTGAGGCACTTTTGGCGCGCCCCGTCATTTAAGGGACGATTAAGGGATAAGGGATATGAGGCACGTGTGAAGTTAGTGGTGGTGCGGCTAGATATCGACCCGGGGAATCGCCTGGGACCATTATTTTCGCGATCGGAAGAGCCCCTGAGGCACTTTTGGCGCGCCCCGTCATTTAAGGGACGATTAAGGGATAAGGGATATGAGGCACGTGTGAAGTTAGTGGTGGTGCGGCTAGATATCGACCCGGGGAATCGCCTGGGACCATTCTTTTCGCGATCGGAAGAACCCCTGAGGCACTTTTGGCGCGCCCCGTCATTTAAGGGACGATTAAGGGATAAGGGATATGAGGCACGTGTGAAGTTAGTGGTGGTGCGGCTAGATATCGACCCGGGGAATCGCCTGGGACCATTATTTTCGCGATCGGAAGAGCCCCTGAGGCACTTTTGGCGCGCCCCGTCATTTAAGGGACGATTAAGGGATAAGGGATATGAGGCACGTGTGAAGTTAGTGGTGGTGCGGCTAGATATCGACCCGGGGAATCGCCTGGGACCATTATTTTCGCGATCGGAAGAACCCCTGAGGCACTTTTGGCGCGCCCCGTCATTTAAGGGACGATTAAGGGATAAGGGATATGAGGCACGTGTGAAGTTAGTGGTGGTGCGGCAAGATATCGACCCGGGGAATCGCCTGGGACCATTCTTTTCGCGATCGGAAGAACCCCTGAGGCACTTTTGGCGCGCCCCGTCATTTAAGGGACGATTAAGGGATAAGGGATATGAGGCACGTGTGAAGTTAGTGGTGGTGCGGCTAGATATCGACCCGGGGAATCGCCTGGGACCATTATTTTCGTGATCGGAAGAGCCCCTGAGGCACTTTTGGCGCGCCCCGTCATTTAAGGGACGATTAAGGGATAAGGGATACCTGCTAGGGCAAAATTAATGTCATATTCGTGCTCCCCGTCCCCGAATTGACCAGATATGACGTTTTCAAGTGATTCGGTACTCGACGCTGAATACGAATCCGAATCCGACGCCAACTTCACGCACATGATCAGATGCTGGATATGTGGTCGCCCAGGTCATATCGCCCGGATGTGCCCAAACGGCTGCGGCGGGGGAGCTGCATCAGCGCCAGCACCTCCTCCGCCGTCCACCGAGCCGGCAGCAGAGCGCCGGTAATCCAGATGCTGCTCGACGGGCGACCGTGTCACGCGCTGGTGGACACGGGCTGCGAGGAGACCGTGGTGTTCGCGGGTTGTGTCGATAAATGGGATCGATGTGAGACAAACTTGACCGCGGTGAATGGGAGTGTCGTGCGATGCAGCGGGAGTGCAGAGGTGCTGCTGGAGGCACAAGGACGGCGGGCGGTGGTCCGTGCTGTGGTAGTGGCGGAAAGGTTGTTGGGTGTTGACGTGCTGTTGGGCATGACCGGGTTAGAGGCGCTGGGTGGTGTGTTTGTTAGTGGTGGAGAGGTGCGTTTTGGTGGTAAAGTGGTGACGGGGGAGCGTTCGGGGTGCGCCGGTGTAAAGGCAGAATCGAGCGGTATGTCGGCAGCGGTGTCTCAGGGGCGTGGTCCAGTGGACAGACAGATCGAGACGGCTGATTTTGTGGCTAAGTTCAGCGACGGAAAGTGGACAGTTTGGTGGAAGTGGGCCGACGGAAAGGAGCCAAAACAACTCAAGAATACTGTGCCGCAATATCGCGTGCCGGCAGAGTCGCAGGAGCGGTTCGACGCAGAGTTACGGCTGTGGATCGAGGAAGGGTGGCTGCAACCGTACAATGAGCAGGAACACGGGCCGGTGCGTGGCCTAATTCCGCTCATGGCGGTCACCCAGGAAGCCAAGGACAAGGTCAGGCCGGTGCTCGACTACCGTGAACTGAATGAGCACCTGGTGGCTCATACGGCTGAAGCTGATGTGTGCCGCGACCAGCTCCGCAAGTGGCGGCAACACGGCGACGATGTGGCCGTCATCGACCTGAAGAAGGCGTTTCTGCAGCTGCACGTGGCCCAGGAGCTGTGGCCGTTTCAGACGGTAATCGTGGACGGCCAGCGACATTGTCTGACAAGGGTCGGATTTGGTCTCAGCGTTGCAAGCGGCATCATGCGAGCGGTAGTGCGGGAAGTTTTGGATCAAAGTTCAGAGATCGCAAAAGCAGTGCTCCCGTACGCTGACGACCTGCTCGTCAACGAAACGCTCATCTCGGCTGAGCGGGTGGCCGAACATTTTTCCGCATACGGGCTCTCGTGTAAGCCACCGGAACGGGTAGCGGATGAGGCCGGAGCTCGGATGCTGGGGCTCCGAGTGAGACGGCAGTCTGGCGGTGACGGCACACTGAGATGGTCTCGGGACGGCGTGACACCAGCTGAGCCACCCGGGGTGCTGACCAGGCGGTCAATCTTCGCCTGGGCGGGTCAGCTAACCTCACACGTGCCCGTCGCCGGGTGGCTGCGGCCGGCCGCTGCCTGGCTGAAAAGGGCGGCGAACAAGGTCACCAAAGATTGGGACTCACCGATCACCGACGATGACCTGCGCAAACAAGTTAGTGATGTGGCCCGGCAGCTGGCAGAGTGTGACCCGGCACGAGGACAGTGGTGTGTCTCAGGAGACTCGGTGACGGTGTGGACTGATGCCAGCTCCATCGCCCGCGGCGTAGTGCTAAGTGACCCCACCACGGGTGAGGTTATCGAAGACGCCGCGTGGCTCCGATCTGACAGTGACTCAGACATGCACATAAACCTATCGGAGCTGGATGCCGCGCTGAACGGTATGAATATGGCGGTGGCGTGGGGATTCAAGCGTGTGATCCTCCGCACAGACTCTGTCACTGTTCAGCGCTGGCTGACCGACGCTCTGACAGGCCGTGCCCGACTGAGAACAAAGGCACAGTCGGAAATGCTGGTTCGGCGGCGGGTGGCCGTTTTCAAGCAGCTCTCCAGCGAGTACGACCTCGTCGTGACAGTGGAGCTCGTGCCGTCGGCTGCCAACCGTGCAGACGAGCTCACGAGAGTACCAAAAGAGTGGATCAGAACCGGAAGCGAGCAGGCGACAGGTGTGGTGGCGGCCGTTAGGACAGCTCGACCGGAGGACATAATGGCGGTGCATGAAAGTGTGGGACACCAGGGATTGCGGCGGACGTGGTGGTATGCGCGCCGAGAGCTGGGAAAGAGCGTGACGAAGTCGGCCGTTCGTCAGATCGTTAGATCGTGCCAGGTGTGTGCGTCGATCGACCCAGCCCCGTCGCGCTGGAAGCATGGTGCCTTGGCGGTCGAGCGCAACTGGGAGCGGCTGGCAATGGACGTAACCCATTTCCGCGGAAAACACTATCTCACCGTGATTGACTGTGGGCCGTCGCGATACGCCATGTGGCGTGAGATCCGCCGCTCTGACGGGAGCGAGATCGTCAGACAACTCGAGGCTCTGTTTTTGGAGCGAGGAGCACCGGCCGAGCTTCTAATGGATAATGCGACCGAATTCAAGGGTCGAGAGCTGAAGGCGTTCGCGGTGCGGTGGGACGTCGAGCTGAGGTATCGCGCGGCCTATGAACCTGGTGGGAATGGCATCATCGAGCGCCACCACCGCACCATCAAAGTGATGGCCGCCCGTCAGGGATGCACCGTACCAGAAGCCGTGCACCGATATAATGTCACGCCCAAGGACGGGCGTGATATTACCACGGCCCCGATACATGGTGCCTACCGTCAGGCTGGCAGAGACTTGTGCGTGCAGTCACAGGGAAACACAGCTGCTCCTCCTCAGATGGCCGGCCAGCCTGGTGTGTATCAGCCCGGTGATGCGGTGTGGGTCCGAAAACGGGGCGATCGGTGCACCGCCGTGTCAAAGGAGGGCACTGTCACCAAAGTCGTATCCGCTCAGACGATTGAAGTGGATGGAGTCCCATGGCACGTGCGGAACATTCGTCATCGTCTTGCCAACAACGGTGACGACGCAATGGCTGCTTCGACGGATGATGAGCAGGAAGAGGAGATCGCCTGTCCGGTTCCGACCGCCCATGTGCCTGGACAGCTGGCCATTGAGGCGCCGGCGGCGGTGGAGCCGTCAGAGCTGACCCCAGCTGTCGCGCCGACCGAGCAGACCGAGCCGGTCCCTCGAGCAGCAGCTGAGGCGGATGGCGGTGCCGGAACAGAGGAGCGGATCCATACAGTGAAAGTTGTAAAAACAGAAACTGAGGGATTGTCAAACGACCGTGTGAACGAAGGTAGAGCGCCAGCGGAAAGTGTAGATAATATCGATAGTTATAGTGACGTGCTAAGAAGGGGTTTGCGCTGCAGGCGTGCGCCGCAACTCTTCGGCGCTCCCATCCCCCATTAGTTAAACTGTAGTTAGATGTGTTCTTTAGGAACAGGGGGGAATGTGTCTCTCTGTTTGTTCACATAGTTTGTATTCTAGCCTTGTCGCGTAGGGTCGGCGTCGGGTCATAAGTGGTCATAAATGGAGGTCTATGGCCACACATGTGCGCGGCAGCAGGGACACGCCGGCCCGTATATCGGGCGGCCCGGCTGGACATTGGGAGACGGGCGGGCAGTGGAGAGCAGGGCGGGAGAGAGAGAGGACGGGTCGGTGTGCGCGTTGAGATGTCTGAAGGGTGAAGAAATACAGTCTACGATAGACGCAAAGTTTGAATGCCACAGTGATGTATTCTAATGGGTACCTATTCTAACGACTTTTTTACATTTCTTAATTCGAGAAAAAGGTCATAACAAATACTATACTTTATCATAACAAGATGTTCCTCGCGAGAGCACTCAACAACATATCAATTTCTTTCTATTTTCAGTCAACGCACAATGAATCCATACGGTATGTGAGAAATCAATTCGGCATCCACACTATGAATCCATACGGCCAGCCAGCCAGCTGCAGCCCGGTGCAAGCATTGCTGCCCCATATTCAGAGGAGCACAATGCACGGGACACTACAGCACCTGGGGGCGCCGCCGTGGCACAGGCCCTGACCGCATACCGCCCCGGTTCGCCGGCTCCCGCATCTGGGGCGCAGCGGCACCTGCTGTTCCCGCTCGGAGGACCTTCTCTGTATGGGTGGGCTTTGTTTGCGCTCAGCTCGGCGCTGGAGCTCGGGAGGCGCTCGGCGCCCATCACCGCTCCGTGCTGACACCGCGGGTGTAGGGCGGTGAGTGCCCCCGCGTGCCGCCCCTGGCCGCCGGCCGCCATTTTGCTGGCATCCCTCTCTGGTGGGACGGTGTGGGCCGCGGGTCAGAGCCGCCGGCCGGCGCCACCTCCACTGCTCTGGATCGCTCAGCGGGGCCGGCGCGGCGGCCCCTACTGGCCGGTGGGTGCGCTCCGCCCTCCGCCGGCGGCCGGCGGCCGGCCGCGGACCGGTCCCGGCCGGCGGCGGCGGGCCCGGGCGGGCCGAGCGCCGCGCGGAGTGGACCGCCGTCAGACGCCACAATGAGCCCGAGCGGAGTGGAGAGCGCCGCGCTGCCGGCCTCGCTGGCCGGACACTACGAGCGCGCCAGGAAGGAGGAGCTCGCCTCTGTGACCAGGTGAGGGCGGCTCGGGTCGCGCGGCGCCGCAGCTGACACACCAACAAAAAGAGGATCACCCTCCGTGATGAATTCGTAATGGTGTTGTTAATCGTTAAGTACCTAATAATCCTCGGCGATCCTTCATTGCAATCCGAGGATTTCAGCTGCTGCCAGCTGTCGTTGTAATCCCAATGCTAAACATTGCGATGGATGGGAATTAGGCGAGGAGTGAGAAGATCATCAGCTCGCCGCTATTGTCGACAGCGTGTACTGCTCCCGTGCTAATCTCCGGAGGAGAAGCGCCTCCGCGATTCGGGCAGCGGGCGCTCAGATTCTGGTCCAGCTTCTTAGCAGGCTCCTCTCACTGCTCAGTAACAAGTGCCTTGCTCTATGAAGTTAAAAGCCGTGCCGGGAGCTCTTGCCTGCCGTGAGGTCCTCCAATCCCCACTGCGCCGTGGGTGGCCCAAGTCGCCACAAGGTTTGTTGCTGGCTGACACTGAGTTGAACTGCAGGAGCAGCCATGCAGATATAAAACTATGTCCCATTCTATGAATCTTTTTCTGCACTGCACTGCACTGTGCACAGGCTGGATGCAGGCCCTGTACAGGCCATGTATTAGCATGGCCTGCAATTTGGGTTTTGGTTTTCCACATTGTATGGGGTGTCGGAGCAGCTGTCGGAGACAGTTGGACTCCTGACGCTCCCGAGTTGGACTCCTGACGCTCCCGAGTTGGACTCCTGACGCTCCCGAGTTGGACTCCTGACGCTCCCGAGTTGGACTCCTGACGCTCCCGAGTTGGACTCCTGACGGAGCTCTCTGTCGGCATGCGCGGCAGTGCATTGCAGGGAGGCGGAGAGGTCCGTCCACTTCTGACCAGTGACCCCACTGCACCCCGGCCCCCACCTGCGCCAGGTCCCGGCTCGCCGGCTGAGCGCCTGCAGGTCCCGGGTTTCTGG
The DNA here is from genome assembly GCF_019059575.1 of Amphibalanus amphitrite. Taxonomy (NCBI): domain Eukaryota; kingdom Metazoa; phylum Arthropoda; class Thecostraca; order Balanomorpha; family Balanidae; genus Amphibalanus; species Amphibalanus amphitrite. The sequence goes on from NW_024881556.1 coordinate 864,374, forward strand.
CTCCTGAGCGCCCGCAGGTCCCGGTTACCTGTCTCCTGAGCGACCACAGGTCCCGGGTGTTGTGTCTCCAGAGCGCCCGCAGGTCCCGGGTCTTTGTCTCCTGAGCGACCACAGGTGCCGGTTACCTGTCTCCTGAGCGCCCGAGCGCAGCAGCCGGGCGGCCCGCGGGCGTTTCTGCTTTAGTTTGTGGGCATTTTGGTCTGGACGCTAGCTCTGCCACAAACGCGATCGTTTGTCCCGACGATTGTCCATCGCCAAATTCCAGCGTTAGCAGTCGAACTGTCTCCGACTGAGCTCATGTGTCGAGGGCTGCGACCCTGACATCGGTTCAAAGGTGCACAGTCTGCTGGCAACCTGCGGCCATCTCTCCGGCTATGAGCGGCGACTAAGGGTGCACGGTGCGGGCCGGCGCCCAGGCTCGGCTGTTTGTTTTCCTGGCAGATAAGCGCCGCAGAGCACGCCCCCCCCCCCCGGACCAGTGTGTGCGCGGAACAGGCGCCTCCCCGTGGCCGTGCGCGCCGACTCGGGAGCACTGGGACCGCGGCCGGATATCCGCCACGGGTGACCCGGACTGACGGCCGCAGGGGCGCCGCCGAGACGGCTGCTGCCCTGGCGCCCGGGGCCGACTGCCGGCGCCCGGGGCCGGGGCCGGGGCCGGGGCCGGGGCCGGGGCCGGGGCCGGGGGAGCCGACTGCGGTCACCGCCGCCCGGTCACCAGTGACCACACGCTGTTGCAACTCGCTGCAGGCGCAGGTGCCGCCGTGCTGCATTGCCGGCAAAAATGCCCGTCTCGTGCTATCGCGGGCTGGCCGTTCCCGGAATCGGGCCCGCGCCAGTTCTTGGGACACCTTGGCCGCGGAGGCTGCGCTATCGGTCATCTGCGGCGGCCGCCCGGCGTCGGAGCTGAGCTCGCAATGGTGCGGGCCGCGCAGGTGGGACAGCCGGACGGACGGCTCAGTTCGGCCGCAGACGGGACATTTTATTTACCGCGGTGTACCAGAGTTCGGTACAGGTGGACCGGGCGGATGTTTTAATTATCACAATGCTAGTTTGACATAGTTGGATCGTTTGGAGCTCTCCATTCGACCATAGAGTATAGATACTTTAACACGGCGCTGAAGGCTAGAAGAATTTGACTGGGCCTAACAATTCTGGTTGAAGGCGAGATATATAACTTGACTTACACACTTCACTACTCGCTTCGGTTGTGGCTGACGAAACGGAGGTTATGTTTCGCACGCCCACACGCAGCTAATGTACCGAAAGCAGCTGGAATTGCAGAGTTTCCCGTCTCGGCCGACTGGCCGCTGGCGTGTCGCCGTCCGCTCCATCAGATGACGTGGTGCGGAACAGGCGCGCCCTCGGCGCAGTCGGAAGGACCGCGATGCGTCAGCGGCACATCCGCTTCCGACGATCGGCACCCGAGCTGCATTCTTGTCACGTGACAACGTCCACTGGGTCTTAGACTGGGGGTTCGTGAAGGACAGTTTGACTGCTAGCTTGGCATTTACTACGTTCTCCATTACTTTGTACGAAGTTGTCAATGGTGCTTGCACTGTTGCCACGCTGACTCTGTGGAATGGGAGGGCCGTCGCCGTTCTACACTTCTCGTTCACTGACGCACTCGACCCTTCCTCGGGGACAGCGGCACTGACTCCCACCGCTCTGCTGCCCGCCCCGAGTACCCCCTCTGACGGCGGCCTCTGTACGTTTCAGCCCGATGGCCCCGAGTACCTACCCGTTCTGACGGCGGCCTCTGTGCGTTTCAGCCCGATGGCGTTCCCGTCGTTCGGAGCGTCGCCGCACGGCGCCGGAGGCATGCTGCCCGGATACCCGGTGGCCCGGCCCAGCTACCCCGTCATGATGCCCGAGGGATTCCCCTCCGGAGTGCCCTACGGACCCGGTGAGTGCCCCCGCGGACCCCGTGAGTACCCTACGGACCCGGTGAGTGCCCCACGGAGCCCGTGAGTGTCCTACGGACCCGGTGAGTGCCCCACGGATCCCGTGAATGCCCTACGGACCCGGTGAGTGCCCCACGGATCCCGTGAATGCCCTACGGACCCGGTGAGTGCTCCACGGATCCCGTGAATGCCCCACGGACAAATTGAGTGTCCTACGGCCTACGGGCCTGGTGAGTGCCCCGCGGTCCCGGTGAGTGTCCCATGGACCCCGTGGAGTGCCCCGCGGACTGCGGGAGTACCCTACGGACCCAGTGAGTGTCCTGCAGACCCGGTGAGTGCCCTACACGCCTGGTGAGTGCCGTCAGCCCAGGTGAGTGTCCCATGGAACCTTTGAGTGTCCCGCGGATCAGGCGAGTGGCCCACAACCCGTAGGTTCCGATACTGTGGCAGCTGCAACGTTGCTATAACAGATCTCTTTACAATGCGTTTCATAATTTACACTTGTTTGCAACAAAAAAATATTGCCAATCCACTTTTTTGCCGGATCTCATTCAAAAATCTTCTACGTTTTTTAAGTCTAAGCAGAAGTGCCATTCTATAAAAGAAGCGAAAGCGCAACTGTAGGTACAGTATATATTTATGTCTTCCCACGTATAGGTAGGGAGGCGAGTGATTTTCTCTGTTGATAATTTAGCAGACATGTCTTCCTAACACTATCAACATTCAACATCAGTCGTCACCTGTCTATAACAGGTGTATAGGGTTAGCATCTGCGGGCTTCAGACTCGAGTTGAAGCTGAGCACGGGAAAAGTGAGGACGTTCAACGTTCCCTTCCCCAAATAGTCACGCGTCAATGCATACGCGAAACAAAAACACCGAGTGATCAATAGCCCCCGAGTCACCATGTGTACTGCTCCGTTACACGACCCTCCGCCTCTTCCCCCCCCCCCGATACCCTCGATATGCTCTCCCCGCCGCCGTCCCCGACCGTGTCCTGTCCACGGAGACGGAGCCGCGCGTGAGCTATCCTCGGTCAGCCTCCGCTGCGCTGAGCGGCTTCCCTGCGGCGGGCAGGGGGCGGGGGAAGCCTTAGAGCGGTCGCGCTGGGCCGACAGCGTGACCGGACCGGGACCGATGGATCGATGACGTCAAATGATCGGCCGAACGTGTGCTGTCCTGCCGGCCGCGGCAGCTCCCGTTTGCGGCGGAGGTCCGTCTGACTGTGCCGGCAACTGTGTGTGTCCGTTTCCGTCTGGTATGGCTGCTAACTGTGTGTCCGTTTCCATCTGGTATGGCTGCTTACTGTGTGTGTCCGCTTCCATCTGGTATGGCTGCTAACTGTGTGTCCGTTTCCATCTGGTATGGCTGTTAACTGTGTGTGTCCGTTTCCATCTGGTATGGCTGCTAACTGTGTGTGTCCGTTTCCATCTGGTATGGCTGCTAACTGTGTGTGTCCGTTTCCATCTGGTATGGCTGCTAACTGTGTGTTTACGTTTCCATCTGGTATGGCTGCTAGCTGTGTGTGTCTGTTTCCATCTGGTATGGCTGCTAACTGTGTGCGTCCGTTTCCGTCTGGTATGGCTGCTAACTGTGTGTGTGTCCGTTTCCAGCTGGCGGTAACGGTAACGGCCGGAAGCAGCGGCGCGAGCGGACCACGTTCACGCGCCAGCAGCTGGATGTGCTGGAAGACCTGTTCCGCAAGACGCGCTACCCGGACATCTTCATGAGGGAGGAGGTGGCCATCAAAATCAACCTGCCCGAGTCCCGAGTCCAGGTGAGTGACACGCGGTCGGCCATTGTGGGCACGGTGTCTCGCAGGCACGGCCGGGGCTGCAGCCGTTATCCTCGGATAAAGCCGCCGGCCGCCGTACTACTATGATCCGGCCACTTCATTGATACATCTGTCTGAGCCGATCAGCAGCAGCCCGTTTCAATCCCTGCATAGCCTTAAAAACGGCTATAAGTCATGAATGGGCTCGTGCAAGCCAAAGCGGCTCAGTGGAGGTATTGACGGCCGGGTATACTGGTGCTGATCTGGCCGGCCGGCGCGCGCAGTCCGATCTCGGTGAGTCAGCAGTCACTGAGCGGCCTTCCACCGTGTGAACGCGCCGGCGCGCCGCGCCGTCCTGTCCTGTCCGAGGGCGCCGCGCCGCCGCAGATTACACTGGGGAGCTGCGGCCGGGCCGGGCCTGGGAACCGTGCCGGCAGCACCGCACCGGACAGCACTGCACCGGACAGCACTGCACCGGACAGCACTGCACCGGACAGCACTGCACCGGACAGCACTGCACCGGACAGCACTGCACCGGACAGTACTGCACCGTAGGAGACACCGGGTCCGGGACACGGGAGGGGCACGGGACACAGGAGTCCGAGACATAGGGGGTCTGGGACACAGAGTCTGGAACACGGGGGTCTGGAAGACAGGGGTCTGCGCCGAGGGCCTCACCCCCAGGTCTGCGCCGAGGGCCTCCCCCAGCCGCGGCCGAGCCGACCCGCGCCTTGCGTGTGTTGGCGAGGTTGTGTGGTGAGCGTGCGTGCTGCGGTCCCGTCGTCCGCTGTGTCAGGCTTAGAGCCGGTGAGGTTAGAGGGGCCTCCGGCTGATCCTCTCCAGGGAGGGCGTGCGGCCCGCTCAGCGGCGGCTGTAGGTCTCGGCTGACACTGAACGACTCCCTGATCCGGGCCGGTGAAACGTCGGCAGACATCTGGTGTGGCCGGCTGCCGTGCACGCGATCTGACCTGTCCCCGGTCGTTGACTCCAGCGCTCGCTGGCCCGGTGGCTGTAGGAGCGGGCCGTGGCCAGCTCAGACGGGTGGGGCAGAATAGCTGCCAGGCCTGGCGTCCGGCGCAGGTCCGTGATATCGTGCCGGAATATTGTATTTTTGTTGGAGTGTGCCCACACATGTGGCTGGGAAGACCGCGAAATAAAATGCCAGTCTAGTCGGCCTTATCTAGACCGGACTTGGCCACGAACGGTCGGCCGCTGCTCAAATTCCCACCCGCTGGTTGGAGCCAATTGGAGTGAGGGCAGCCGGCGGTCTGCGGCGGCGGCGGAGGCGGCGCGGTGACTCAGCCGGGCAGGGGCGCCTCTCACCCTCTCTCTTCCCTCGCCAGGTGTGGTTCAAGAACAGACGCGCCAAGATCCGACAGCAGGCCAAGCAGACCAACTCGGCCGGCGCCACGCCCAACCCGCCGCCCGAGGCCAAGCCCAAGCCCAAGCCGCGCACGCGCACTCCGCCGGCGGCCGCCACGCCGTCGAGCACGGCCGGCGACCCGAGCACGCCGGGCGTAGCCCCGGGCACACCGTCGCCGCCGGTCGTGCAGCGCGACTCGCCGTACTCGCCGCCCATCACGTGCTCATCGTCTGTGCCGCCGCCTCCAGTCAGCTCTCCTGGCGCCGCGCCCAGCCAGGTCAGTTCCCCGCGCCCCGCCAGGTCAGTTCCCCGCGCCCCGCCAGGTCAGTTCCCCGCGCCGCGCCAGGTCAGTTCCCCGCGCCCCGCCAGGTCAGTTCCCCGCGCCCCGCCAGGTCAGTTCCCCGCGCCCAGCCAGGTCAGTTCCCCGCGCCAAGCCAGGTCAGTTCCCCGCGCCCCTCCAGGTCAGCTCCCGCGCCCCGCCAAACCAGCTCAGAGACTGGCACAGATGGACAATTAGCTGAGCGGGGTAGGTGGGGAAGCCGGGTGTCGGAAAAGAGCGAAGATGTTTGACACTGTTTCGCTGCTTCCGTTGTAGATGATGCGCGACCGGAACAATCGTTGTGCACAAACGCCGTTTAAAAATACTGGTTAGTTTAGAAAAGTGTTGAATCCCACAGATAGGAAATAGAACTTTCCTTTGCCCATCTACTTGCTCAAGGACAAAGCCCTTCCTCTTTCAGAATTTTCCCTCTTGATGGTTCGGTTTTCGAAAGCGCTATGACGCAGTAGCACTGCTATCGCATATTTGCGAGCTGCCCGGCGACACCTGTAGAGAGTGTTTGTCGCTGTTGCTGGACGCGCGGCCACTCAAAAATGGCCTGCACAGTGGACGGCGCTCCGGGTGCAGCGGCCGTCTGTCACCGACAGACCGCCTCCTCCGACAGCTGCCGACAGCACTTTTCTCCCCGAGCAGCATTCCGCCGCGAGCCGGCTCGTTTGTCCCGTCCCCGCCCGTCTGACCGGCCGCCGGCGCTCCTCCGCAGAGCTACGCGTACAACACCATCTGGAACCCGATGGGCGACCTGGTGTCGAGCCCGCCGGCGATGGAGCGCCAGTACTCGAGCGGCAGCCAGCCGGGCGGCGCCTACCCGCAGTACGGCGCCTACTACGGCAACATGGAGTACCACCTGAACCAGCACGCCGCCAACATCAGCGCACCGGTGAGTGACGGCGACGGGCGCGCGCGCTCTGCCGCTCGCCTCTCCGGCAGAGGTCGGCCCTCGGCGGCCGCAGGAAGATCGCCCGCTGATTACGGCCATTGTGGTTTGTTCCACAGAGAAAAACGGCTATCGTTTACCTGAATCATGAAGTCGGTGTTCGGTGTCTATTTTTGCGTTATTATCCTTTAGACGATCAAACTAGCGTTAAGACTGCCTAGATGATAATCGTGAAGTTGTAAACCTTTCTTCCTGATGACACGAGGTTGATGCACAAAATAAGCGCTGGTAAATTTTAAGCACTTCTTTTTGTCTTGCATCCATGAGCGTGCAACGCGTGCGTGCTGGTGTCAATGGCTTCGAAGAGTCGCTGTGACCCTTTTCCATTCCCTGTCAGTCCTGCGTGAGAAAGTTGCCAGTTCCTCGCGTGTGACCGCTGACCGTTGTGCACGGCAGGTGACCAGCCACGTGAGCCCGATGCCGCCGACCCAGCCGAGTCCGGCTCCCGTGTCGCGGCACAGCGTCACCACCGAAATGGACTACCGCTACCAGAACTTCCAGGTGTTGTAGGCCGGCGGCACGCTGCCGAGGCGCCAGCGACAGGCCGGTGTCGGCGGAGGCGGAGGAACCCGTGGCGGCGGCCGGTGCCGGGGGTGAGCCGCCGCCGCCGACCGGTGCCGGGGGTCTCCCTCAGCTCAGCCGCCGCCGCCCCAAAACGTGCAGCGCTGCCTGCCTCACGCGCTGGTCGGAACCCCAGAAACAAGACCCTAGAGCGGAGGCAAGGCCCAGATTTTTTGACGCTCGTCAGGATCAGACAGCCTGCGGAGCGCAGCTTGACGACAATCCTGCTTGGGGTAGCATCTTCATAAAGACCACACTCTTTTTAACGTCAGCCTTTCACCGAAACGGTAAAGTTATTGGTGGAAGAGGATCGGTTCAGTGCGTCACTGCTGTGGAAGAGGAGCGGTTCAGTGCGTCACTGCTGTTGAAGAGGAGCGCTTCAGTGCGTCACTGCTGTGGAAGAGGAGCGGTTCAGTGCGTCACTGCTGTGGAAGAGGAGCGGTTCAGTGCGTCACTGCTGTTGAAGAGGAGCGGTTCAGTGCGTCACTGCTGTTGAAGAGGAGCGCTTCAGTGCGTCACTGCTGTTGAAGAGGAGCGGTTCAGTGCGTCACTGCTGTGGAAGAGGAGCGGTTCAGTGAGTCACTGCTGTGGAAGAGGAGCCGCAGTGCAAACGGGTTCTATGAAGAAAGACTAAGAGAACTTGTAATCACTGACTTTTGTTATATGACGTCATTTATGACCATGACTTTTGCTTAGGCGGCTTGTGTGTAACTGTATAGTCTGTGTGAGGGCGTCGGTTGTGGGGCAATATCGGGACTCGCGAGCAACACGAGCCGTCTGCAGAGCGGCGTGAAGGGCGCACATTCCAGTCACACGCGTCAACACTGACACCGACACGGCTGCACAGTCACACATACGCATCTACCCGCACCCGACCACACACACACCCACACCCACCTACACACACACACACACACACAAGAGAGACACACACTACGCATACATCCAGCTCGACTACACGGAACATACGGACACAAGCGTTTACTGTGATAGGGCCGGCCCGGCCCTAGATGGGTGGCGAGTGGCGGCCGGGAGTGGGGCGCTGTCTCTGCGGTGCTGCCCTGCCTGTCACTGTGGCACACGGCTGCCGGCGCGTGTGTTGCGTCTGCTGCCGGCGTGTGTGTTGCGTCTGCTGCCGGCGCGTTTGTTGTGTCTGCTGCCGGCGCGTGTGTTGCGTCTGTTGCCGGCGCGTGTGTTGAGTCTGTTGCCGGCGCGTGTGTTGCGTCTGTTGCCGGCCCGAGTGATGGGCTCCGTCCCGCCGTGTCATCGTGCCTCTCTGTGGAATAGCCGCCGGCGGCGGCGGCGGCGGCTCCGTGCCGCACTGGCTCCGCGCCGCCCCCGTCCGCAGCTCCGTCCGCAGCTCTGGCCGCAGCTCCGTCCGCAGCTCCGTCCGCAGCTCCGGCCGCAGCGCCGCCCCCGTCCGCAGCGCCGTCCGCAGCTCCGGCCGCAGCGCCGCCCCCGTCCGCAGCTCCGGCCTCTGCCCGAGGTTGTTGATCAAGTACAATGTGCGGAGGTGTTTGGCCGGCGGTGGTCTCGGCGCGATGGCCGGCACCTGAGGGTGGGCGGCTCCCGCCAGTGGCCACTGACGGCACCGGGCCCGGACCGACCGCACTGCACCGCACGCCGCCCCAGCAGCGTCGCGTTCCGACTGCTTCTAGATGGCTATGTGTTCGATGCGTATATGTATCGACTGATATGCTGCTTGACGTCATTTTTCGGACATAATAATACAATGACGAAATATGTCTTTGCTATCTTGCTTCGTCAAATGTTCAGCTGTTTGCAATGGCGGTGCTGACTTGAGACAAGTCAACACGTCGCCTTTAATGTTTTTTCCGTCTGGCGGCTGTGATCGTCCCTGAAAGCCCAGCGAGACAATCGTTGCTACACCACCGCAAGGTAGTTGCACCACTGCGGACGAGCCAGCCGCCATGTCGAAACGGCGCGCTGGCAGGCACCTGTATGTGTTGGGCGACTTTTTGTGGCGCAGCGCGCGGCCGGAGAGCAGGCGCGTCTCTCGCCGCCGGCCGCCGGCCCCCGCCGCCGCGGCCTTGGCCCGACCGGTGGTGCAAGCCTGGTCGGGCTCGTTAGGACGCGCCGGTATACCGGTATCGGCCCAGTCGGCCACTCTCGCCGGCACGGCTGACGTCACGGGGGGGATTAGTGCCGCGTCGGTCCGAGACGAGAGGCGCGCCGCCGCGGCAAAAACCGGCGGCCGGTGCGGCGCTCGGTCTCGGTCCTGCAGTCCGCCACGGCCGTAGGTGAGGTCCGTACATCTGGCGGCGAGGAACCGCCGCGGCGGTTCCAAGGTCCGCGGCCGGTCGGCAGGCGCTTACCTCATGTCGCGGTCAGGGAATCCGACGGCTGTCCGACGGTCTCAAACAGGGCCAGGCCAGCAGCGCCGCTCAGCGACTAAATGTGTAGTCGGCCGACTCGTCGGCGGCGGTGTGGTGTGACCCAACGATTTCCAGCGCATCTTGGGTGAATTTCACTTGACGAGAGTTAAAGAGAGAGATTGCTTAAGATGTCAATGTATTTGAAAACATAAGGTAAGCGTGCGCGTGGCTTGGACAACCCAAACACGTACAAATAGGTTCGCATCACATCTCACACATTGCATCTAACGAGCACATTTCAGACGCGTTGCGTCCCAGTAAAGAAGGCGCACCGCATGTTTAGTGCCTACATGCGTAAGTACCTATTTTGCGCTGAGGATGGCTAGACGACAGACTTTGCTTTTCTTCTCATTGAGTCCACTTTTTTATAACACAATTTTAGCACACACACAAAATAGTAAAATGGTGTAAATAAATAGGATGTTAAATTGCGCCCCGCTGTCGGTGCAGAATTTGCCTCCCGCGTATTTCGCCAATAGCTTCTAAACGCGCTGAGCCAGCGAAGTCAAGTTCTTGATATATTATCATGCCTCAATTTGACATGTTCCCTGAACATTTGAGCAAAATCAGTCCAAAGGTTGTGAGAAAATTACGTTTTAGTGCTTCAGTACTTCATGCCACGCCTTTTCGCTTAAAAAATGACAAAACTTGAGACGCTTCCAAAATATTTAGCATTTAATGTATCAAGACGTAACAAAAGATGTTCAGGTATCCACGTAAATTAACTTCATCAATTTTTTTTTAAAGAAATTCTAGGTTGACTATTTACTAATTGAAGTGCCCTTAGCAATGATAGGTATCTGCACGTGCATGCATTTTTAATTGCCAACACATGCGCCGATGCTTTGTCTTTCCACTGATGCAGACAAGATGTCTTTAGCTACATTCTGCTCTGAGCTATCACCGTCTTTCCAAGAGGCCACCTAAACCTCGCACCATAGAAGGAGCCATCAGGCATCAAGAAAGCTTCTTGATGACCAAAATCGCGCGTCATCGCCAGGTTATCAGAACTCAGCAGCTCATTGTCATATCTAACAAAGCTCAGATCTCATTGGCATATCCCGTAAGCCTAAAAGCCTATCGCATGCGATCATTTTCCCCACTTGGTCTGGCGCATGCGCCATACGCACTCTCCAGGGTGCCCCCGGACCCTGCCTGTCCACGATGTCGGCACCCCTCCCCTTTTGAAATCGATGACACCACCAACATATCGTCTGTAGAGAGGCCACAGTCGCTCCATAAACTTTCAAAAGAAATGTCCTATCTCGGCAGAACTTATTCCTACCACAAACTGACCTCTGAGGACCTCGCGCCGCGCCGGCACGCGCTTTTCTCCATTTCCGGGTTCCTTTTTATGGTACGCCACAGGTTAAGGTGGTCTCTTAGAAAAACGGTGATCATGATAGCTCAGAGCAGAGTGAAGCTAAAGACATCGGGTCTTGACCATTGAAGAGAAAAAACATCAATGTATGTGATGACACTAAACAAATGCGTGCACGTGCAAATACCTATCATTGCTAGGAGCACTACCATTATTTGAAAGTCAACCATAGTATATTTTAGTTTTGAAATTCGACACAATGTAACTGACTTTTTTAGAAGGGCATGATAAAATCCAAAACTTTGAGTTTATCGTATAAAAACAAAATAGGTATATGTTAAAGTGACCATCCCACCTTAAAGGAAATAGTTCACTTTCACGAAATTATTTTTTTTTGCAACGATTTATGATTTTTTATGTTCAAAATAATCAGCAAAGAAAATAAAACCTTTTTATAACAAAAGATTTTTTTTCTATATTTTGATATAGGAAGAACTTTCCAGTTTCTGTAAGGCACAAGCGATCCAGTATGAAAAGAGCATGGGTCCCGAAAATTCTTCAGAAACAGAGAAATTATCGCAGCCACCGGCATTTGGGCGATCTGCTCGATCTGATAATGTTCCCCTGAATGTCCTAATTGATCAGTACGAGAATTTCTCTAGAGTTCTCGTAGATAATTTCTCTAGTTTCTGAAGAATTTTCGGGACCCATGCTCTTTTCATACTGGATGGAAATATATGCAAGGCACACATCCTCACCGCAAGACACCTTTTTCGGGACGAGAAATAGAATATCTTTGCCTAGGGTGATCGTTGGGCTGTAAAAGCTCCTGATTTATGCTCGTCTCAGCCCAAGCTACGGAACTGCTATTCCAGTTCAAAACCCATGTTAAAAAGTGAACTATTTCCTTTAACATTAGTTTTTATTTGAGATAGCCAAAATGGGGTTCCTGGCTTGCACTTAGTACCGGTTTGAGCACTCACAACATCGAGAAGTGCTTCAAATCGAAAATATGTGATTTCAAAGTTGCAGCACTTGGATTCAGAGGGGCTAATGCATTAGAATACCCCCTCTGAATGTGTGACGTCAGCGCAGATCTAACGATTTTAAATCTTTTGCTAAAACGTTTGATAGCACGCGGTGGTATATGCTGCTTTGCGCGCAACAAGTGCCGCACTTTCAACTAAAGTCGCTGGGAACGGCGGAGATCCCAAAAAGTGAACAAAAGTAAAAGTCGAATATCTTGAAAACCGGTGAATATTTTTCGATGAAATTTGGTAGATATTCGTTTTCGCTCTTTCTGAACCGAGCGACATCACTTTCATGCCAATTAATTTACTTTTTTGAAGGTGGGAGGGTCCCTTTAAAGAAGCAAATACATTCCAATTTTCAGAAATAAAGAGGAGACGCTGGCAGAAGAGGGCTTCGGGCCTCGGAAGAGGGCGCGGAAGGGGGCTTCCGCTGCCCCCGGCAGTGGAAGGCAGGATAAATAATTTATCTATTCTAATGCACACAAATCTCAATGGCGGACGCAACTATCCGGAGAGTGTTTGCATTTTCCCTTTTCCTTTGCATTTTGTCTTACCCTCACTCACCTCTAAGCATCTGTGCAGCCCAAACTGATAATTTTCCAGAAACACACTGAACCTAATTTGACCAAATATGCACCAAATTTGCAACTAATCTGCACCAAATGTGTACCAGATGGCCGTCGTGAAAACGGCTAATATGAATCTGACTATACGGGGTCGGCTAAGGCAAGCACAACATGACTTTTAGCTTGAGCGCTTATTTTGACAATTGCTAAACGCAGCTGTAAAATGCGATTAGCACGTTAGCAGCACTCATCTGTCCTTGGTAGAACGAAATGTTATCAACACTTGGTTTAGAGACCTACATCTCCAAGCATACATTTGATGACAACATTTTCGAAGCAACGATGTTGGACAAAGGAGACTTGTATTCGTTCCATAGATATGACGAGTAGTTACTGGGCAAGATCCGTTGCAGTTTCGTAATCCTTGGCTAGATACACACGAGCGATGGTGTCATGTCTGTTCGGCTGAGGCCTGCGCAGGCGGCGGTGTGAAATGCGACACGACAGGGACCGTCTGACTGAGGAGAGGAACATGATCCGGTCAGCCAGCCGTGCACGGTCCGTCCGCCGGCCGAGACACTGCCGCACCAATGAGTCCAGGCACAGAGAGTGAGTCAGAGCTCAGCCCGCTGCCGCTCCATCCTCGCAGAGCACCTACAACTGACCTATGATTACCACCAGTACCACTACCATGCATAATCAATGTTTTTAGGAGGCAAACGAAAACTCTGCACCTAGGCGTCAGCCCACTTGACATCTCTATCAGCCCTTGGTGCAAATTTTGTCCATTTAAACAATTTTGGAAACTGCCAAGCGATATCTAATTCGGAAACCAATAGAGCTACAGCGCCGCGGAAAAGCGCTTTTCGATAGACTTTTTACCGATTTTTTTTACCATCGTTCTCAGATTTGACCTCAGGTCGACGGTTTAGCCTCCAGAGGACAAAAACTCTAAAAATAGCCATTTTTGCGAAAAATGTTTTTGATAATAACTCTTGACTCAGGAAAGTCACGCTATTAACTTTACCAGCATCGTGTTCCTCTCGTCGAGCCGCGTCGAATGAACTATAATTTGACCTTGAAAGGTCATTTTGAAAAGTTGACCTCAGGCCAAGGTCATGACCTGACCGGAAGTCTTACATGCGGAAGACTTATATGCTGCACGTAATGCCCCCCCCCCCCATCAGACCGCGTTGCTCGGCAGACCCCATCAGGGTGCGGGTTAACCTGGGTCTGAACTTTTAGCAACATGTGCGGAACAAATGTATGAGGAGGTGTACCGAAAACGGCGGCGTTGCGCGCCGCCGTTTTTTTAAAGATATTTGCGAAAACCTTAGGGGGCGTGAAAACGCCCCCCCCCCCCCCCTCCTCTCTCCCCAGCACGGCGCGGGTAAAATTGGGATAGTCATGTGCTTTTACATTTTACCGTCGCCATTTATTCATTCAAACAATCTTTAAATGCAGTCTTCAGCACGTTTTTACTTTAGACAAACAACAAATAGCCCCGTCGTGTTTCTGATCTCAAGCTCTACATGTATTCGAAAGTTACCTTTTTGTCCAAAAATTTTAGCAAAAAAAAATGACTTGTTTGCCTGATCGTGAACTGACATTTACTTTAATCGGCCAAAAATGGCTTCAGATGGCACAGACCGAAGACGACAGCATTGTTGAATTATCTGGTAAAATTGCAGGCCATAAAACATGCATCGCATGACAAGCGTGTCTTAATTAACCGTCGCCGGACCCATGGTTTTCTACATGCGCCCCGGTCAAGGGGGTAAGGGGGTACGATCCCTCTCGCCGTTTTGCCCCTGGTGGAGCTAGCGCGTCGCGGAAAAAACGAGCGTGTGCGCCGTTTACGAGACGCAGAGACTGATATCCAATCCTAAAGTCCTAGGTCAACTGGTGACCTCTGAGGCCAAGTCAAGTGCCCCAAGGTGCGGTTCAGTTGTTGGTGAATAACTTCGCAAAAAAAAACAGCCGCAGAGCCGCGATTTTGGCAGCATCGTGTTCGTTTCGTTCAGGCGCGTCGAATGATATAGGTACTCTTTGTTTGGCTGAGGTCAACTTAGGATGTTGACCTCGGATCATGGCATTGGTCATGTCAGCGCCCCCAGGTCACGAAGTTGGTTGAAGGAAGTCATGTTGCATATCATTCGTTTCGGCGGGTCTTTTTTATTCCATTGGTGGCCCTCCCGACTCGCTAGCTCAATGTGATCGGGAGTTATTGACGAAAAACTAATATGAACCTAAAGACGTCATAAATGACGTCACACAAGGTCAACATAGCAAAGCTGACGCATCGGACCTTACAAGGAGTGCATGAAATCACCATTCTGTCTGCTTGAGATAGTTGGAGATCGTTCCCGACGCCAGAATAGCAATTTTCATTTTTACCCCATTGACTTATAATGGTGAGGTCACGAAAATGACCTGACCTCAAATGAACTTAAGGAAAAATCCGATATATACAAGTTGTGAGACTCCTAATGGATACTAGGTCATGAAAGTTTCATCTCCCTGTGAAAGCTCCTCTGGCAGTGAGGCGTTGCGAAGTTGCGACATCTGAAGACCGTGGTGCAGAGGTTCACTTATGACGTCATAGGCTAGGGACATGACCTGACCCAAAAATTATGTTGCTGTCAGAAGATTCGGCTTGAATCAAAGGTCAGGTAGGTATGCCTCAGGTAGGTATGGTAAGTTTCAGCTATATCGACGGCGTGTTAGGAGCTATCGCAAAAAACTATGGGGGCGCCCCCCCCCCCTCGGCCGGCAAGGGTTAAAACGTCCATCACTTTTGTAACCTGGCGTGGCCTGGCTTTGACATGAAACATGTCAAGTACATGCTAGGTACCCTTCGTGTATCTTCAGTTTGCATTTGTGAATTGTGAGTGTGCCGAAACCAAAAATGAGCTGGAGATAGTTCTATTGCGTGGCTTTAAATGCCGTTGAATTTTGAAAAAAAAAACAGTCGGTAAATCTCAGGGATCTCGGGGGGGGGGAAGAAACGCCCCCCCCCCCACCGGCCTCAATGAATGGCAGCGTCCGGGAATAGCCAACGGAGTGGGGGAAACGGCATTGCTGTAATCATTTTTTCTCAACCTGTGGCCAAGTTCATCATCTTTATTAGTCGTTTTCACGACGAGCTATGTGGTGAATGCACCTAATTTGACCCAATCTGCACCACATCTATTTTACAATCTTCGTACCATAGACTTGCTTTAGTGTTTCAATCGAAAATAATGTCTGATTTATTTGACATATGAGGTCTGTGCAGCAGAAACTGCTAACTTTTAAGAAACACACCACTAAGCCTAATTGGACCAAATATGCACCTAATGCGCATCAAATGTGTACCAGATAGCCGTGGTATCATTTAAAACGGCTATTGTTCCCAAATTTCTCGCACAGCCTTCTTCTCTTGGCTGCAAACTTTTCGATGCTCTTTTTCGACATCATGCCGCGTTTGCTGGCTAATTGATCAGGGTAACTAAGATGAAGATGTGTGTCAATATTTGTGACAGTAGGCACGTGACAAGGATATGATTCAATCAGCCTCAGGTGGCGACCGCTCGGGCTCCCGCGGGGCGGCCCCGCCGAGCGGCGGGAGCGCGGCGGCCCGCTCGGGCTCCCGCGGGGGGGGGGGGGCGGCCCCGCCGAGCGGCGGGAGCGCGGCGACCCGCTCGGGCTCCCGCGGGGGGAAGGGGGCCGCCGAGCGGCGGGAGCGCGACCCGCTCGGGCTCCCGCGGGGGGGGGGGTGCGGGGCGGCCCCGCCGAGCGGCGGGAGCGCGGCGGCCCGCCCGGGCTCCCGCGGGGGGGGGGCCGCCGAGCGGCGGGAGCGCGGCGACCCGCCCAGATGCCGCCGACAGCACGTGTAGGATCCAACCGGTGCCGAGCGGACTCCGCCTCCGAAATTCGGCGCATTTTATTGTGGGATCATCAACGGCCTCTGGCCAGCGTCTGATCGAGTCATGCTGCATTAACATAATTGGCGGTATTGGCATTTATTGACAGCATTGCTGACTAGCACGTTAAGCATAATTAAGTGATGTCATAGCCAGTACTAATTCGCGTCATCATAATAAAATATGTATTATTTAACCCTATTCCTGGCGGGCTCCGCCGGGACAAGAAACTGGCGGGGGGGGGCCGATTCGGCCCCCCCCCCCCTGAGATCTCGAGAACGAAGCAAGATAGCGACAAGCGGTAAACGGCATTGGATACGCACGGCCAAGATCTACAATTTTTACTAAGGTCATTTTCAGGTCAGGTCAAAGATGACGTCACAGGGGTCGAAAAAGTCAAAATGGCGGCACTAGATATGGAGAGTTTTTCTCGAATAACTTTCGAATTAGTCAAGATAGGAACAAACTAAGGGCATCATCGTGATCCTCTCGTCAATCCGCATCGAATGATATATATGTTGACCTCGAAAGGTCAAGGTCAAAGGTTGACCTCAGGTCACGTGACCTCGAGGTCATCATGTATATCATTCGATGCGTCTTGACGAGCTGAACACAATGAGACCATCCACGCGTCTGTATCTTGTTCCTGTACGGAGTTATTGGCCAAAAACCTTTGGTGACCTTTGATGACGTCACATGACCTCACAGCTGCCCAACAGCAAAACAGACCTCAAGGTAGTGAAGGTTGATCGTATATGAAGTCATGTATGGTATATGGGGCCATTCCGACCCGTTTTAGTGGTAAAAACAGGGAGTTGATTTTTCCCCCATTGACTTATAATGGGGAGGTCGCGAAATTGACCTGACCTTAGGTCACCGATATCAAAATTCCGAGATAAACAAATTGCACATACTGGTACCCTAACTAAACCCTGAAGAGAAGAAATTGATCGGTCAAAAACTCTAGCTCTGGCGTGATTGCAAACTTTTCTGAGGTAGCGTCACCAAACCGCCTCTGGTGACCTGACCTGAGGTCAGATCAACTCAAAATTTTCAGACATGTTGCGTAGAAGCCTTTTAGGAAAAGTCAGAAAATTTTAGCTTCCTAGCTCAACGCGTTTGGGAGATATAACCAAAAAACCTCAGGGGGGGGGGGCTCCTGAGGCCCCCCCCCCGCCAGGAATAGGGTTAAAGTTAAGAATAGATGTAAAATATAATATTCAGAGCAATAACGTTCTGTAGTTCACAATGGAGGTATGCACCGGTCGGCTCCAGTCACGCCTGGCTACATCCCCACGGCTATGGGGGGGGGGGGGGGATTGAAGGTGTTCTGCCGCTACTACCGTGGCCTTGGTGAGTTAGGTGCAGTATGAAAAATCGGAATAGATGAATAGTGTTTTTGCATCTGTTCAACAGTGTGTTAACCCTCGCCCTGGCAGGGGGGGGGTCGATGCGACCCCCCCCCCCTAAGGTTTTTCAAAGATAGCGTAAAAACGGCGGCGCGCAGCGCCGCCAAATTTGGCACAGCCTATGGGGCAACCTTTTTACATATGACCTGAAAATTTCAGGTCCGGGTGACCTTGGGTCAGGTCACCAGGTCAGAAAAACCGGTACAAGGTCATGGTCAAATTTCAATTTTCTTTTTGCACCTGTCCAACTCACAGTTTTGCACTGATTTCCTTCAAACTTTCAGGATGTGCTAAGTTCACCGAGTTGTATAACATATAGTTCGGGTTTTTTGAGGTCACTGACCTGAGGTCAGTTAGAGGTCATTACGTCGTAATGTTAAGCCTATGGGAAAATACTAAATTCGGAAAATACTGGAGATATCCGCTTCGTTTTATCACTTTTGTGCTTTGAAACCACAGTACTTAACAGCAGGTCACTTGGTGCTTCTTTGTTTGGTGTACTTATCCATGGGTCAGGTCAAATGAGGTCAACTGAGGTCAAATGACGTTTTTGCCAATAACTTGGCACATAATGACGCTAGAGCTTCAAAAATGGTATCATTGTGTTCCTGGTGATCAGCCGAATCGAATGATATGCGATATGATGCAATTTGGTCAACTTTAACTTAATTTATTAATTTAAGTTTACTTAAAATTTAAGAAAAACTTTAAGTACACTTAAGCAAGCTAAAAAGTATATCATTCGACGCGCCTTGACGTGCTGAGTTCACTGGTGCTTTTCTTTTTGCTGTATCTTAATTAGATCAAAAGTTATAAGCGAAAAACTTTTGACCTGTTTTTAGCGAAATTTTTACATTTATACCCCCCAAAACCCCCCTAAATATTGACCTAGAGCAACCAAATTTGCACAGGGGCGAGAACTCCAGGGGGCCCACCTACCTACCAAATTTGGTGTTTCTAGGTGCCATAGGAGCCAATCGCGAGGGGGGGGGGTCGCATCGACCCCCCCCCCTGCCAGGCCGTGTTATGAAAAATGCCCTGCCAGGGCGAGGGTTAATGCCTTGCATATCAAATGAGTTTGATATTTACTTGATCAGTAGGTAGGTTCAAGCTTGGCATGTCACAACGCAGAAAATAATGTGAGGTAATAGAGCTGGCTCCAACCTGAGCGGTGTTCGGTTTGGAAAGCTCTAAAGGGTCTTCCGTCTTAGAGCCACTCAAACCTTTGCACCTTCGGCACAGATTCAACAAAAGCCCTTGGGCCTTGGCACACTCGTGGGCGTGTGCAGGGGGAGATCCACAATGGTCAGCAGGACAGCAGCATGAGATGCCGAGCTGTCCTGCAAGCCTGACATTCATACCCGAATTAATAAGAGAGACTTTGGCTGTAATAACGCCCTGCCCGACCAGGGTGTATGTACAGGGTGATCGAAAAAAAGTGTCACCCCTAATTTAAAAGCCATATAACTCGCGCTTGGTTGGCCGTACGACTTTGCGCCAGGCAGCATTGGAAAGAGCATACGATTTCCTTTCGAATGGATGTAAATATGCATGGTTTATGCCGTAAACGAAGATGTAGCTATTCAAAAAGTATGTTGAGGACGCAATTTGGCGTGTTCAAAAGTTTGGTTGTGCACATTTGTACTTTTGACAGAGTTTTTGATCTGACAGCTCATGTGACAGCTCACGTGAGCATTTTTCTTAGCTGTTCCATGGTTACCGCTGCATCAAATTGATAATCCGGTAGTGCAGGTTCACTGAAAACCAAAACGATTCTCTATTCCCTTTGATCATGGTGTGTCATGCTCCTTTAACTCTGCCGTTCTCCTGGCGGAATGCCCTTAAGATACTCAAATGATTCCTCAAATGATTCCTTTTAAGCATATCAGGGGTTTTGGTCTAAAACAACACCCAGATCATTTTCTTCGAACATACCCAAACTATACCCTCATTCTTTAAATTCCTCCCTTGAATTCTTCTAATATACCCTAGTGTACAGTCTCTGCCGCTACTGTCAGATACCGTACGTACCTGTGCCGCTCGGCGCCTCCGGCGGTGACCGGTCGGCGGGCCGGGACTGGCCGGCCGGGCGGGCGAGGAGGACGGGCAGTCGCTCCCTGGACGTGTTGCTGACCACTAACCCGCGCCCCGCTGGGCTATTCAGCCATACGCGCCCTGCTGGGGATAGAACCTTAACCCTCGTTTTGGATGTGTTACGATATATAAAGGGAAATCGGACGAGGGAGCTGAGAGTAATGAGACAGTTTCTGAGCAAGTTCTACGACGAATATACCTAGGGGATTATTATTTTCCCTTCTGGGTTTATGTGGGGTCTAATGCAAGAATACATTGAGATCAGTGATGGAAATCACAGAATAATACGGGAGTGTTACGTGGTATAATGCGAGTATAGTTTGCAAAATATTCCCCTTATACGCTTAGAAGGAATACTAGAGGTTTCGATGTAAGGGTATTTTGGTAGGTTAAAAGGAGTGTACTTGGGTATCGCAGGGAATAGAACAGGAATCATATTCCTTTCCTCTTCGGTACTTACTAGGGTATATTAGAAGAATTCAAGGGAGCTATTTAAAGAACAAGGGTATAGTTTGGGTATATTCGAAGAAACGATCAGGGTGTTGTTTGAGACCAAAACCCCTAATATGCTCAAAAGGAATCAAAAAGGTTCTCAGTGTAGGGTATATTAGAAGAATTTCAGAGTGATATTCAAAGAAAGTGTATTTGGGGTATATTCGGAGAAATGATCAGGGTGTTGTTTTAGACCAATTCCCCTAATATGCTTAAAAGGAATCAAAACAGCTCTCAGTGTTGTCGCAATGTTTCGCTAGTTACTGTTACCGGCGATTTTGTGAATAATGAGGCCGCATGTTTGCAAGGAAGATCTGATAAGGTCTTCCTTGTCTAAGGTCAGCTGAGAAACGAGTCTAAGGTCAGCTGAGAAACAGTCTGCAGTGAACAACATACACTCCATGTGTAATGTGTAAGGTGTGTGTCATGTTGAGTTACGATACTCATTGTTCTCGTTCAGCGGTGTCCGATCCCGTTCAGTGAATTTCGTTTCACGTGAAAGCCGCACATTGACTGGTTTTTGAGCCCATGGGGACATGATTTGGAATAGAAAACAATCATGAATACATTCAATTGAAAAGAAATTGCCTGCTCTTTTCGATGCTGCCTGGCGCGAAGTCATCCGACCTACCAGTCGCGAGTTATGTAGATTTTAAATTAGGGGTGACACTTTTTTTCGATCACCCTGTATATGTATTACCTATCAGATTTGTGGCATGCGTCAATAATTACACGTTGATAGATGACCAGCCAGAGCCATTGCTCTTAACCATGTCAACTTAAATTGGAATTTTCAGGTGTGTACTGTGTAAGAATTCTGTCTCTTACCATCGTGTAGATAAAACATTAGCCTAAAAGTCCGGTAACTACTTACTTTGGGGTTTTTAGTCGGCCGATCCCCCCCCCCCTGTCAAAAATCCGTGGCGACGCCCCTGTCTAATGTCTAGTTGAGCATTATTTCAGGACCAATCTTTTCCTTGTTCATAAGTCCATCAATCATGAGTCATGACGTTTTTAGGGTGAAACCATTAGTTTTCAGGAGGTCCAAGTGGTTTTCGTGAGAAAGGTACCTACCAAAAACGGTGTCATTTTTGATCCTTTATACAGGACCCTATGGGAGGCAGTGCTGTCACAGGATCATAGCGCTCCAATTTTAACTTATTTCCCTAGTATGTCACCTACTGATCGTGTGTAGCGAAGTCTTCTTTAGGCCCAGACACTGGCCGCGACGCCACACCGATCTTTTTGGGCTCTGTTTAACAGAACCTGCCACCTTATGAATGGTCTCATCTGTTCCCATGTTGCAGTTTCTACCGTTTTGTCTCCTGGTTAAAATGCCTTCCTTCCTTAACTTTTTCCACCCAACCTCTAACATATATTTTTGCCGGCGCTAAATCAACCCTACGATGGTCAAAAACAAACTTTTTAACCCGCGCCCCGTTGGGCTCTGCCGAGCAACGCGCCCCGTTGGGGGGGGGGGGCATTTTGGCCCCCCCTAAGATCTCGAGAACCACGCAACCTAGCGACAAGCGGCAAACGGTGTTGGATAGCCCTATAAGGGCTATACCTTGTGACCCAATTTTATTGACCCAGGTCAAACCGATGACGTCACAGGTCAGGTCAAAGGTCCAATTTTCAACGTTTACAGGCATTTCAAGAAATGCGAAATGCGGGAGTTCAATGGTGGTCTTTGTTTTGCCCTACGTGGTCTAGAATCGCTAAAAATTGAGTTCAAAAATTTGACGTCATCATTTTTGAACAGTTTTTTCGCTATAACTTGGCCAAAAAACGAGATATCGATCTGAAATTTGGTATGCATATAGAACAGCGCAGGGACTATCACATATATTCCGTTTTTTTCGAAAATCGGAAAAAATTTGGTTTTTTTTTAGTTTTTCCAAAAAAATCAATTTTTTGATTTTTTTTTGGTCAAAAACCCAAAATTTTGAAAATCCGAGATAGCAGTTTTGTAGCGCCGCTTTTTGTCTACTAGACCATATAAAGAACTTTGAAATTGCTTGATAACTGTAGATTTGGTGAGCGTTTCAAGATTGCATGTTTTTTGCTCATTTTTGCTCGAACATGACCTCAGTTTGACCTCAATAACTCCTGACCTAAGGTGACCTAAGACTTGAAATTTTGTGTGAAGGTGTCAAATTGATGCCCGGGGAGGTACTGAAAATTTGGCGGCGCTGCGCGCCGTCGTTTTCTTTCTATTCAGGAAAAACCACAGGGGGGCCAAAATGCCCCCCCCCCCCCAACGGGGCGAGGGTTAAGGAACAGTCGCTGAGCCTTGTAGGATTTTGTTACAATATATGCTCCTCATGCAGCGAACGCCTTTTGTACCGTCCGTTTACCTCCTAAGACAGTTATTTTATTATTTTCTGGTATACCATGCTGTTTTTTCAGCACGTGAAATTTCAACAATACAGCTCGTGCGATAAAAAATCACGAACATAAAACATGAGCACCATTTTAAAACGGACACCCGGTAGCTCCAGGTGTTCCACGTCAGTCTCAGTTTGGTCTCAGTCACCGCTAGAACGAGGATACATGAGGATACATGCATATGTTCCATCAGTAGGCGTTTTTCGTGTAGCCGGGGAACGACTCAACTTCACTGGTTTTCATCATACTGGCTGCTGTTAATTATTAGCGGCTTTCGGTGGCCGCAGGCGCCTGCTGACCTCTCACGCGGTGTCCATGTGAACCGCCTTCGTTTGTCTGCAGGCTGAATAGTCTTGTCAGTCTCGTTGGTGCTATCCTGTTATGGACTCAAGTACAGCCCACCGCTAAAGTAATGTAGGGTTTTACCAATCTCAACGGTTGGCTTTGACTGGCGATTGTTTAATGCGGAGTGATCGAAAAGAAGATGTCAATAGCTAAAGTTGCAGCTTTTTGTTTTTGTTTTGTTTTGTTGGGTTAGGCCCTTTCGGTCGACAAGACCATTGCAGAGCCGGAAGGATGATAGGAATTAGGGGGAGACATTGGTCTGGGCAGGCACCCTAGAGAGTCGCCGGGGCTGAGCCCGTCCAAATGGACAGGCCGACCAGCCCCCCAAGCACTCTCTGCACCCGGCTACGGGGTGCAGCTCTCTCGGGAGCAGCGGTGCCGCTCCAAGGGAGCAGCCCGCATGAGATAAAGTTGCCTGTCCAGCCCGGTAGGGGGTTGCGGCGTGGAGGAGAAGGATTTCTGTATCCTGAGGATAGAAGCACGGATAGGTGAAGTTGCAGCTGCAAGGGTGACGATACATATAAGCTATATTCAAAGTTTCATTGTAGTCTGGCTAATCGTTCCTAAGCTTCAGAAGCAGAACATACCAATGACTGAAACCCCACATTACTTCTGCTGTGGACTGTACGTTCCCTTTATCTATCTAAATGAAACTGTTTCAGAACAAAGAAGCTTAGACACGTGTTACTTGCTAATTACATATGCTAAAAAAGAAAGCTGAATTTAAAACGAAAATGCCGTCCTCGTCTGGTAAAATACCAATTGACCATCTCGACACCATAATTTCGCACCAGACACGGTCCGCTGCAGCGTTACGGCCGGCTGGGCGGCGGCGTCTCTGCTCCGCCCGGCAGGCTGGATGCTTTTCAGGGAGTTTGTGCTATACTCACAGCTATTATGAAACTCATAGCGACTGTCCGATCACTATGTCGGTTGCTGCTCTCTGTGGCCGGTGGCAGGTGAAATCTGGTTTGGAGAGCGCCTGAGCAAGTCTTGTGTACCTGCCATTGAGCATTCCTGTCACCGCAAAGTGTCTTCCGAACCTTGAACTCGGGGGTCGGAGCGCGGCGGCAGCCCGGTCGGGACCGAGCCGTCCGCAGCCGCTGCTCTGCCCCGACACGGCGAAAAAACTGTCCGATCCAGTACCGTGCACGAGCCGGCCGACCGCAGCGGTGGGCCGCCGCTCTCCGACAGACCAGCCGGACAGACTCTCACACAGACGGACTAGCCGGACAGACTCTCACACAGAGACAGACCAGCCGGACAGACTCTCACACAGAGACAGACCAGCCGGACAGACTCTCACACAGACGGACTAGCCGGACAGACTCTCACACAGACGGACTAGCCGGACAGACTCTCACACAGACGGACTAGCCGCACAGACTCTCACACAGACGGACTAGCCGGACAGACTCTCACACAGACGGACTAGCCGGACAGACTCTCACACAGACGGACTAGCCGGACAGACTCTCACACAGACGGACTAGCCGGACAGACTCTCACACAGACGGACTAGCCGGACAGACTCTCACACAGACGGACTAGCCGGACAGACTCTCACACAGACGGACTAGCCGGACAGACTCTCACACAGACGGACTAGCCGGACAGACTCTTACACAGACGGACTAGCCGGACAGACACACGGACTAGCCGGACAGACTCACACACGGACGGACCAGCCGGACAGACACACAGACTAGCCGGACAGACTCACACAGACGGACTAGCCGGACAGACACACACAGAGACTTACCTGACAGACTCTCACACAGACGGACTAGCCGGACAGACTCTCACACAGACGGACTAGCCGGACAGACTCTCACACAGACGGACTAGCCGGACAGATTCTCACACAGACGGACTAGCCGGACAGACTCTCACACAGACGGACTAGCCGGACAGACTCTCACACAGACGGACTAGCCGGACAGACTCTCACACAGACAGACTAGCCGGACAGACTCTCACACAGACGGACTAGCCGGACAGACTCTCACACAGAGAGACTAGCCGGACAGACTCACACAGACGGACCAGCCGGACAGACACAGACGGATTACCCGGACAGACTCTCACACAGACGGACTAGCCGGACAGACTCTCACACAGACGGACTAGCCGGACAGACTCTCACACATGGACGGACTAGCCGCACAGACTCTCACACAGACGGACTAGCCGGGCAGACTCTCACACAGACGGACTAGCCGGACAGACTCTCACACAGACGGACTAGCCGGACAGACTCTCACACAGACGGACTAGCCGGACAGACTCTCACACAGACGGACTAGCCGGACAGACTCTCACACATGGACGGACTAGCCGCACAGACTCTCACACAGACGGACTAGCCGGACACACTCTCACACAGACGGACTAGCCAGACAGACTCTCACACAGACGGACTTTCCGGACAGACACACGGACTAGCCGGACAGACTCACACACGGACGGACTAGCCGGACAGACTCTCACACAGACGGACTAGCCGGACAGACTCTCACACAGACAGACTAGCCGGACAGACTCTCACACAGACGGACTAGCCGGACAGACTCTCACACAGAGAGACTAGCCGGACAGACTCACACAGACGGACCAGCCGGACAGACACAGACGGATTACCCGGACAGACTCTCACACAGACGGACTAGCCGGACAGACTCTCACACAGACGGACTAGCCGGACAGACACACGGACTAGCCGGACAGACTCACACACGGACGGACTAGCCGGACAGACTCTCACAGACGGACT
This sequence comes from Amphibalanus amphitrite, assembly GCF_019059575.1. Taxonomy (NCBI): domain Eukaryota; kingdom Metazoa; phylum Arthropoda; class Thecostraca; order Balanomorpha; family Balanidae; genus Amphibalanus; species Amphibalanus amphitrite. The sequence goes on from NW_024881556.1 coordinate 889,968, forward strand.
AGCCGGACAGACTCTCCCACAGACGGACTAGCCGGACGGACTAAGCAAGCATTGATCACTGACTGCAGAGTAGACCGGCGCCTATTCTGCGGCTGTCGGTGGGCAGCTGATTGGGCCCACATTCCGAAGATGCCTAGCTCGTGTACCGGCGATATCACCGGAGCGTGCCAATCATCAGTGTCGATGTCTGTCACCCCGCCACGTGACAGCCTACTCAGCGGTCTCTGAGGCCTCGCATAGAACCACTGGCAATGTAGTCGATGGCAGACGTGACAGCCTACTCAGCGGTCTCCGAGGCCTCGCATAGAACCACTGGCAAGGTAGTCGATGGCAGTGGGTGCTCTGGCCTCTGTTCTTAGGAATCCTTCCAGCAAAAGGTTCCGCCAAACTTTGTTGTTTGATTTAACCCCGCCCGTACTTACGGCTATCGGCGGACTCTACCACCGGTAGGGGGGTGGGGGCGGTCCCCCCTTAACACTCGCCCGGTGAGGGGGGTGATAGCAACCCCCCTTAAGGTTTTTCGCAAATAACGTAAAAACGGCCAAATTTGGCATACCCTCTGGGGCAACATTTTCGCACCTTTCCTGAAAATTTGAAGTCCCAGTCTTTTCAGGTCGTGTCACCGGGTCACAAAAACCGGTACAAGGTCAGGGTAAGATTGGACTAGCTTAGCGGCAACTGAATTCCAGAGTTCACTAAAATTGGAAACAAAGTATATCATTCGATGCGCACGGATGTTCTGAGTTCACTGGTGCTTTTATGTTTGCTCTATCTTTACTAGGTAAGAAGTTATAAGCGAAAAACTTTTAACATGTTTGAGCAAAATTGTTGCACTCATACCCCCCCCCCCCAAAAAACCCTCTAAATATTGACTTACAGTCACCAAAGTTTCACAGGCGCGAGATCTTCTATGGACACATCTACCCTGTAAATTTGGCGTTTCTAAGTGCCATAGGAGCCAATCGTGAGGGGGGGTCGTCCCAACCCCCCCCCCCCTCGCCGTCCGTGTTATGGAAAAGGCCCTCGCCTGGCGAGGGTTAAGATCTCAGAATGTTACCGGCCGATTTTCAAAATTCAAACGGCGTTCAATAGCTCCACCGGAGAGCTACCTTGTGTCCCAATTTCATTGACCTCGGTTCACCCGATGACGTCACAATCGGTAGAGAATTGCTCGTCAAACACATATTTTACTATTTGAAGTCACTGATACCAGGTCAGGTTACAGAGGTCAGGTTACTGAGGGTCACAATATGAAAGTGTCGTGTGATACATGTTTATGGTCCATTTTACATGACAAATGCGATTAAGCAGCCTTTGGGGCCAGTTTAAATTAAGTTCCGATGAAGGTCAGGTCAAAATCAAGTCAAATTAGGTCAAATTTCAAAGTTGATATTTTTGCATAAAATTGGTTTTGATTCGATGCAGCTGTTGTTGTTGTTGTTGTTTTCCCCTCCATCCGCGGCAAAGCCGCGGTGTAGCTTCAGCTCTGGAGGGCCCTGAAGGCGGCCACCAGGGCCGCCACCGTTCGATGCAGCTCGTCAAGGAGAGTCAAATCGTGGTCTTTGTTTTGCACTACGTGGTCTAGAATTGCTAAAAATTGAGTTGGAAAATTTGACATAATCAATTTTGAATAGTTTTTTTTTTTCGCTATAAATTGGCCAAGAAAACTTTTCGATCTCAACTTTGGTATGTGGAAACACGATGGCAGGCAAAATCATACATATTTCGTGTTTTTTTCTTTAATTAGAAATAACAACTTTTGAGATTTTTTGGCTATTATATAAAAATACTTTTTTGATTTTTGGGTCTTAAATACAACAATTTAAAAAAATCGAGACAGCATTTTATACCCCTGGGGCATTCCACGATAGATCGTACCAGGCCCGTCACCCTCATCTCTCAGATTTGAATGAAAATTGGTACTAGGGGTAATCATAGGCTCCAAAAACACCTGCCAAAATATCAGACTTCTCAGATGAAAACTTTTTGAGCTACATTGCATAATATTTTCTAAACTTCAGATTGTAAGGGTGAGTTTGATGAGCTATAACTCAAAAACGAGCTAAGCAAGCAACAAACGGTAAACAGCATTGAACTAACGATGAATCAAAAATTAATACAGCTTTTTTAAAATTGGAAAGGAAAACTTTACGAGTACATACTGAAAAAACTCGTAATATTTTTTTAAACTGTCTAAAACGGCCCCTTGACCACAATTTTTGCCATTTTTATTTCTTCAAAATAAATTTCAGGTCATTTAGAATCGACATGCAAAAAAATTAGAAAGGTGTTCTTTCTATAAGTTCCTCATTTTAATGCATACCAAATGGGTTTCCGGGGGGTCGGTACGACCCCAGCTCGCCGTTTCGCCTCTAATGGAGCTAGAACCTTGCGGAAAAAACCAGCATGTGCGCCGTTACAAGATGCATCGAATGATACCACATTTTAAGGTCTCGGATTCATTGGTGACCCCTGAGGTCATTTCAAGTGACCCAAATTACGGGTCCGGTTTTTGTTAGATAACTTCGCAACAAATGGTCGCAGAGCCGCGATTTTAGCATCTTTGTGTTTGCCTAGCTCCGGCGCGTCAAATGGTACCTATACTGCTTGTTCAGGTGAGGTCAGCTTAAGTCGCTGACCTCGGGTCAGCACACTGCCGTGTATTTGGCTCCGCTCCCCGACCGGGCGGCCCAGCCGGCAGCCAGCCCCCGGGCATCACGTGACCGCCCCGAGTCCGCGGCAAAGCCAACCAGCGCGGCGCTGGACAAACAGCACCGCCACAGAGATGGTTAGCAGTCGGGTCAGGCATCGAAGCTGGGTGAATGAGATCATATTGCACATCATTCGATTCGCAAGGTCTTCCCGAGTCCATTGGTAGCTTTCCCGTCTCTCTTGCTCAATTTGATCGAGAGTTATTGACGAAAAACTCTTATGACCCTAGTGACGGACGAATGACGTCACGCAAGGTCAACAATGCAAACGTGAGGCAAAAATGACTTCAATTGGACTTTCAGTAACCAGTGATGTCACTAGACAGCTCTACTACGCCATTTGTGGGCTCTCTTCCCGAAATCACAATTCGAGACCATTACGGTAACGCAAAATAAGTACATTTATAGAAAGAACACCTTCCTGATTTTTTGCTTACTACTTAATAATGATCCAAAAAATGTTTTTAAGTAAATAAAAATTGAAAAAAAATTCGGTCCCAAGTGCATAAAAATGCAAATGAAAGGAAACTCGATGTGTTATATATCAAAAATAGTTAATATTTCAAAATTTTAAAAATGCATATTATTCTTTGTTTCAATGCAAGTTCAATGCCGTATAGCATTTGGCATTTGGATTATCCGTCTTAGAGTTACAGCCCGCCAAACTTGGCGCTGCAACGCAAGATCCAAAACATGTTATACATTATAACGCAAAAAACTACTCATCTGATTAGCATGAAATTGTCACAGAAGGATTCAGAGCCCCTGATTACCCCTTAGACCAATTATCGTTAAAATCCGAGAGATGAGGGTGTCAAATTGGAAAAAGTGGTACGGTCTATCGTGGAATGCCCTATTAATTCTACACCTTTATTGTCCAGAAGACAGCTGTTCCCGCGAAACCTTTATCGGGTCGAAAATGGCAGAACATGACGTAATTCTGACGTCATTTGTGACCAATCTATCATAGCTTCTGAACAAATTTTTAGTCATACCTAACGTGTAAAATTGATGCCTGGAGGGCTCCTGAGAGTTTTGTGACGATATCTGCAGTCGTTTAGGAGATATCTACGGAAAAGGACTAGGGGACCGTTTCGGACCCCTCCCCCCCCACGGAGCACAGGTTAAAAATTCGAGATGGAGAGAGACAGATACATGAGACCACAGAGTCATCAAAGATAGAGACATTAGACACAGCACATACACAGTAGGACCCCGAGACACTCATCAGCCGAGAGAACCATCTTAGCCGCTGGATTATGTTTTATTCGTGAATAAACATTTTAAAAATAATCTATAACAATATGTTTACATTCGTACTGGGAGGGGGGGGGGGGGTGACGAAAGGAACGTGTGGAACAAAAAAAAAACGTGCAAACATACAAATACGCATAATAAGTATGCACCAGAGATAATCCTGAGGAGTGTTTTCAAACAAAGGCATCGGCTTCACGCACCGGTGCCCACCAGACCAGACACAAGACATCCGATCTGAAGGGGACGCATTGGGATAGCCGGCGGTCTGAGGGTGCCGCGCGGCCGGTCAGCGGACGCCCCTCTGAGGGTGACCAGTCGGTCAGCGGACGCCCCTCTGAGGGTGACCGGTCGGTCAGCGGAGGCCCCTCTGAGGGTGACCGGTCGGTCAGCGAAGGCCCCTCTGAGGGTGACCGGTCAGTGGACGCCCCTCTGAGGGTGACCGGTCGGTCAGCGGACGCCCCTCTGAGGGCGCTGCGCGGCCGGTCCATTGGCCCGCCGCGGCAGCTGCGTTTGCGGTCCAGTGGAAACACTCAGCCAAATCAGCTGCCCGCTGCCAGAACGCATCTGCAATGGCAGCGTAAGCCTCTCACAAAGGCCGTATTAAGTGGTAAGTAGCACGCTCTAGGATTATGTATACGTAAGCCTCAGTTTGCAGGCTATTAAAACAGCAGGTAGTACGCTCTTTGCAAATAAGCCCCTTTATTACGTCATGCGAGCGGTGGGGCGGCGGCCCGGCTGGCGGCGGCCGCGGAGCTAGCTCTCCACGGTCGGTCGCACACACCTCGCGTGCACGGCGGCCGCCTTCAGAGCGGCGCTGGCCGCTGTCCTCAAAGGCGCTTACAAAAACCAAAATTTAATTTAGCGAAAAATCCTGACTCTGCTGTATCCGGGAGATGATGGTGGCGGGCCGCTCTGCCGCGACAGCCGAGCACCACTGGGCGGCGGCGCCGCCGCATTCCGCGCCACGTGGGAACGTCGGCTTTCTGCTGAGAAGCGAGCACAAACTCATATCAATCCATCCAAAATTATCTATGTAGAGAAGCTTTCCAGTTCGCTGAGTCCAATGTTAATGTACGGGGTGGAAATCTGACGCCTACGCAAATGAATAATTGAGTAGATTCTGAAAAGAAGACAATTCAACTCCTTAAAATAAATAGAAATACATATATCAAAAATAAAGAAAAGAAGCAGACGGCCTTGTCACCCACCATAAACTATGGGACATTGGGACAAGCAACAAGTCAGCACGTTTCTCATAACAAAAAGTTTGGAAATACCTACATATGTCGTAGGCATCGGCTGAAACTTAACCTGCGACCCGCTGGGGAGGGGGGCAGAATCTGTCCCCCTCCCGTTTTTCGCCAATAGCTTATACAGGGTGTCCCATAAGTTCGTTCTCACATTATGTTTGCATGTGAAACAGAGTACATTGCGTTTTGGTATATTTATGACCCCTCAATGTGCTCCCCATTGAATAATTAATAGGCAAACACATGAATGCATGCTGCGGCATGCCAACCGTCATGTTTGGCTGCATAGCAGGCTTAAAGTTAACCCAGACTGACTTGACATGCGCCGTGAGCTCCTCGAGGCTGGAACAGCGCTACGCTTCGACGAGCCTCAACTTCAGCATAACCAACAAATTTTTATGAATTTTTGATCCGATGAGGTGCCTGGCAAGTGATCTTGCCACAAACGCCTGTCACAGTCTCCTTGCACCGCTTTTAAGCTTTGCTTGACCTGTGCACTGATGCACTGTCTTGCCTGAAGATGGGCCAACGACCTCCCGGATGCCATTTTCTCCTCTATAAATGTGTTCATACTCGCGGTTCGAGTTCAGCTTGAGGGCTGAAATTCCTCCTAGATGTTCTTGGAAAAGCATTCTGCTTCCCAAAACTGTTTCTGGGTTGCCACTTGTAACTTGATCAACTCCAGAACGCCTATAACCCCACAACACAGTGACCCTGGCCTTTTGCATAGGAAGATAACGGGACGAAATGAAGGCGCCTCCTTCGCCCTTATGGGGTTGTTTTCGGGTTTGGACGGGTGTTTCATCTCGAACGTGGACTAGTTAGTCCAGATGACCTGGTTGATGTCATCAGCCCTCTAGTTTTGTTTAGCCTCAGGCATAACGAAACTCATGTTTGGCCATTTTAAGACGTTTTTGACTGTTTTGTGCCCTCCGGTAAGCAAAGCTTAAGTCACCTTGAGTTATGTACCCCGAAAGAACACTCTTAGACAGCTGGTAATCCATCCTGAAAAGTCTGTTTACCAACTTTCTAACCCTTTGACCTTTTTGATGCCCACTTTGGCGCCACACAGTTTTGGCCACTTGGCTCATTCCTGAGGGCTGGCTAGAAAGAGGATAAACTTGCAGTGATTGACTCCCAACAAATCATCGGCGTCACTTGCTGACTGTGCGTCCAGTTAGCGATGGATATTGGCTACAGACTGGTAGGCCTCAATCACCCTCAATCGTTGCGAATGGTCACGTGCTGACTAAATACTGAGACGTACCCGTATCGGAGACCTCTATGTTGCGGCGTTAGCCGTCTCTGTAGGAAGCGGGCTCTCTAGCAAAAACTATTTTGTCTACAGAAATTAGCTACTGTGGAGCATATTTCTACCAGCCATGGCAACCATGTAAGCTCAGTTACGAACCAATTTCAGCGTGCCTTTAAGCAAGAAAGCCTAAAAACGTAAAATTTAGGTGAGAACGAACTTATGGGACAACCTGTAAATGCGTTAAGCCAGCGACGTCAAACTTTTAACAGTACCTTACCAGTATAACGCCTTTTGGGGCGACTAACGGAGCGAGCGAGAGGGTGGGCCTTGCACGTGCGAAATTTCGAGGGGGTACCTCCAACTGACTTGTGCACGGCACCTTACTAACCGGTCTCTAGCGATGTGCCAAATTTGAGCACAATCGGCCCAGCCGTTCTCGAGATCTGGAAGCCGCACCCTGCACGTGCGCACGTACAATATGGGTCCCAACTGACTTTTGCACGGCACCCTTCTCGCTGGTCTCTAATCGTGTACCAAATTTGAGCGCAATCGGTCCAGCTGCAGTCTCGAGATCTGGAAGCGACCCCTGCACGTGGGCACGTGCAATAGCACCCCAACCATGACATACGTGATACGGATATGCATTGCCCGGTGGGTGCCTACGCCCTACACGCATGCCAAGTTTCAGCGAAATCGCCCCAGTAGTTGCTGAGTTACTGTAATGGGAACAAATTGAACACCTCTTCTGTTTTTTGCACTTTGCACGTGCAGCGGGGTTCACTCACGTGCACCAAGAGTATCCAATGTTTGTTAGAAGGGATACAACTACTCTACAAAAGTTACCGCAAGTCAATCGCCCCAGTGGTTACTGAGATATAGGCCTCTCAAAATTGTTACTCCAGCAGAACGACTTGAACACCCAGACTTTTCACGTGCCACGTGCCACAACGGTCACCTGAATGCATCACGATAAGTGAATTTCGGGGCAGAAAGGATGGAGCTACCCAACAAAAAAGACCGCAGGCGAATCGGCCCAGCGGTTGCTGAGATATCAGCCTCTCAAAATACTGATTAAATATCCGTCATTAAAAATAAGAGGCCAAAGTGGCCTCTTATTTTTCGCGCCAAAAACGAGTGTCCAATCCAGGTAGTTCATGTTATCTATGCCTTGGTCTGCAATTTTCACAAGTGCAAAAAGGTGTGCCAAAAACGGCGGCGGGAGCGCCGCCGTTTTTTAGATATTCGCGTCGCGAAAAATCTCAGGGGAGGTGGGTGTTCAAACATTCCCCAGCAGGACGCGGGTCAAGGTGTTATGTGTTGACCACGGGTCAAGGTCAGGTCAGCACCACTCAGGTCATGAAGCTGGTCGAAGAAGGCTACATCAAATGTAGTTCGACTCAGCAGGCCTGCCCGAGTCCACTGGTAGCTCTCGCGACTTTCCGGCTCAACATTTATTTATTTATTTATTTATTTATTTATTTACTTCGTAGTGGCCGTCCCCTATATATGACCGAAGTCAAAGAGGCTATTCTTGGCACTGCACGATAGGACCGCGGTCGGAATTAGCGCGACATTGGTGGATTTGGCGACCTTTCCCAAATTGAGTTAAACTGTGTCACGTAGTTCAGAAATGTCCATGGACCACGAATCTGCAAATATTTTTCGTCCATAGTGTACAACGTCCGCGCCACATCAGCCCAAACACAAAGTTTTGTGCCAAGCATCGTAGACCCGTTTTCGTACGGAGAAAAATAGCAGCTAATGTAGGTAAAAAATATATCTATTAGACGGCTTTATCAATATTTTCGACGTCTAACCTGATAGTTTAGACCATGGGCTACACGATGGAAGAAAAAACTCATAGCGGAATATATAAATACGCTTCAAATGTTAAATTTTTTTGGTGCTTTAACCCGCGCGGGGCTGGGGGGGGGGGTAAATTTTACCCCCCCTCGCGAATTTTTGCGATATCTCAAAAACGGCGGCGCGCAGCGCCGCCAAACTTTCAGTACCTTTTCTTACAACAATTTGACACGTTCCCTGAAAATTTGAGCGAAATCCGTCGGAAAATTTTTGAGAAATTGACGTTTTAGTGACGTCATGTTCGCCATTTTCGCCTCAAAAACGGCAAAAGTTCAAACGCCGCTAACATCTTCATTTTTAAAGGAATCAAGACGTAACAAAAAAAGGTTATACGTAATTTTACTTTGTCTATCAAATGGCTATCTCGGTTTTTTGAAAATTTTGGATTTTGGCCTAAATTTTTTTCAAAAAACTGACTTTTTTGGGAAAATCATTATAAAATCCAAAATTTTGAGTCTATCGAAAAAACCGGAATATATGTCAGAGAAGTGTTCTATGTGCACCTACATACCAAATTTTAGACGAATCGGTTCAAAAATGTGGGAGTTATTCAAAATTTTATGACGTCACGACACACAAAATTTTTGAAAAATGACTTTTTTGGAAGTTCTAGACCTCATACTGAAACAAAAATAGCACCATTCGATTCGCCGTGAAAAACTGCATCAGATAGACACCTTTTTAGGCCTTAACAACCAACTTCAAAATTTGACCTCACTTGACCTGACCTTGACCTGACCTCGACCTGAAATTCATCCAGAGGTGGTCCATATCACTTATTGAGTGTGCTTATTGAATTCTATGAGTAAAATGACCCATAAAACATGTGTCGCACATGCCCTTTTCTATATTTTGTTTTTTGGTGACCTGACCTGACCTGACCTGACCTTGACCTTGACCTCTGAATGATATAGTATGCAACGAATATTGTCTTGGTAGCCTAAGAACACGTTTTGGGCGATCAGTCTCAGTCCATGACTCCATTCTTCGGCAACTACGGTGCAAGGCCGATACTGTAGAAACTTGCAATTTGTACCCTTGACCTGACCTTGACCTTGACCTCAAACTTTAAATTAAGTACATGTTTTTAGTAGTTCGTGATGAGAGCTTTCGATTGGCGTTTGAATTTTCCAAATCGGACCATTAGTTCGGGAGATAACAGGGGGGGGGGGTAAAATTTACCCCCCCCCCCCAGCCCCGCGCGTTCGGCTGGAGACCCCAGCCCCGCGCGGGTTAAAAATTGTGAGTTAATTTTACTGTTATAGATACTCTGGAATGCCGATATAAAAAGTCCCGCTAGGTCCCGCTGTTCTTTTATCAATATGGTGTTTACCAATCAATTGCCTTTCAGAAAATGTATAATTTAGCTGCGTCAGCCTGCGGCAGCGAAAATGAGGGGCATTTTTTTACTCCAGGTCGCCGCGGCCGGGAGCCGCGAGTAACAGAACCTCAGGAATCGAACAAGGTTGCCAAGTACCAACTATATTAAAGTTTTGTCCGGACATATCCGTACCTTCTATCGGAGTTTCTGATACACTTTTCTGACCCGTAATAAATTTGTTATATAGTCATGTATTGATATGGTGGCAGTTTGAGTCTGTTCATGTAACGTGCATGTAGCCTGTAGGTAACATGCATAGGTAATAGGTATGTTCATACGTGGATCATGTTAAGTGTTGTGTACCTGGTGAACTGTATGTACTAGGGTTGACTATTAAGTAATGGAAGTGCCTTAAGCAATTAAACGTTTTTGCACGTGCACATGTTTTCTTGGTGTCAGTTCATGCGCCGATGTTTTTTCTATCCAATGGTGAAGACCACATGTCCTTAGATACTTTTTGCTCCAAGCTATCGTCGTTTTCCCAAGAGACCACCCAAACCTGCGGCGCACCAAGAAAAAGGAGTCTGGCAATTGCCAAAATCGCGCGCCAAGCGCCAGCGCGAGGTCATCAGAGCTTATTGGCTTATTGTTATGGCTACTCAATGGACAATTTCTATATTTTCATCAAAACAATACACATTGGCACGATAAATGACAGCATACACTACTCCACATAATCGCCTTCAAGCATCACACACCATTCCAGCCTCGTCTTGACCCACTCCTGGAACGCCGCCAGAAGACTGATCGGCGCTTTCTTTCTCAAACCGATGAAACCACCGACTTATCGTCTGTGGGGAGGCTGCGTCGCTCCATACACTTAGAAAATAAATTTTCTGATCTTGGTAGGCCTTTTCCCTACAACAAACTGAGCTCTAATGACCTTGCACTCGGCGCTGGCGCGCGGCTTTGGCCATGGCCAGGTGGTGCGCCACAGGTTCGGGTGGTCTCTTGGGAAAACGACGATGGCTTATAGCAAAAAGTAGCTAGGGACATGTGGTCTTCACTATTGGATAGAAAAAAGATCGGCGCATGAAATGACACCTAAATAATGTGTGCACGTGCAAACCCGTTTAATTGCTTAAGGCACTTCCATTACTTAATAGTCAACCCTAGTACAGCTGCCGGACATTGGTCACGTGACCACATTTTCCGTTTGACCTTGAGTTGGCACCAGATTTTGTCGACAGACGTGGCGCAGCTTATTTTACTGCAATATTTTGGATACTAAATATTAACCTGTGGTGGTAAATGATACCGTGCAAATAATATTGAATCATCGGTGACATAGTTACCACTGAAACTTGAATATCATCAATAAAATACAATTAATCTATTATTACTCTTCCATTGATTTTATTGTGCTTGCAGGCATAGGTAGAAACTGAAGAGCTGAGCCTGCAGCTTACAGTTGTTCTATACAGTGGCGGCGGAATACCTTCAATTAAGGGGGGGGGGGCACTGCCGACTTTCGGTCCGATTCTTTCCATGCACCGCCCATAGGGCTTATGTTAAAATGCCAAAATTAAAGGGGGCACGGTGCCCCGGTGCCCTCCCCGTTCCGCCGCCTATGGTTCTATAACTCTATAACCTTCATCTTCTATTATCTGTAAGAATCTTGCATCGATCATCACCAGACTTCTTAGTTTTTTTTTACTACGCCCCGGCCGCGAGAGCGGGCGGGTACGACTCCCTCGCCCTAATTGAGCTAGCCTCGCGGGAAAACAACTAACAAGCATGTGTGCCGTTACGGGACCGGGGACGCAGCGATTGATGCACGGTTCAAAAGTCTCACGTCAACTGGTGGCCTCTGAGGGTCAGGTCAAGTGCCCCGAGGGCCAAAATACGATAACTTCGCCAAAAACGGCGCAGAGTCGCGATTTTAGTACCATCATGTTTGTCATGCTCCGGTGCGTCAAAATGGTACACTTTTGTTTGGGTGGGGTCAACATAAGGTGTTCACATCGGGTCAAAGCCAGGTCAGAGGCACTCAGGTCACGAAGTTGGTCGGAGGAGGTTTATATCGTATATCATTCGATTCGGTAAGTCTTCCCGAGTATATTGGCGACTTTTCCGACTTGCCAGTTCAATTTTATCAGGAGTTATTGACGAAAAAACTTGTGACCTTTGTGACATCATAAATGACGTCACGCTAGGATAAATATGCAAAAGTGAAGCATTAGACATTGCAAGAATTGCATGAAATTGCGATTCCATGTGCTTGAGCTAGGTTTAGATCATTCTCGGCGTCAAAATTACAGTTTCTATATTTTCCCCATTGACTTGTAATGGTGACGTCACGCGATCGGCCTGACCTCATGTGACCTCTAGGAGAAATCCGAGATATACAAGTTTTGAGACTTCTAGAGGATACTAGGTCCTGTATATATCATCTCGCTGTGACAGCTCCTCTGGCACCGAGGGCATTGCGAAGTTTCGGTATTTTGGGACTTGCAGAGGTTCACGTGTGACGTCATAAGTCAGTGATCTGACCTGAGGCGGAAATGCAATTGGTTTCCAAAGATGCGTATGGAAGCAAGGATAAGGTGTGCCAAATAGCAGCCCTCTAGCTGTAAGGTGTTTTGAGCTATCGCCAAAAGTCGTGAGTGGAGCGCTACCGACTCCTCCGGTCGGCCGCCGGGGGTTAGGAGGCGTGCAGGGCATCGGAAAACCACCTGGTACTTTGCGAATTTTGCCGATAAAAATACGTTTCTTATGCCGACTTATAGCCAAAAGACTACTGAATCTCAAACCAGTCGTATCCTTGCACTAAATGGCTTGGTTTAGACACGACAGGTCTGAAAAGAAAAGGTCCCATGTATTCTCTATGGGCGCCGCGAGGCCGTTGGCACCAGAGTTTCGGGAAGTGCCCTCGCCACAACCGCACGTGCAGATTTGGTCACGTGACCAAGCGCATTTGCCGCCACTGTATTTATATACACTGTGCCCTAGTATGTACAACCTACCTCGTGCCTATTTTCACCGTAACGCCCACGTTTCTGTGGTTGGTGAAAATAAATGAAATAATAATAATAATAATAATAATAATGTAGGCCATCAGATTCCCATCTTCACGGTTTTGGTGGCTATACATTATTTGCTTATCGGAATTTCCGGTGCCGTCATGACCTGGCCTGACAGGTGCTGCCGTCTTATCACGTGACCGAGCGGAGTCGAGGTCAGGGCAGGTCAACCGATTAATTAATCAATTAATTAATGAATTAATTAATGATTAATTAATTAAATTAATCAGAAATTGCTTAGAAAGTACACCGATTACCATTTTTATGATTCTACCATCCTTTTCATGTGAAAAGCGGGCACGAAATACGAAAAAGTACCGATGTCGCGCTAATTTTCGCTCCGGTCCCATTGTGCACTGAGTCAATAAAAGATGGTGATGAAGTGGGTAAAAGAACATCATGCTATGACATAAAAAAATGCTTAAAAATCACGATAAAAGCACACAACACAATGCACATACAATTTAGGGTGCATCAAAATACACATCATAAGTAAATCAATTAGCTCTAGTGATAGAAATGTTCCATTACACCTAGAAACACAGCATGTGAAGTTTTTTCACAATCGATAATACTTTAGACGTCCATCCGAGCTGATATTTCCGTCAGTAATTACCGCACGGTACGGCGCACGGGGCGTGACGTCTAAATGCGGCACCTAAATGCGGCAGATGGCGTAAGCGGTTTCTTGCTAAGCATTTTCATGGCAACCGATCTGTTTGGTGTCAGCAGATAGTTGATTGTTTACGTAAAACGATCTGAACGATCAGAAGGCCAACGGGGGTGCGTGTGTGCTGTGCTGAAGGGAAAGAGATACCTGGTGTAAGTCCATGAGTGGTTTCCGTTTATATGATTTGTATTACTCTACCGTTGCCATAGGTGTAGGAACGGGGGGACGGGGGCGGGAGGGGCAGTGCCCCCCCCCCCCACTTTTCATAGTGGGGGGCCAGTAATGTTAACTGCCCCCCCCCCACACACACACTTTTTGCCGAACTTTCAAATGTCTTTGTAGGTACCACCCCGAAGAACAAACTTGACGGTTCTCCGGCCTGCCCTTCCATGAAGGTTTCCATTTGTGCTTCATCGTTATTGAGTGCAATTTTCCTCCACCCAATGAAATGAAACTTTGTCAGAAGCAATAAGTGGCAGCTTAGGGACAGCGCGCGCTGCAAAGAGAGACAATACTGGCTCAGCAGAATGCGTAAACGGCGTAATTTAACAATTTGTTAGGCGGCCTTGCATAGTTGTTGTTGTTGTTGTTGCATAGTTGATCGGTTACTGGCATAGGCGTAGAACTAAGGGGGGGGGGCAGCGGGCCATGGTCCCCCACTTTCGGATGGGGGGCTAGCAATGTTAACTGCCCCCCCCCCCACACACACACACCTTTTGCTGGCTTTTCATTTTTCACGTTTCACGCTCGCTCGTATTAAAAGGTTTTGGGATGCTTCTGGAATTCGCATGGGTGCCAACCAGTGGCGGATCCAAGGAGGGGGTCACATGGGTCATGCCCCTCTTGGGGCCCGGGGGCACCACAGGCCTGCCAGAGGCACCTCAGACCTGTCAGGGGCACCACCGCACACTGGTCGGAAACGCCCTCACGAGAGGCCACGGGCGATTCCGGAGTTTCGGATTATTTTTTATATAGATCGATTTGAAATTGATCAAATTATTATACTTAGGCCAAAAAAACTAATCCGGGTGACCAAAAATAGCTGTAATCAGCCCCCGAAGATGGGGTATCCCAGAACTCGGAAACTGACGCGGAGCAAGAGGTTTCTTGAGCCGGATATTCAGAGTCTTATTGCTGATAGACACCAAATTGAAATCCCACATATTATGCATCAAAATGTTCGTTATGAAGTTGCCGACTGGTCAGTGCAACATTTTTGGCATACTTTTTCCCTAACTAAGATGTACTATAGCTTTTTTATGAAGGCTCTCCTACAGTGATGCTGGAATATAACTGCAAAGTTTAGGTAAGGAAACAACAGGTAGTCCCATCTAGTTCCACTCTGATTTTTTTGTGAGATGAAGTAGGATTTAAATTTACACCAGGGCAACATAAAAGCTAACTGCGCATATTTGCGCAAAATTTGCAGGAGCCGCTCTACCTACCCAACTACCGCCCGCCCCGCCCCAGTTTCGGCTCGGCCGCCGCGCCCGGCTTACGCTGACCTGTGTGGCCTGCAGGCTGCACGCATCCATGCGTAGTTGACTGGTCATTAAAAACAGATGCGCTTGAGTTTATGAATTTTGTGAAAAGCGCGTTTTATGTATGCATTTATGTATGTATTGACATCAAAAGCCTTCCACATAGGTATTGCGTGGCGATTACGGCTTGCATTTAGAGAGCCTTGCTATTGACAACCATCACTCGGCTGAAGAAAGTGGAAATTGAAACCTTCGTGAATATAAGACGCTGCAAATATAGGACACCTGTCACTGACGTCGGGTTACCTTGGGTCGTCTTTTTACATTAGATCACAATTCCGGTATTTAACCCTGGCCGGACCGATTGGTTTTCTACATTGACCGGGGAGGGTTGGTACAACTCCCTCGCCGTTTCGCCTCTAATTGAGCTAGAGCCTCGCGGAAAAAAACAAGCTTGTGTGCCGTTATAAGACGCAAAAATTAGGTACTACCCGATTTTAAGGTCTTAGGTCAGCCAGTGACCTCTTAGGTCAGGTAAGTGCCACAAGGCACGGGCTCGGTTTTAGGTTAATTACTTTGCCAAAAATGGTCGCACTGCCGCGATTTTGGCATAATAGTGTTTGTCTAGCTCAGGCGCGTTGAATGCTATACTTGGTGTTCGGGTGAAGTCAACTTAACCCTCGCCGGCACAGGCCATTTTGCGTCCTTCGACGGCACAAGGGGGGGTTGGTACGACCGCCCCCCCCCCTCGCGTTTGGCCCCTGATCGAGCTAGAGCCTCGCGGAAAAAACGAGCGTGTTGCCCGTCACGAGAGGAAGCCGATGATACCCAATTTTAAGTTCCTAGGTCATCGGGGGACCTTCCAGGTCAGGTCAATGACCCGAAAACCGGGAAAATCGGGACCTGTTAGAAAGTCGTAAATTGTGGCTGCCATGTGGTTTTCCGGGGTGCTGATCACGAATATCGTATTAGTTTTGATCAGAGATGATGTCTTTAAGCATTTAGACCAGGTCGGGTCAGGTCAGGTCGGGTCAACCGGTAGGGGTTGTGACGGGTATTCGTAATACGTGTCAACCGCCTCTGACAGCTTCGTAACATGTTACGAAGGCGCCAAAACTACTTCGTAAATGTTCAAATGGTTGCTAAATTAGAATGCAGCTCCAAAAACTAGCCTAGAAACATGTAAATTTCGAAAAAGTGAGCCGAGGTCACCCGAGGTCACCAAAGTTCAATGACCTGACCTGACCTTCAGGTGACCTTGACACCCATCCTAATGTATGGGAGCAACATCAAATCACATGTTTGAACGTTTGAAACCACGAAAAGCTTGCAAACGCGCGGCTAGTGCGAGCCGACATACGCCGAATCGCGATTTCGGC
Source organism: Amphibalanus amphitrite (assembly GCF_019059575.1). Lineage (NCBI taxonomy): Eukaryota > Metazoa > Arthropoda > Thecostraca > Balanomorpha > Balanidae > Amphibalanus > Amphibalanus amphitrite. Next base: position 906,238 of record NW_024881556.1, read on the forward strand.
CAAACATGGTCTCGGAAAAGAGATCACAGGTCAAAGGTCATTTGAGTCAGGGTCATGAAATTTTCAGGTTAGGTGTAAAATTAATCAATGCGAGGGTACTGAAAGTTTCGTTGTGATCGGCCGTTTTTTACGCGAGTTATTCGCGAAAAACCTTAGGGGGTTGCATCAACCACCCCCCCCCCCTGTGCCGGCGAGGGTTAAGGTGTTAACCTCGGGTCAAGGTCAGGTCGGAGCCCTCAGGTCACGAAAATGGTTGAAGGAGGTCATATCGCATATCATTCGATTCGGCAGGTCTTCCTGAGTCCAATGGTGACTTTCCCGACTCTCTAGCTCCATCTGATCAGGAGTTATTGACGAAAAACTTATATGGCCTTAGTGACGTCATAAATGACGTCACGCAAAGTCAACAATGCTAAAGTCAAGCACTGGACCTTGCAAGGAGTGCATGAAACCATTCCCGGTGCCCGAATAGTAGCTCCCAATTTCCCTTGTTGACTTAAAGTGGTGCTAGATCCTGTATTATACTCAATTATGACGTCATAACTTAACAGATTCACGTCATATATTTAGTGCTTGACATCCAAATGATAGCTTACATATGACAGAGAAGGTATGCAAAGTTTTATGAAGTTTGCTTCACTAGTTGTGGAATAACAAGCAAAAAACTTTTGCGGAAAGGCCGCTGGCCTCTCGCTGGAGCGTTTCCGACCAGTGTGCACCGGCCTGTCAGGAGCACCATCGGTCTAGCAAGAGCACCACAGGTCTGCCAGGGGCACCACAGGCCTTCTAGGGGCACTAAAGGCCTCGCAGGGGCACCTTGGGCCTGCCAACGGCATCATGGGCCTGTCAGGGGCACCTCAGGCTTGTCAGGACCCAGGGGCATCGCAGTCCTTCCAGGAGCACCAGAGTCCCATCAGGGGCACCAGAGGCCTTCCAGGGGCCCCACTGGCCTCGCAGGGGCACCTTGGGCCTGTCAGGGGCATCACGTGCCTGCCGGGGACACTTTAGACTTGTTAGGAGCACCACACACACACACACAGTCCACCCCCACAGACAGGACTGTGTGACAGGACACACAGTCCTGTCAGGGCCCAGGGGCACCAGCAGCGGCCCAACAGGTGACCTGCGGCCTAGCAGGGGCACCGCAGGCCTGCCAGGGCTAAAAAATAAAAATGAATAAAAATGAAAATAAGGCACCATCAAAGTTAAGTGGTCAAAATCTATTGAGTTTTTAATTTTGTGTATAGGTAGGGGCACCACTACGATTCGTGACCCTCCCGTTGGAGTTTTCCTGGATCCGCCCCTGGTGCCAACGCGGCTGCGGAGGCCAGGGGGACGCGTCCATCAGAGTTAATTTCTGGACGGGAGTCTCCCTGAAATTTTGGCCGTTTTTTTTTCTTGTCACATTTTTTAAAAACCGATTTGAACATGCTCGCGAAAATGAAGTGGCCGAAATCCGAGGAGAAAATGGCTTTTGGGGGTAGGTGAGGTTTTGGGCCCCTGGGGGCTTGCCCCCCCCCCCACACACACTTTCAAAAATGTTCCTACACCTATTACCGTTGCGTTATTTCTTTTTAACTTTGCTATAACGGAATTTTCATGAAATGTAATGGCTGTCTCTCTGAAATGTAATGTGAAATATTATCTCGGCTTTGTCACGGTATATACGTCCAGCAAAACTTTGACGAGATCAGGGGCGAACTTTTCAGCGGGAGGGGGAACGGAGTACGGAGCCCAAAGGTATCTCGACGCTATTTTGATAGGTGAACTGAGACCTTGGTTATATCGGCCAGGGACGCGGGAACAGGGGGAAGGGTAGTGGAAGTAACTCCTCCTCCCCCTGATGATAACTGATCTCAAACTGATGTTTGGAATGCATGATGTTCGAAATATGTTTTTGTGCATATTAGTTCTCGCCACGGGTGTCGAAAGTCATCAGTTTTTTTAAAACCGTTTTTTGCTATTACGGACTCAATAAATGCAAAAAAGGCACTTTTCTTGATATTTGTCGGGGTCGGATGGACGTCTAAATGCTTATCAAAATTCGTGAAACTTCGTAAAATCATATTTTTTGTGCATTGGAACAAAATGGTAACTAGAGCTAATCGATATTTTGATCTTTAATTTTTGCCTTGCAATTTGATGCACCCTAACATACATATAACTACATACATATCACACTTCGTCCGCACCAGACGTCAGTCGACGTTTCAGCTGGTTTCTAAACTCGGTGACGGTCAGATCAGTAAAGGCGGCGGGGAGAGCATTGTACAGCTCTGCGGCACGGTATGTAAACTGACGCTTTCCCGCCGCTGTGCCGCGTATGTCAGGGAGACTCAGCAGGTTGTCACTGCGAGTGCTGCGCACATGGTTGGGCCGTTCGCGGTTCGTGCAGAACCGAGCAGCCAGAGACTCGGGCTGCCCAGTCTGACGGACCTTATGAAGCAGTGTGAGGGTGTGATGGACGACCAGGTCTTGAGAACACAGCCAGCCCAGGTCTTCTCGCACGGCGGATATATGGTCAAATTTACGCTTTCCAGAAATGATGCGGGCTGCATAGTTGAATTTTTTTTGAATGGTTGCCATGTTTCTGCCAGAACCGTTGCCGTACACTGCCAAACCATAGCGGATGTGCGAGAAGACTAGGGCTGAGACGATGATAGGAAGGGATCCGGGGGGTAGGTAGTGACGTAGGTGAGAGATGGCGGCCAGGATCCCTACGCACTTCCGAGACAGCTGTGATACGTGCAAATCCCACAAAAGATGACGGTCGAAAGTGATACCAAGATTTTTCGCCTCGTAGCCGGGAAGGAGAGCTGTACTCCGAAATTTTACAGAGAAGGGGGGAAGGTTTCGTAGATTTTGCCGAGTGCCGATAGGGAGGAGCTCAAATTTCGCCTCGTTGACTTTCAGTCCATTGGACCGAAAGTACGCGTCCAGGGATTGAAGGGCCGCCTCCATGTCACCGATCAAGGCTGGAAAGACGTTTTTTCTGCCAGAGACGAGAACCTGCGTGTCGTCGGCGTACTGCGTGACGCAGGCGCCGGCGGCACGCAGGCTGAGGTCGTTCGAAAAAACCGTGAAGAGAAGAGGGCCGAGAGAGGAACCTTGGAACACGCCTTTGGTAATTGGACGAGACTGGGAGATAAGTGTTGGAGAAAGGCTGACGCTCTTTGTATGGCCGGACAGGTAGCTGGAGAACCAGGAGGTGTCGATGCAGTAAAGCTGCAGCTTGGATAGTAATTTGGCATGATCGATGACATCGAAGCAGCGACTCAAATCGATGAGGCAGAGAAGCGAGATTTGACTTTGATCCATTGCGAGAAGCGCGCGGTCGGTGACGTTAATGAGGGCTGTCTCGGTAGAGTGTTGGGGCCTGAATCCGTGTTGGGATTGGGAGAGGAGATGGTTGGATGCGAGGTAGTCGTACAGCTGGAGCTGCACCACCTTCTCCACTACCTTCGCGATGACAGGAAGGATTGATATAGGACGGAAGAACATCATCGGGAGTTATCGATGAAAAACGAACCGGCCCGTATTCACGTCGACATCTTAACGATCAGTTTTCATCGTACGATCGATTTGGTATTCATGTTGACCATCTTAACTTTTTATCTTACGATCAGTCTGGAATTTAGGATACTTCTAATTCACATCGACAATCTTAAGATAATTTGATATTCATGTCAAAAATCCTAGGATTCATCCTACTTACCCAACTTATTCCGGGACGACATAGAAAATGGATCCTCCGTCAAATGATACAGCAAACGAAATATAATCAAACGGTTATTAGTGAGCTATTCCTAACATTATAAAAGTACCACAGATTAAGTATGCTTCAAAGTTATTATGGAAATTATTTTACTACTATTATGGAAACTATATTATTATATTACAAATGATCATATGAAGACTAAATCGAAAAAAGCATGCATTTTAAGGTGGGTTTCCTTTCCGTGTTACTTAATCCACGACGGGCCGGGGGATGTTTAGACACCACTCTGGGGTTTTTCGCAGGTATCTCAAAAACCCTTTTCTGCACGTGTTGTGAAAATTTTAGACTTGGTCAGGTCACTAAGTCACGTCAAGTGGCCTCACCTCAAAAGTAAGAGTGCTTTTCAATCGTCATAGCGACACAGACTGCACGATCGCCTTGAAACTTTCAGCGATTGATAAGAGTAACAGTATTTATAAGATATTTATCTCGGAAATTACATACATGTGACCACAGGTCAAGTCATTTTTGCGCCCTCTCTATTTCAAGCCAGGAGAAAATTAAAAGGCGCCTCTTTTGGACGAACGTCATTTTAAACACTCCAAATATCGGGAGGAAACAGCTATACTCGACACCCTGAATCGAAAAATTGCGCCCATGACCCATCCTCATGTCCCTGAGGTCGTCTCAGGTCGTGAAAGTTCCCCAACAGTTTTTTTTAGCAATGACTTTCGATAGACAGGCTAGAGCGATTGACCCTCGCCGGCACAGATTTGTTGATGCAACCCCTAAGTTCATGCAACCCCTAAGTTTTTTTTTTTCGAAAACGCGTAAAAAGCGGCCGATCGCGACGAAACGTTTAGTACCCTTGAGTTAATCAATCTTACACCTACCCTTGAAGTTTCATGACCCTGACCCAAATGACCTTTGACCTGTGACCTATTTTTCGAGACCATGTTTCACCCGAAACGCGATTCAGGCGCGTATGTCGGCCCGCATTAGCCGCGCGTTTTGCAGTCTTTTCGTGGTTTCAAGCATTAAAACATGTGATATGATGTGAGTCCCATGCATAAGGGTGGGTGTCAAGGTCACCTGAAGGTCGGGCCAGGTCATTGACCTTTGATGACCTCGGTTCACTTTTTAGAGCTTTGTATGTTTCTAGGTAGAGCGGAATTCGAATTTAGCAACCATTTGAACATTAACGAAGTAGTTTTGGTGCCTTCGTAACATGTTACGAAACTGTTCGAAGCGGTTGACACGTTACGAATACCCGACAGGACCCCTACTGGTTGACCTGACCTGACCTGGCCCGACCTGGCCTAAGTGCATGAAGACATCGTCTGTGATGAAAACTAACATGATATTCGTGATCAGCACCCTGAAGTCCCTCATAGCAGCCACACTTCACGACGTTCTAACAGGTCCCGATTTTCCCAACTTTTGGGTCATTGACCTGACCTGGAAGGTCAACCGATGACCTAGGACCTTAAAATTGGGTATTATCGGTTTCCTCTCTTCACGGGTAACACGCTCGTATTTCCCGCAAAGCTCTAACTCGATCAGGGGCGAAACGGCAAAGGGGGTGGTCCAACGGACCCCTCTTATACGTTCGCGGCTGGCAAAACACTAATACGGGCGAGGGTTAACATTAGTTTTGAGTTGAGATAGCCATAATGGGGTCCCTGGCTTGCACTTACCGGTTTTGGGCATTCACAACATCGAGAAAAGTTTTAATTCGGAGATATTTAATGTCAAAGTTGCAGCACTTTGAATTCAGAGGGGCTTATGCATTTGAATGCCCCCTCTGAAGTTTAGGCGTCAGCGCAGATCAGGCGATTTTAAATTCTTTCCTAACATCTTTGTGAAGCAGTGGTGGTATGGTATATGCTGTTTGCTCGCAACATCTGCCGCACTTTAAAGATACCAGATTACACATCAAACAGGCTTTCTGAAGAAAAGGTTCATTTAGTAAACCGGCTCAACATCATCGGGATTTATTGATGAAAAACTACTATATGATCCTAGTAACGACGGGTTCCATGTGCTTGAGCTAGGTTTAGGTCATTCCCAGTGATCTATTGACTTCAAATTCATTAGGGGGCATAATTATTATTAACCTTCGACCTGTTTGTTGGAGGGGGTGGGCACCCCCCCCCCCAGTTGTTTTTCGCAGATAGCTCAGAAACGGCTGCGAGTTTCGGCTTGAAACTTTCAGTACCTACCTCTCTGGACATCAATTTCACACCAATCATGAACAAATAACTAGGTCCTAGGTCACCTCAGTTCATGAGCCATAGAGGTCAAACTGGGGTCATGTTCGAACATGTTTGGTCGAAGAGATAGTTCACGGAAAAATCGCAGTAAGTCAAACTAACAACATAAAAACTGAAAAAATGGACTAGTGTTGAAAAAGAGCATGGCAAACAAAATAGCTATCTCGATATTTTCAAAGCACGAAGAACTTAAGATCTGACATTTTCTAACAAAAGATTTTGATTTCTTGAGCTATTTTTGAAATTTTGGTTGATTTAAAAAATATCAATTTGTCGGAGAAGTAATTCACATCTGCTTCTGCAAAGGCCAAAAATCAGCAAAATGTCTCTAAAACTGCCAGAGATATAGCCATTTGAAAGACTAAAAATATAGCGACTGTTCGTATGACGCCACGCCATTTTCCATCATTGTGCTTCAGATGAGTTTAGGGTAGGTGATATTCATGATACTTATTCATCACTTCCTGACTAAATATGACGTTGTCGTCTAATCTACTTGATAAAAGTTACTTTTACGTAGGTAGTAAAATGCTTGTCATTATAAACCGGTACATTTGACCTTTTTCCCATTTTATGACGTCATAGGACCATGAAAAATGGTCAATGAGGTTTCTGTGACTGCATATGTATGACATGCCTTCAGAAAGACTCGAATTTGCCAAATTCAGTATGCCGTTCCATACGCTTCACGCAAGTGTCTTCTGATCGATTGGTCGAGGCTAACCTCTCTTATGACGTCACAGGTCATCATCCATTCCGATGACTATTCACATGTCATATCAATGATATACATCATATGCAGACTCATTTTAGAACCCTAGATTTATTTTTTATGACAGACTTCTCGTCGTTGTAAATTGGAAAGGTTTGAACTTGTTTGACCTCCCTGTGACCTCACAGCTCAAATATTGAGGTCATCGTTAACGTATCTTGTGCATCTTGGTGAGTTCTTTCGAATACCGTAGGATTTTTTTTCGATCCCATTATTGGTTCCGGAGATGCGACGGAGGGGCCCTTTGCCCACCCCCTTCCGTAACAGTACCTAAAACCTGCCAAACTTCAGCGGGATGGCGGTTGCGGGTAAATAATAGTGAGGCTACGTGACGGACCTGACCTCATGTGACCTTAAGGAAAAATCTGAGATAAAGAGGTTGGGAGACCTCTGGAGGATACGAGTTCCCGTAAGTTTCATCTCCCTGTGAAAGCTCCTCTGGCACTGAGGGCGTTGCAAAATTGCGACATTTTAGGACCATGCAGAGATACACTTATGACGTCATATGTCAGTGACCTGACCTGACCTGAAAATGAGGTTGGTATCACAAGATCCGGCTTAAATCAAGGGTCAGCTGTGCCAAGTTTCATCTCTTTATCGCCAGCGTGCTCCAAGCTATCGCGAAAAAGAAGCCCGATGAGCTTTGCATGAGGCCATCTAGGAGATGTTGACGTTTATCGGTTTTCCTATGCGCTAAAATCGATGAATCAATTGTTTCTTGAAATCACCAAATATGCACACTGCACAGTGTGCCTAAATCGTCATAAAGAAAGTATTCTCGTAACACAAAATCAATAAATCAATCACTTCTTAAGTTGGACAATACTGCACCTATCCCTCTATCCGGGACTGCTGTCTCCAGATGGCAACTCCAGTGTGGGAAACCACCTGCTTCGGGGCATCTCAAGCTACTCTGCAATTCCGATGCCTTGCCAGCGGTCCCATGTCGCAGGCGATTGTCGACAATCGACGCATGTCGCCGCCGTGACCTCCCCGCTCCAGACGCCCGTCAGCCGCTGCAGGATGCCGATCCGTACCGATACGTCCCATTCGTCTTAATGCTGTCCTTTTCCGGAATTGGCTAGCGGCGGTCAAGTGAGCTATGGCAATCTACAGTCGGATCGCACTGCAGCGTCTGATTGGATGGTGTCGCACCTGTCCGGCGCGCGGCGCCGGCACGAGCACCTGTCGGCGGCCTTCCGACCAATCAGAGAGCCGCTCCCTGCCGGCGGCACCTGTCCGCAGCCCGTGAGAACAGGCAGCTCGCAGCCACGACGGGCGCTGCTCTCACGGTCCGCCGCCGCGGCGGGAACAGCCCCCGCTCTGAGCGAATGGCAATGTCAGGAAATCAGAACATCACCAGACGTTCAGACGGGAACAGCCCCCGCTCTGAGCGAATGGCATTGTCAGGAAATCAGAACATCACCAGACGTTCAGACGGGAACAGCCCCCGCTCTGAGCAAAGGGCATTGTCAGGAAATCAGAACATAACCAGACGTTCAGACGGGAACAGCCCCCTCTCTGAGCAAATGGCATTGTCAGGAAATCAGAACATATCCAGACGTTCAGACAAATAGCGAGCCACTGGACTATAACATGCAGTCCTTATAGCTTCTAATGTGTTGTATCTTGTCATGTGAACCATAACATTTGTTTTGGAATGCATATTTTGCTGCTCATATCACGCATCGTAGCACCCATAGGACAGGAAGCCTCAACAGTTGTTCCTTAATGTAGTGTTTGCGCAGACAAAAGGGATCAAGTTGTGAATTGTTTGTCCTTATAATACAAGCCGCACAACATGTGGACACGGGAATCGTTTTTAGAGTATACTCTTCTAGTTACTCCATTCATTCACTTCAGTGGCATATTTTTCGCCCTTATTGGCCTTTGTACAGCGTCTAACGTATATGTAGAGAGGGGGTCGTATGACCTCCTGCCAGTCGACCCCTGATCGAGCTAGAGCTTCGCGAAAAAAAAAGAGCGTGTTGCCATGAGGTCACCTGGACACACCAATGAGATCACCTGGACTACCTAGTCCATGTTCGAGATGAAACACTCGTCCAAACCCGAAAACGGTCCTATAAGGGCGAAGGAGGAGGCCTCCGTGTCACCAAATCTCATTAACCTCGGTCCAACCGATGACGTCACAACTCACAGGTCAGGTCAAAGGTCGCATTTTCACCGTTCACAGGCATTTCAAGAAATGTGTTGTGAACTCGAGTAAAATGGCAAGTTATTGAAATTCGTCGATGGAAAATTGTTCGTCAAACACATATTTTGCTATCTGAGGTCACTGATACCAGGTCAGATCACAGAGTTCAGGTCACTGGAGGGTCACAATATAAAAGTGTCGTGTGATACATGTTTTATGGTCCCTTTTACAGTAATGGCAAATGTGATTATGTGGGTCAGGCAGCCTTTGAGGCTACGTTTTAGGTTTAGGCAATTTAGATTACGTTTTTGATGAAGGTCATGTCAAATTAGGTCACATTTAAAAGTTGATATTTTAGCAGTAAACGTGTGTCGATTCGATGCAGCTCGTTACGGGGAGTCTTATAGTGGTCTTTGTTTTGCGCTACGTGGTCTAGAATTACCAAAAATTGAGTTTGAAATTTTGACGTCATCATTTTTGAACAGTCTGTTCGCTATAACTTGGCCATAAAAGAGATTTCGATCTGAAATTCGGTGTGTAGATAGAAGGTGGTAGGTACTATCATATATATTCCGTTTTTTCGAAATTCGATTCTTATTATTTTTAGGCTAATATATCTTTAAAAAAATATTTTTTTGATTGTTGGGGTCAAAATCCAAAAAATCAAAAACCTTAAATGGCAGTTTTGTAGCCCTGTCAATTCTACACTTTCATGTTTTAATCATTTTTCTGTATCTTCAAAGCTGTAGGCCTGACAGCTCTTCTCGCGAAACCTTTTTTGTCGAAAATGGCAGAACATGACGCCACTTCGACGTCATTTGTGGCCAATCTATCAAAGTTTCTGAAAAAAAAATTGATTACAATGTGTAGGAATTATGCCTGGAGGGGTCCTGAAAGTTATGTGACGATATCCGCAGCCGCTTCCACAGCCAATATCCGCAGTCGGGATATCCACGGAAAAGGACAGGGGGCGTTTCGGCCCACCCCCTACGGGACGCGGGTTAACCCTCGCCCGCACATGGGGGGGGGGGGTGGTTGCCACCCCCACCCCCCCAGGTAGTCTTTCTGCTCTGCACTCAACATTTTTAGCGCTAGAACGCTGATTTTTCGATAGCTGCTCCTCTATCCTTTCTTGATGTCCACTGAAAATTTCAAGTTTCTGTGATTTTTGGTTTCGTAGATATGACCTTGTTTTTCAGGTCATGTCATGACCCAAATAGCCAATTCTCAACATCTTGCGTTTGCCATGGGTCTTGCGAGCTTTTGACACCCTGATTTCGGCCTTTTTTGCCAGTATTACCTCCCACCTATCATGGAACATGTTGTTCGACGATGTACAGGGGTCAAGGTCAGGGTCAAGGTCAACCTAGGTCATCTAAGATAATTGCGTTTTAGGCAAGCTGAATTTACTTTTTTTGAATTTTTTTGACTGCATTTTTGGTAAAAGCTTCTCAGAGCATGATTTCATGTAAAATGGACCCAAAAACAATCGGTGCACACATCAGTATACACACAGACACACACAGACATACAAACACATATAATTGACCTTGACCTAACTTGACCTGAAATGACCTCAGCAGCAAAATTCTGGTCGGGTAGTGTGACAAAGAGGTTCTAGCTGGCCTGGCACCAGAAAACAGCATCGTCATCGGTATTTGCTAAGCGGCGCACTTGATATCCAACGGTGACCCAAAACAGCAACATTTTTTAGTTTGACCTGACCTGGAAGGTCAGTGACTGACCTGAGAAGGTAAAACTGGGTATCATTGGATTCGTCTCTTCCCAAAGAATCTTTTTGGTCTTTACCGCTAAGCTCTATCTCCAACAGGAACGAAATGGCGCGGGGGGGGGTGGCAACCACCCCCCCCCCCATGTGCGTTCTAGGATGGGAAAATGGCATGTGCGGGCGAGGGTTAAGGAATTGGCGCTTTGACATAGGGGAGACCCGGGAGGTATGGGCCCCCTGGAGGTATGGGCCATCGCTGTTTTGAAGAAGTGTTGCATATTTTTACACATTTGACCGCGTAAACTGGTACCAGCCATTTCGCTATACAACCCACGTGGTTTCCAAAATCTTTCTTAGTCTGGCAATGAGCGGTGATAATGCGTTTTTTGTCCTCTTCGAGTAAAATACGATACATACAGAATATTCGTGATAAATTTGAACCAGGCTCGTTTAATTATGTCAGACCATCGCTAATATAAAGTTGATAGCATGCAAAGTAAGACTGGATAGACAATTTGAAGCTTTCTTGCAAGATTAAGAGCTGAGATGCTCCGTGCATTCTGGCGTCCTAACCGGGAGGTTCGGGCCACCCACCCCCGGTGATCCTAAATCAATGAAATGATGCTTTCATTGAATGTCGTCTTCAATAAGTTTTATTTTTGTCGCACAAGGTCGAAAATTTAAGTACAAATTGCATTCGAACAGAAAAAAAAAATTATTTGTCTTATTTCATGGATGATGGAACATGGTTAGAGTTTACCAAAATACATATTTGCCCAATTCAAGTGACCTCCATGGAGTAAACTGTTGGCCGCTTATGCGGTTCTTGGGCTCTAAGAGAGGGTAGAGCCCAGCTACAAGTATTATCTCAATGTCGAGAAAAGAATATGAAACATGGCACCGGCCCATACCTCCCGGGCCATGGCCTATACGGACCTCGTGTGTTTTGATCAATCGAAAAGCGCATGATTTATTTAAAGTTGTCTCGAGACAAAATAGTAGATCCCAGATGCTTAATATCAGGCACACTTTACAGGCGAAAGGCAATTTCCCGTACACTGAGTGAAAAACCAGGTCAGCCACTGCCCACTGGCAGAAAATTGCCTTTTAACAAAACCGGCCTGTTGTGGCGCGATGGCGACTCGCGCGACATCTGTGTCAGTACGGCACGACACCTAGCGGTGGCGTTGCCGTACGGTTGTGCGTGTGCCGGCCAACCCCGAGTTACGAGCGCGATGGCGACTCGCGCGACATCTGTGTCAGTACGGCACGACACCTAGCGGTGGCGTTGCCGTACGGTTGTGCGTGTGCCGGCCAACCCCGAGTTACGAGCGGGGGGCTGGCAGTTGTGTAATACACCGTGTGCTGAACGGACGGCTCTGCTGGGTGCATAGACTACCGACCCGAACAGGCAAAGATACTGCACGTGGCGACGAGAAGAAGAAACGGATTTTACGTGCCTGTTGGTGGAATGCAGGGACGGCCATACAAGAGAAGAAATACCGGCGACGGGAAATAATTGAGTTTTTGCGGTGTGCCATGTGGACAGGGCGGTGGTGAGGACGTGGCGAAACAGCTGATTGCGGGTCGGCTGGTGATCGGGAATCAGCTGACGAGTCAGCTGTTCGTGAGGTGAAACAGCTGATCTCGGGTCGACTGGTCAGAGCGGTCAGAGGAAATCAGCTGACCAGTCAGCTGTTTGTGTGGTTTGGCGGCCAAGGTCAGTGAAAGTTGTTTACAAGAGAGGGACGGAGAGCGGTCTGGCAAGGCGCCAAAAGTGAATTACAGAAGAACAGTGAGCAGAACATGGCTGGAATTGGATTGCCGGGTGTTAAGGAATATGTAGCAGGTGATGACTTTCAAAAGTGGGTCGGAAGTCTCGAAATATATCTCATAGCAGCAGATATATCGAGCCCAGAAAGGAAGAAGGCTGTCCTGTTGCACATGATGGGGCCAGATTATCAAAGCATTTTCGAGTCACTGCAGCCCGTGGTGATGCCAGGTGAGACTGATTGTTTCAAGGAGGCTGTGCAACGGTTTAAAAGCTATTTAGCTCCAGAGAAAAATGTGATTGCTGAGAGAATGACGTTCCACAAGATGACTATGAAGCTGGATGAGAAGTTTGAGCAGTATGTCAGCCGTCTCAAGATTCAATGACGCAAATGTGGCTTCAGTGGCTCAGGATTAGATAGTGAAGTGCGTGACCGAGCTATCGCTGGATGTAAGCCCAGCCTACAAGAGAGGCTGCTTCATCAAGCGCTGGAGAAGGGTGACAACCTTTCTCTGCAGCAGGTTCTGACCATGGCAAGAGTGTGGGAGGAAACCAGACGTGTGACACAAGAAATGTCATCACAGTCAGAGGGTCATACTGTGAACATGTTGAAGAACATGAGCCACCAGGAAGAGCAGCATGTGCATCTGATGCAGAAGACCAGGCCAGCCACTCACATTAAGGACAACAGAGGACAGGAGGACAAGCCCTGCACGGCCTGTCAGTTCCGTGGACACAGTGCTGGTGGTCCGCGGTGCCCAGCACGAGGGAAGAAGTGTGCAAAATGTGGTGGTATGGGCCATTTTGCTCGATGCTGCAAGACTAGGATGCCAAGACAGCAAAAGGGCGGCAGAGTTCATGCAGTCGAAGCAGGACAGACAGAGATGCATTTGAACCTGTGGGAAGTCAGTGACAAGCAGGACCTCCAGGAAAGGGGAAGCAAGGTGTCCGTGCTGGTCAATGGATGTGAGCTGCAGATGCTGATTGACACAGGATCCCCAGTGTCAATTGTGAGCCGGGACATGATGGTACCTGGTCTCGACATCCGACCATCACAGCTGAAGCTGAAGTCCTTCACAGGTCACATGATTCCACTGGTCGGTGAAGCCGATGTGGAAGTCTCCGCAGAGCAGGGAGTGCGAAGGAAGCTGTGCTTGGTGGTGGCTGACAGGACTGGAAGGAGGGCCCTGATGGGAAGAGACTGGATTCAGGCGTTGAAGGTGACAGTGCCAGGATGTGTTGGAGTCAACATGATGGAACAAGAGCCGCTGGAAGTGGTTCTGGAGAAACACAAGGAAGTGTTTGAAGAGGGACTGGGCTGTGTCAGCATCAAAGCTCATCTGACACTGAAGCCAGATGCAAGACCGGTGTTCCGGAAGGCGAGACAAGTCCCACATGCTCTGTTTCAGAAGGTGGACGCAGAGATGGACAGGTGGCTGAGAGAAGGTGTAGCAGAGAAAGTGGACAGGAACCTCAACACAGGCTGGGGAACGCCGCTAGTCCCTGTGCCGAAGGCGGATGGAAGTGTCCGACTAGCTGCAGACTACAGGATCACAGTCAACCCGCAGCTGATGGTACAGAAGCACCCTCTGCCCACACCTGAAGAGCTGTTTGTAAGAATAAAAGGGAAGAGATTCTGCAAACTAGATCTAAAGGATGCATACCTGCAGATGAAGCTCGACGACGAGTCGAAGAACATGACGACTGTCACCACACACAAGGGACTTCTCCGCATGAACAGGCTACCGTTCGGGATAAGTTCCTGTGGTGACATCTTCCAATCAGCCATGGACCGAATCTTGGAGGGACTGGATGGATGTGTCAACTACTTGGATGACCTACTGGTGATGGGAGGCACAGAGGAGGAGATGTTGAAGTCGCTGGATCAGGTGCTGGCGAGACTGACCGAACATGGAGTGCGACTGAAGAGGAGCAAGTGCCAGTTCAACCTCAAGGAGGTGACGTATCTGGGATGGCGGATCTCAGGGACCGACCTGAAGCCAGTGCCGGAGAAGATCGAGGCTCTCCTGAAGATGCCAGAGCCCAAGGACGTCAGTGAACTGCGAACACTGCTCGGTAGTTTGAACTACTACCAGAGACTGATCCCGAACATGGCAACAACTCTGGCGCCTCTCCACAACCTGTTGAAGAAGGAGGTGAAGTGGAAGTGGAGCCGTGAATGCAAGAGAGCTGTGGAAGAGATCCAACGAGTGTTGTCCAGTGACAAAGTTTTGATGAGGTACGATCCCCAGATGCCCATCAAACTGATCACTGATGCCAGCTCAGTCGGAGTTGGCGCAGTACTGGTCCACGTCCTGTCTGACGGACTGGAGCGCCCGGTGTGCTACAGCTCAAGAACACTGACTGCAACTGAGAAAAAGTACTCAGTGCTGGAAAAGGAAGCCCTGGCCGTTTCCTTTGGAATCAAGAAATTCCATCAGTACTTGTATGGACGCCGCTTCTGTCTGGTCACTGATAACAGAGCGCTGTCCATGATTCTCAACCCACACCGTGAGCTGCCGAGCCTGGCTGCGGCACGGATGCAGCGATATGCGCTACAGCTGGCCGCGCATCCGTATGAAGTCGAGCTGCGCAGAACAGATGCGATGGGAATCGCGGGCACACTGTCGAGACTGCCTTTGAGCATCGTCACACAAGAGGAAGAAGAGGAATGGTGCCCCCAGGTACTGAACACGGAGAACGAGGGGCCCACGCTGCACGCAAGAGAAGTGGAGGTGTACACTCGCCGGGACCCAGTACTCGGGAGAGTACTCCAGTACGTGCGCACCGGATGGCCGGGAACGGTGGATCCTACGCTGAAGCCGTTCCACCTGAGGCAGGACGAGTTGTCCACGGAGGGCGACTGCGTACTCTGGGGAGGAAGACTGGTGGTGCCGACCAAACTGAGGAACAGAGTGCTGCAAGAAATACACTCAGGACACATGGGGAGCAGCAAAATGAAGCAGCTGGCCCGTCGACATGTGTGGTGGCCAGGTTTGGACCGTGAGCTGGAGAATCTGGCCAGCAGCTGTTCAGCCTGTACGGAGAAGAGAGCAGCGCCACCAAAGTCGACTCTGCACCCATGGGAGCAGACCTCAGGCCCCTGGGAGCGCATACATGTTGACTTTGCCGGTTTATTTCAGGGAACGATGCTACTGATCGTATCAGACAGTTTCTCCAAATGGATCGAAGTGACGGCAATGAAGTCGACGACTGCAGAACGAACTGTCGAGGAGCTGAGGAAGCTGTTCGCCCGACACGGTCTGCCCATACAGATCGTAACAGACAACGGGACACAGTTCACGTCGGAGGAGTTTGCGACGTTCACTAAGAAAAACGGAATCAGGCACATCCGAGTAGCGCCGTTTCACCCAAGCAGCAATGGTGCAGCCGAAAAAGCCGTACAAACGGTCAAGAACGGTCTACGGGCCAATCAAGGAGAAGGAGGCAGTGTAGAGCAGCGACTGGCCCGGTTCCTGATGAATCACCGCTCTACGCCAGTAGCTGCTACTGGCAAAACCTCAGAGATGCTATACGGACGGAACATCCGGACTCGTCTCGACCTCCTCCGACCGGATGACAGAACAACAGCCAGAGGTGCTCAAGAAAAGATGATCGAAGATGCTGGTGGACGCCACCGCCTCTTCCAAGAAGGTCAAGAAGTGTGGGCGAGAAGCTACTCAGGCCCCAAGTGGAAACGAGGGAAGATACTAGCAAAGACAGGACCAGTATCGTACGAAGTAGATGTTGGCGTAGCCGTATGGAGCCGACACGCAGACCAGCTTATCCACGCTGGTGAGAAGACAGAGCACGAGAGAGAGGATCAGAGCCAAGAGAGAGGACGGGAGAAGGAGGACGGAAGGGAAGACCGCCCAGAAAGAAACCCAGACAAGAAACAAGAAGAGAGAGAACAAAGAAGAGATGATCATGAAGAACGTCAAGCTGAAAAACCCGAAGAAAGGGAAGAAAGAAAAGATGGGGAAGAAAGAACAGATCAGCAAGAAGGAGGGGAGATGAGACAAGAACAGAAAGATCAGAGAGGAAATGACCAGAGAAAACGGCAAGATGGAAGAGCAGACAGAGAGGAAGAAAGAAAAGAAGAGCAGGAAAGAAAACAAGACGGAGGTCAGAGAAGAGAAGCTGAACCGTTACGTCGATCGACCCGGGTGCGCCGACCCCCGGATCGCCTGGTGATGCAGATGTAAAGTCGGTGGGGGGGGGGGGTGTTGTGGCGCGATGGCGACTCGCGCGACATCTGTGTCAGTACGGCACGACACCTAGCGGTGGCGTTGCCGTACGGTTGTGCGTGTGCCGGCCAACCCCGAGTTACGAGCGGGGGGCTGGCAGTTGTGTAATACACCGTGTGCTGAACGGACGGCTCTGCTGGGTGCATAGACTACCGACCCGAACAGGCAAAGATACTGCACGGCCCATACCTCCGGGGTCTCCCCTACTACTGACACCTAACAGGCTTTGCTATATGAACTGGGCCCTGGTCAGGTCAACGCAGTAGGCGTCCTGCCGAGTGCCGACTATCCATTTTAGATGTCAACCACCACTGACAGCTTCGTAACATGTTACGTACGCACCAAACTACTTCGTAAATGTTCAAATCAGTGTTTAACCCTATGTAGAACGCCTAGGGGGGGGGGGGTTGTATCAACCCCCCCCCCTGAGGTTTTTTCGAAGTGCACGCTAAACGGCTTGTCGTAGCGGGCTGAAATTTTCAATACCCTCTGGGGCAACCTTTGCGCATCTTTTGCCGAAAAAAATTGATCGGGTCATGTCAGGTCACGGAGTTATGACGTCATAAGAGGTACAGCCTCCGGCCGGATTTTCACAAACTGAGTGCCAACGCCCGAGGTTTCCTGCCGGTGGTACGGACATCGGTTGATGGATCGTGATGAAACTTCCCATGCATGTTGGGGCAAGTATTGGCTATCATATGAAATAAGAAATTTGACCGGGTCAGGTCAGGTCACGGAGCTATGACGTCACGAGAGGAACAGCGTCCGGTACTATTTTTGAAAAGCGCCCGAACCACTATTTTGCTAATTCTTGTCACCTCAATGGGAATATGCAGCAATATTAGCTTCTATAGGGAGCAAATGGACCTCCCAAATCCAAAAATACAATCAGATTTCAAAAATTTAAATTTTGATTTTTCGAATTTCTGCCGCCGACTGTGCCCTTGCCGACTTCCGGCGCTCCCAACGCGCCATTTTTAGAGCTAGGGAAACGAAATACATACCAAACGATAGAGAATTGATCAAGGAACATGATAGTGAAGGTTTCAAGTCGATATCTCCCACCGTTTTGCCGCAATCGCCGCCGAAAGTTGAAAAAAGTATATTTTTCCGAAAATTTGACCTTTGACCGGTCAAAAGTAGGTCAAATGTTGACCTAGGACCAAAAAATATACCACCAATCGCGAGATCTCGTTGAGAGCAATCCGTTGGTTTTTTCCGCTAAGCTCTACGACCTTCCGTTTCGAAACGCCAGGGGGGGTCGTAACCCCCCCCCCCTGGTCGTTCGTGTTATGAGAAATGGCCTGGTCGTGCGAGGGTTAATTTGAAATCAGCTCCAAAAACTACATAAAATAGAGGTGTGGAATCAAGAGGGCTACAAAACTGCTATTTCGGTTTTTCGAATTTTTTGGATTTTGACCCCTAAAAATCAAAAAATAAAAAAATTGCCGAAAAATCCAAAAAGTTTTTTTGAATTTCGAACAAAACGGAATATATGTGATAGTCCCTACCACCTTATATCTACATACCAAATTTGAGATCAACACCTCTTTTTTTGGCCAATATATAGCGAAAAAAACTGTTCAAAATTGATGACGTCGAATTTTCAAAACTCAATTTTTAGCAATTATAGACCTCGTAGCGCAAAACAAAGACCACCATTAGACTCCCCGTGACGATATGCATCGAATCAATACCCAGTTCATGCAAAAATATCAACTTTGAAATTTGACCTTTTTTGACCTGACCTTGACCTAACCTCCACCAGAAAGTGACCTAAACCGTACCTGATGGTCTTATAACCAATACCATTGAGTTGGAAATGAAAAACTGGTCATAAAACATGCATCGCACAACCCTAGTAAAGTTGGGTTTATGTGGTGACCATTGGTGACCTTTGGTGACCTGATCTGTGACCTGACCTGGTATGACCAGTGACCTCTAATAGCAACATATGTACTAGACAACTGACGCCTTATCACTTAGTTTCGACAAAATGCGTTTTACTCGGTGTTATAGCGCTTTCCCTAGAAGCCCCGTGAACGGTGAAACATTTTATCTTTGATCTGACCTGTGACGTCATGGTTGACCCTGAGGTCAATGAAATTTGGTTTCCTTCGACAAATTTGACAGGGCTATCGAACACCGTTTGAATTTTCCGGATCCGTCCAGTAGTTTCGGAGATACGAGGGGGGGCAAAAATGCCCCCCCCCCCCACCGCGCGGAAGGTGGCTGGGAGGCCCATCGCCTGCCGGGTTAACATCTGCCATAATGCATGGGAATAACATCATCCCACATGTTTGAACGCTTACAACCACAAAAAGACTGGAAACGCACCGATAATGTGAGCTGCATATGTCGAATCGCAGTTCCGGCCAAACATGGTCTCGAAAATAGGTCAGAGGTCAAAGGTCATTGCATCATGAGGGTCATGAAATTATCGTGATAGGTGTAAAATGGATGAACTCGAGGGTACTGAAAGTTCTGGCGCGGTTTACCCTACGCGGAATGTACGATTTTGTCACAAACTGTCGGAGGCTGTATCCATGGGCGGCGCCACCGGGGGGGACGGGGGGGACAGGTCCCCCGCTATCGAAAGTTAGGGGGGTACAGTACCCCCCTATCGGCGAGGCCCGTTCAATAGTTGATAATAATGCATTATAGAGCTATCCGTGGCATTTAATGCATCGTTGGTTAATCAAGGCAGGTTCTGAATAAAGATTGCTGTTGGAATGCATCGCAGGGGTCCTGGCCATCTGCAAAAGGTGTGGAGCTGTGATGTCTGTAGTTATAAGGTGATCGGCAGGGCCTCGGGGATCGTGCCCCCTTTTTGGGGCGCCAGGCAGGGTTATTACTTATTACCTCCCCACCCCACTGCCAGGCCCCATTGCCGATAAAACCAAGCTGAAATTCCATTGATTTCCGTTACTATAGGAAATTTTTCCATTCCTAATGAGTCAAATTCAAGCATGGCAGTTCTACCACAGGAACCATTTGAAATCTATGCCATTTAACCCCAGCACTTGTGGGGAGAAGTGTTCGGATAGATCACAGGCAGGACCAAAAAAGCACGCAGTAGCCCAAGACCTTATAATTGGATATAGCATCGGCTCCCTCTCGTCAAGGGGTTCGATAGCACTCGTTTTTTTTTCTGCAAAACTAAGTTCGGTCGGCGGCCGAACGGCTGGGGGTCTAATCGAGCCCCCCATCCCTCCCCTTCTTACGTCAGCGGCTGTGAAAATGCCATTACCAGCTGTTGAAACATGGCAGTTGCTTTTGCATGAGTGCACGAAAGGGTTTTAGGTCCGTGATACGTGAAAGGTTCTACATGAAAATTGAGATACACCAGCTTATCAAATTGTGCTCACTGTGGTGCGCTCGGTTTTACCTTGACTAGTCTTTGAATTCTGGGGTGAAACAGACCAGTCAAGAAACCTGTTCCATAAGGAGAGCCACTAATGCTTAAGAGATGTGGGATGAGGTTTCCAGAGACCTTCATTACCTCCCAAAGGGGGTGCCCCGCCATTTGCCAATCCCTGCTGTAGTTGTTACGATTGGAGGGTGAATATGAGAACGATGCAGGTCGTGCCAGCTCGATCATGACGAACACAATGGTGCCGACATCACAGCTCTACTGCCATTTTTGACGAAGTTAATCAACAAGGACCGGAATCCTACCCTGGGGCATTTCACCTGCAGAGGTCGCCGGACCTGAGACCCTTTCACTCAATTTTTTCAACGGTGCATGCGCTCGTTTTTCCCGCGAAGCTCTTGGCAAGTAAAATCCATCAGAAAGTGTGATCTAATAACGGTTGGTGACCTTCCATGACCTAGCATGGCCTTTTGAGTGACCACCGATGACATGACCACTGACGGCTAGCCATTAGCTGCACCCTGCCCGTTGCATATGGATCAGGTGGTGATGTCATGATTCTGAAATTATATTGCAGTTTTGGCGCACTTGTCAGAGCAGAAGACATTCCCACTTTTCCTCCATGACTATGTATATGATGGTGAAGCCCTGAAGCTGACCAGACGTAAGATCGAAAATTTGAAAGTACGAAATGTAAGAATAGCTGGCACTGCTACTTATGCCTAAGCAATTCGCAGCTTGTAGGAAACCAGCTTTGAGTTGGCAAGACTGCAAATTTTGATTTAGAGGGAAGGATGCTTGAAAAGGTGATCGATCTTTTTTTGCATACACGATCAGTATCTACTTTTGGGATTTTCGATTTTCGGTCCCCGTCCCCCCCCTATCGAAAACCCGTGGCGCCGCCCCTGGCTGTATCTATTATGACGTCATAGCTCAGTGACCTGGCATGACCCGAAACTAATTTTTTACCGAAAGTTGCGCAAAGGATGCCCCAGAGGTTATGGAAAATTTCTTCACGATCCGACTAAGAGCGCGGCGCCCATCGCAAAAAAAATATCAGGGTGTCGTATCGACTCCCCCCCCCCCCCCTGTCAGGGCGAGGGTTAAGTTCAAAATTTATGTTTTTGCATATTTTTGCATAAAAAAGGTATGGATTCGATGCAGCTCGTCACACCAAATCAAATGGTGGTCTTTGGTTTAAACCACGTGGTCTAAAACGGCAAAAATTCAGTTGGAAAATTTGACGTCATCAATTTTGAACAGTTTTTCGCCATAACTTGGGCAAAAAGAGGCATCGATCTCAAATTTGGTTTGTCGATAGCAGACGTTAGGGGCTATAAATCATACTCCAGTCTTTTTAAGAAAATTTGATAATTACTTGGTTTTTGAGGGCATTTAAAAAAATGTATGT
This sequence comes from Amphibalanus amphitrite, assembly GCF_019059575.1. Lineage (NCBI taxonomy): Eukaryota > Metazoa > Arthropoda > Thecostraca > Balanomorpha > Balanidae > Amphibalanus > Amphibalanus amphitrite. The sequence continues at coordinate 927,687 of NW_024881556.1, forward strand.
TTGATTTTGGGGATCAAAATCCAAAATGCTGAAAAACTCGAGGTAGCAATTTTATAGCCTAGGTAATTCTACACTTTTTGTTTTAAACATTTTCTACATCTTTAAAGCTGTAGGCGTGTCAGCTCTTCCTGCGAAACCTATGTAATTTGGGGTCGAAAATGACAGAACATGACGTCATTCTTACGTCCTTTGTGGTCAACCTAGCATAGGCTTTGGAAAAAGGTTGTGCCACGTGCAAAATTGATGCCCGGAGGGGTCCTAAGAGTTTAGTGGCGATATCTGCAGTAGTTTAGGAGATATCTAGGGAAAAGGACAAGGGGGCCGTTTCAACCCCGACCCCCCTTACGGCTATAAACTAACTGCAATTTGTATTTAAAGTTACCGTTGTCGCATGGTAGCAAGTTCCCGACAAAACGACACCAAATCAGTGATTCAGTCACAGTTCTTCACACTACATAAGCAGACAAAAATCCAGCCTGTCACCATCCACCCCCGATTTTTAGTGGCATTGTAAGTGAAGCGTATTCCCGACAAAGTTTCACCCGACATCCTGTCTTTAAGGCGTGCCGCTCAAAGGCTTGAAAAGAATGGGGCAGCCTTCTAAAGCCGGATGGGCGTCCGAGTAAAACTTCCAACTGACGTACTGACGCGGCGAAAAGGAAGCGACAAAGCCGACGGCCTCGGCCCAGGTCCCGGATTTGGGGGGAGGGGGGCACCAGCTCTCTGCAGGGGGAGCCGTGCCGGAACTAACTCAGCGCTGACACCAGGGGGAGCCGTGCCGGAGCTCAGCGCTGACACCAGGGGGAGCCGTGCCGGAGCTCAGCGCCGACACCAGGGGGAGCCGTGCCGGAGCTCAGCGCTGACACCAGGGGGAGCCGTGCCGGAGCTCAGCGCTCACACCACCTGTGGGGTATGACTTGTTACCAATAAAACAGCTGATCGCCAATGGGTCTGGAGCTGTGGCGGGCGTCACCGGACGCTGGATTTCAGGTCGGGGCCTTGTCATGCCAGTCATATAATGTCGGCTCAGGTCTGTAGTGAGTGGGCCGACGTAATCTCCCCGAGCCGGCGATCGCGGTAGCGCTCCTCTCAGCCCGCAGCTGGGAGCTGAGCGACTCTGAGCTACTGAGTCGGTACCCCTTAGCGTCCGTATACCAGCCCCGGCCGGCTGGCTCTGGGTACCAGTACCTGTACCCTTGGCGTGCTGTTCCTGTACTGTGCTGCTCCTGTACCTGAGCCTGAGCTGTGCTGACCTGCGCTGTGGCCGGGCGCCCGCTCGCGTGCCTGCCGCGCCAGGGACGGGCACTGACCCCTGCTCAGTGATTTCCACCAGAAAGCCGGCGCTCTCCGGCAGCTCCTGTCACTCTCTCCCGTCCCGGTCGGTTCCTGCCGCTCTCTCCTCGACCCTGCCTTTGTTGTCTTGAAATGTCTTTGTTGGCCCGGGTGGCAGAGCGCACAGTATCTGCGGCGCTACTCGGAAGCTGCTGGAAACTGCGAGAAAAGGTGACGGTGCGGCACGGAACGGGTGACGGTGCGGCACGGAACGGGTGACGGCGCGGCACGGAACGGGTGACGGCATTTGGCCGAGTCCACCGAGCTGCGGCTGGCTGGCCGGCCGGGGTCGGTCACCGGCCGCTGCCCGTCCCCCCCCCCGGGTGGGGTCACCAGCCGCTGCTGTCCCCCCCCCCGGGGTCAGACATCGGCCGCCGCTGTCCCCCCGGGTCAGACACCGGCCGCTGCCCCCCCCCCCCGAGGGGTCGGTCACCGGCCGCCGCTGGCCCCCCGGGTCAGACACCGGCCGCTGCCCCCCCCCCCGGGGGGGGGTTGGTCACCGGCCGCTGTCCGCAGGGGGCTGCTGCCCGGGGCCCGGGCCTGACACTGGAGCCGGGGCCCGGTCCCCGGCCATACATAGCTCTGTGGCGTGATGACAGCTCCACGGTTCGTCGGAAGGTCATTTCATGCTCCAAAGAAACGAAATATACCATTCGAAAGCTGATTCCAAAAATCTAATTACAGAACTGGGAAGCGAGCGGAGTCTTACGTAGAATAACGGAAATTTCTGAGGATGAGCGGCCGGCCGGCCTGCCGGTCGTGGTCATGCTTTTGCGACGCTTATATCTCAGCAACCACTTGACCGATTTGCATGCAGTAATTTTTGTAGGGTAGCTTTATTCCTTCTTCCAAGTATTAGACTATTCCCAATGCATGTGGGTGACCCCGGCCCTTATGCACGTGTCACGTGCAAATCGAAAAAATTGCTTTGTAAAAATTGCAATATCTCGGTAACTACTGGGCCGATTGCGCTGAAAGTTGGCATGTAGGTAGGCAACTACTAGGCAATGCATATCCATGTGCCACAGTTGGGGTGTTGCTGCACGTGCGCACGTGCAGGGGTTGATTTTAGATCTCGAGAACGGCTGCACCGATTGCGCTGAAATTTGGTAGATCGTTAGGGACCGGTTAGTAGGGTGCCGTGCAAAAGTCAGACGCAGACGCCCCCAGACGCATGGCGGGACGAGAGGGAACGCAAATACATACCCAGGGCGCGATTCGCTCTTCCTACGACACTGTCGATGTGCGAACCAAAGGTCAATTTTGAGTCCAGAATTACACCGAGATCTCGCATCTCAGAGACGCGCTCCAGTGCTACATGGTCAATGTAGTAGGGGAGACCCGGGAGGTATGGGCCCCCTGGAGGTATGGGCCATCGCAGTTTTGAAGAAGTATTGCGTGTTTTTACACATTTGACCGCGTAAACTGGTAGCAGCCATTTCGTTATACAACCAACGTGATTTTCAAAATCTTCCTCAGTCTTCTTTGGCAATGAGCGGTGATAAAGCGTTTTTGCCCTCTTCGAGTAAAATACTGTACATACAGAAAATTCGTTATAAATTTGAACCAGGCTCGTTTTATGATGTCAGACCAACGCTAACATAAAGTTTAAAGCATGCAAATTAAGGTTGGATAGACAATTTGAAGCTTTCTTGCAAGATTATGAGCTGAGATGCTACGCAAATTCTGGCGTCCTAACCGGGAGGTTCGGGCCACCCACCCCCGTTGATTCTAAATCAATAAAAAGATGCTTTCGTTGAGTGTCATCTTCAATAAGCTTTATTTTTGTCGCGCAAGATTGAAAATTTAACTTCAAATTTCATTCGAACAGAAAAAGATTATATATTTTATTTCATGGTGCATGATTGAGTTTACCAAAATACATATGTGCCCAAGTGACCTCCACGAAGTAAGCTGTTGGCCGCTTATGCGGTTCCTGGGCTCTAAGAGAGATCAAGGTAGATACCAGCTACGAGTATTGTTCTCATTGTCGAGAAAAGGATATGAAACATGGCACCGGCCCATACCTCCCGGGTCATGGCCCATACCTCCCGGTGTATTTTGATGGATCGAAAAAGCGCATGATTTATTAAAAGTTATCTCGAGACAAAATAGTTGATCCCAGATGCCTAATGTCAGGCACACTTTGCAGGCGAAAGGCAATTTTACGTGCACAGAGTGAAAAACCGGGTGTAGCCACTGCCCACTGGAAGAAAATTGCCTTTTCACGAAACCGGCCCATACCTCCCGGGTCTCCCCTACGTGGAAACAACTGGCTTTTTACGAAGAGTGAAAGTTATACTTTTACATTTAGAGGGGTTCAAACGTTATTTCCAGGCCGAGGACCACTCACAGAATTTGTCCAAATCCTGCTGAAGAAGCGCAGCGTCACAGGCAGAGCGAATGCACCGAGTAAGCTTCATATCATCCGCGTACATAAGTCAGGTTGAACTTAGGTGTCTGCTTACGTCATTGCAATGTAATAGCCGTTTTCACGACGGCCATCTAGTACACATTTGATGCACATCTGGTACAGATTACGTGCAGATTTGGTCAAATCAGGTTCAGTGTGTCTCTTAGCAGCTATCAGGTAGGGTTGCACTAATTGCTTATACGCCTGCTTTGTCATATTATTAGAGAGTGTCATCGATTAAAACACGGAAAGAAATCCACAAAATGAAGATATTTGCTGTAAAAGAAATTAGATGCAGATTTGGTCAAATCAGGTGCATTCGCCGGATAGCCCGTCGTGAAAACGGCTAATACAAACAAAATCGGTCCACAGATGCTACCTTCAGGCACCCTAGATATAACTGAAGTCCAGTCAGATTGCTTGCCATTGAGCACAACGCACTGCTCCCTGTCACAGAGGTAGGAGCGAAACCAACCGAGGGCACTGCCAGACAAATGATAACAGTTCTGTAGCTTATGAAGCAATAGGTCATGATTAACGGAGGTAAAAGCTGACGAAAATTTCGTGTAAATAACGTCAGTTTGGTGGCCGCCAGCGACTGAACCCCACAATTGTTAAATTTACAAATGATAAAAAATATTGTAATAAAGTTGATAATTGAATCGATACATTCTCTAAAAACATACTGAAAAATGATGTATTCATAGCAAAAAATATAAGCTCGATGCGTTTTTTCGTTGCATTCCTGCTACTGCAGAGGATTTTTAAGGCGTCTATGTTTTCAAAACCGGCCATTTCTTATCCCGCGCCCCGCTGGGTTATTCAGCCATACGCGCCCTGCTTGGGGGGGGGGGGCAGATTCTGCCACCCCCTGTCTAACTTCCGAACCAATGGTCGTAAAAAGACGGCGAAAACGGCAATCGAAAGCTCTCAACAAGGCGGATCCTAAGCGCCGAATTTTTTTGCTTAAGTCGGTCAGAGGTCAGGTCAAGGTCAGGTCAAGGGTGCAAAATGCAAGTTTCTACAGTATCGGCCTTGCACCGTAGCTGCCGAAGAGTGGACTGAGACTGGTTGCCCAAAACGTGTCCTTAGGCTACCAACACAATATTCGTTGCATACAATTTCATGCAAGGTCAAGGTCAAGGTCAAGGTCAAGGTCAGTTCAGGTCACCAAAAACGAAATATAGAAAAGGGCACGTGCTACACATGTTTTACGGATCATTTTATTCATAGAATTCTATAGGCACACTCATTTAGTGATATGGACCACATATGGATGAATTTCAGGTCGAGGTCAGGTCAAGGTTAGGTCAAGTGCGGTCAAATTTTGAAGTTGGTTGTTAAGACCTAAAAAGGTGTCTATCTGATGCAGTTTTTCCGGCTAATCGATTGGTGCTATTTTTGTTTCCGTACGAGGTCTAAAACGTCAAAAAAATCATTTCTTTAAAAAAAAAATTGTGTGTCGTGACGTCATAAGATTATGAATGACTCCACCATTTTTGAACCGATTCTTCTTAAACTTGGTATGTAGGTGCACATAAACCACTTCTCTGACATATATTCCGTTTTTTATACACTCAATTTTGGATTTTATAATTATTTTCCCAAAAGCCAGTTTTTTAGAAAAAAAAATTGGTCCAAAATCCAAAATTTCCAAAAACCGAGATAGCCATTTGATAGACAAAGTAGTATCACGAGTAACCTACTTGTTACGTTTTCTTTACAAGTGAAGATGTTAGTGGCGTTTGAAGTTTTGCCGTTTTTGAGGAGAAATGGCGTGACATGACGTCACTTAAACGCCATTTTCTAGGTCAAAATCCGACGGATTTCGCTCCAATTTTCAGGAAACGTGTTAAGTTAATGTTTAATAAGGTACTGAAAGTTTGACGTCGCTGGCGTAACGCGTTTAGAAGTTAGGTATTGGCAAAAAACGGGAGGGGGCAGATTCTGCCCCCACCCCCACCCCCCACCCCTCAGCGGGGCGTGGGTTATCATATTGCTGCTCTTTTTTTGTCGCTAGAAAAATAGTTGGGCCTTCCACGCACATCAACTGTTAAGCGGAGTGTCATCAATAATCTCCAAATGAAATCAGTCATTTTTACGTTGTAAAGGAATGGAGTACCCCTTGCGAGCATCAGGGGTGACGTCACTCAGGATCTGTCTCTGATTGGTCGGCGGGGGAGTGACTGCAACTTCTAAAGATGACCTTGCACTTTGCAGCATACTGTTCGGGCAGTTTGCATACCACCTGAGTAAGCATATTGCCCGCTACATATCCTTCCTCTTAGATTTGTTTCCTCTTATATTGGTATTCAACTGTACATACTCTGTATACTCAGTAGGTACCTATAGGCACTGACTTATTTCATCCCTAACCGGCTGGGGGGGGGGAGCGGGTGCCGTCCCCCCCATCACAGTTTGTTTGCGATAGCTCCGAATACGTCGGCGATAGAGAGAACTGAAACTCGGCATACCTGACCTTTGATTTAAGTCGCATCTTGTGACAGCAACCGCATTTTCAGGTCAGGTCAGGTCACTGACCTATGACGTCTTAAGTAAACATCTGTACGATCCTCAGATGTGGCAACTTCGCAACACCCTCATTGCCAGAGCAGCTTTCTTAGGGAGATGAAATATACAAACTCCAGAGTTCTCATAACTTTTTGGATTGTCGGATTTTTCCTAAAGGTCACAAGAGGTCAGGTTGGCCACGTGTCCTCACCATTATAAGTCAATGGGGAAAAATGAGAACTGCTATTTTGTCGCCGGGAACGAACTTAAACTATCTTATGCAAACGGAATCGTGATTTTATGCATTCCTTGCAAGGTCCGATGCTTCACTTTTGCATTGTTGACCTTGCATGGCGTCATTTATGACGTCACTAGGGTCATAAGAGTTTTTCGTCAATCACTCCCGATCAAATTGGACTGGCGAGTCTGGAAAGCCACCAATGGACACAGGAAGACCTGCCGAATCGAATGATATGGGATATGGCCTCCGTCGACCAGCTTCGTGACCTGGTGGCTCTGACCTAACCCTGACCCGAGGTCAACACCTAAACCCTCGCCGGCACGGGCCATTTTGCGCCCTTCGATGGCACAAGGGAGGCGGGTTGGTACGACCCCCCCCCCTGCGTTGGCCCCTAATTGAGGTAGAGCCTCGCGGGAAAAACATCGTGTAGATCGTCACGAGACAAAGCCAACGGTACCCCATTTCAAAGTCCTAGGTCACATGGTGACCTCTGAGGTCAGGTTAAAGACACAAAAGTCGGGAAAATCGGGACCCTTTGAACGTCGTAAAGTATGGCTGCTATGAGGTTTCTCGGGATTCTGATCACGAATATCATGTTAGTTTTGATCACAGATATTGTCTTCATGCATTTAAGCCAGGTCGGGTCAGGTCAGGTCAGGTCAACCAGTCCCTCCGGGTCAACCAGGTCAACCAGTCTTGCCGGGTATTCGTAGTAGCCTCTGACAGCTTCGTAACATGTTACAAAGGCACCAAAACTGCTTCGTAAATGTTCAAATGGCTGCTAAATTCGAATTCGGCTCCAAAAACTAGCCTATTCACATGTAAAACTCGAAAACGTGAACCGGGGTCATCAAAGGTCAATGACCAGACCTGACTTTCAGGTGACCATGACATACTCGTACACCCTAACGCATGGGACTAACATCATATCACATGTTTGAACGTTTGAAACCACGAATAGACTGCAAACGCGCAGCTAGTGCGAGCTAAAATACGCCGAATCGCGATTCCGGCAAAAATGGTCTGTCTCGAAAAGTAGGTCATAGGTCAAACGTCATTTGGGTCTGGGTCATGAAATTTTCAGTGTAGGTGTCAAATTTATTAATGCGAGGGTACTGAAAGATTAGTCGCGACCGACCTCTTTTTACGCAAGTATTCGCGAAAAAAAAAACTTAGGGGAGCTGCATACCCCCCTCCCCCCACCCCACCCCCTGTGCCGGCGAGGGCTTGACCTCATCCGAACAAAAGGTATACCATTCAAAGCGCCTGCGCGAGGCAAGCACGATAATGCCAAAATCACGGCTCTGTCATCTGTGGCCGGTGTTTTGCGAAGTTATGTAAAAAAAAACCGACCCCGTGCCTCAGGTCACTTGACCTGCCGTGAGGTCACCGATTAACCTGATACCTTAAAATCGGGTACCAGTCGCTGCGTCTCGTAACGGCGCACACGCTCGCTTTTTTCGTGAGGCTCTAGCTCCATCAGGGGCGAGACGGTGAGGGGGTCGTCCCTTCCCCCCCCCCCCCGGCCGGCGCGTATTTAGAAAACCAATAAGTCCGGTGAGAGTTAAGTCTTTTGCATCCTTCAGGTGAAACATAACTACAAGGGTTGTAAGCAAGTGCCTGGCAGTGAAGTTGTTTGTGTTTGGCTATAACATAAAAATGAAGAATGAATGCCTCCAATTAGAAGTTTGTAATGAATTAATTTTGATCAATTCCCAGTCAATTGAAGACGACATTAAACGTTTTCGAAACCAGTTTAAAATATATAAAAACAACACTGTTTTGCCTGCAGTTTTGATGGAGTCCCGAAGTCATCTTACGTGCCGAGAGCCTGCGTGAGCTATAGATTATAATAATGACGTCAGGTGACGCTCTTCTGCAAGTGAATGTCAACAGGATAGCGAACCGGACGTCTGTCGTCCGTTAGGCGGGCCTTTCAGTGCCAGCTTTTTACGACTCCTCTGCGGCTTGTTAAAGGCTCGTGCGAAACCAGTTTATGCAAAGATGCCAAAAATGGCCGGCTAAGCGTGGACACATTGGGCAAAAACCATGATCATTGCGAAAAAGAGGCACGTGTCGTTACATGTAATCGGACTAGCTGAAACCGACCCGGTAACCTTAACCCGCATTTTGTCAGGGCGGCCTGCGTGTAAGATGGAGAAGATACCGACACAAAGTGCACTGGCCGGTGGACGACCACCTTCACATTTTGTCCAACGTAAATAGCGTGGGCCGACGCTTTCACGCAAACTGACAAAGGCGCATGCCCAGAATGGAAAGGAGTAAACTGCGAATGACACCATAAAACTGGTGTCGGCAGCACGGAAAGGAAAAACAAACATGAAATAATACAGGGTGTCCACGTCAAAAGTGTACCCAGACTTTTCTCCATATTTTATCTTAAAAACATCACACTCACGAACAATTGCCCTCGTTTGAGAGCCAAGGCAATGGCAAAACATTTGCTATGCTTTTCAACTGTGCTCGGCACTCTGCTGACCAGCGCGTGCCGTCTAGAGCAACTGCTCTATATGAGCCCCTTTGCGTCGGGCCACCGCCGGCAGACCAGAGGGTCCCTCTGGTGGTGGGTGATCGCCTGGTCAACCATGTGGGAAGGAAGGCGACGGATCTCGTCGATGATGACGTCTTTCAGCTCCTGGGTCGACCCTGGATTGCCTGCGTATGCACAAGTCCTTGAGAAAGCCCCACCAGAAGAAATCTAGAGGGCTGAGGTCGGGCGAGTGGGGAGCCCATTCCACCGCGCTTTTCAAGCTGATGTGGCGGTCAGGAAAGTGCTCCTCCAGAAATTCCAGCGACCGTTTGGCGGTGTGAGGCGGCGCCCCGTCTTGTTGAAACCATTCTTCATGGCGACGGATCCCGCGTCTCCGCTTCAGCTCTCGCCAGAATCGTTCCAGTGCCTCCGAGGCGTAGCGTTCTAGCGTTACGGTGTTGTGTTCGTCTCTCCCCTGTCGTCTTCGAAAAAGAAGGGGCCGATAATGCCCCCTCCATGCCTCATAGCCACCCAAACCGATACTTTCTTGCTGTGCAGAGGCATGTTCTGAACTTTTTCTAGGCAATGGGATCCCCAGTGCACGGGGCATTGTGGGATTTCACATGCCACGGTCCGTCTGCTGGCGGTGGCCCGACGCAAAGCGGCTCATATAGAGCAGTTGCTCTAGACGGCACGCGCTGGTCATCAGAGTGCCGAACACAGTTGAAAAGCATAGCAAATGTTTTGCCATTGCCTTGGCTCTCAAACGGGGGCAATTGCTTGTGAGTGTGATGTTTTTAAGATAACATACGGAGAAAAGTCTGGGTACACTTTTGACGTGGACACCCGGTATATGTATACGGCTACAATGTTTTAACTGATGTGCATCTGGCTGTTTTGCATAGGTTATGGTGGCGCAAATCAAACGGCAAGCTCATACACTGGCGGCAAAATATGAAACGAAAAGAATAATTAGAATGACAATGAACAGAACGATATGTTGAGGCGGACATAACCGGATAAGCTATAAGATCATCTCGATTCCACCATCAATGATAGAGCGATATGCGGAAAAAAATACATGTAGAATGATTAAAAAGGTGACCAGGCTGTCTCTAGAAGTATTGCAAAAGAAGGTCGTAACCATAACTGTAAGTTCTTCTAACTCCTTGGTTTCCAAAAGGCGGCTGTAGTTTCCCACTGTAGCGTCTCCAAACGGGTCCCAATGGAGCCGGCCACCGTCCGTCACGAACACCGCCACACCAGCCACGGTCGCGGGGTGGCGGCCGGGCACGACAGCCACGGCCGCGGGGTGGCGGCCGGGCACGACGGCCACGGCGGCGGGGTGGCGGCCGGGCACGACAGCCACGGCCACCACTCGCCGAAACAGGGCGTATTGGCCTGGGTCACTGTCTGCCGGAACAGGAGAGCTTGGGTCACTGGCTGCCGGAACAGGAGAGCTTGGGTCACTGGCTGCCGGAACAGGAGAGCTTGGGTCACTGGCTGCCGGAGCCGCGGAGATTGGGTCACTGTCCAGGAGATATTGGGTCACCGTCTGCGGGCCGCAGGGGCTGGGGATATTGGGGCACTGTCCAGGAGATTTGGGTCACCGTCCGGGAGATATTGGTCCACTGTCCAGGGGAGGTAGTGTCACCACTCGCCGGAGCCGCGGAGATTGGTGCCTTTCCGTCACTGTCTGCCAGCCCGGCAGTGTGGCAGCGAAGCCGGTGGGCTTTAATCGGACAGCAGGGAGATTGCCGATCAGCTGGCGCAAATCCCGCACACCCCGCCTCACCCTACCCCACCTCTAGGAATAGCGCGCGCACTTTTCTGCTTGTTAAGTTAAAGCTGTTTCAGCTGGTCTCCTCTGTCAACAATACACAGTAACGACTCTAAGTACCTACTTACCGGCAGCTGGCCAGCTTTTTTCAGTATGCGCTGGCGTGTAATACCCCGCTAATCAAACCGCGCTATACGAGATGTTTCCGAAGGCTGACTCACCCGGCAGCGGCTAGTTGGGGGATTTCGAGCTAAAGCCGCCGTTATTGGGGCGGCGGGAATGTCCGCGCCGGCGGAGCTCGCTGCCGTGCCGGGGAATGCAGCTGCTGTCCGAGCGAGCGGCTCCGGCCTGCGGGGTGCGTACTGCAGACCCGCAGCCGGTCTAACCATACGCTTTTTTAATATACCATTTGTTATATCAATTTGTGTAAAATATTGAGGCAGAAGTGATGAAGCCAGCAGGGCTGCGGAGTCGATTAATTTTTGGTGACTCCGACTTCGACTCCGACTCCGACTCCCACTCCGACTCCCACTCCAGCTCCGACTCCGGGTATGGTTCTTTTTTAAATCCATATTAAAATGAAAGTTATGTTCATGTCGGAGTCTTTTTTATCTTGCCTGAAACGACCATTTGCGCGTTCCAAGGCCATGTAGTGAAATTATACTTGTGTGAAATAACATGCAGAAATAAAAACAGGTTCCGACGCAGCAGCCGTCTTCAGTTTCTTTTTCCAATGAAAATGTTCGTCCAAAACAGGGGCATGTCCTTTGCTTTAACAAAATCTGAATTTGAAAAGTCACTGAGTGAAATGTCGTCAAACAAACAGGTGTGGGGCATGACTTCGGGCCATGCGGTGTTAACTCCGACTCCGGAGTCGGAGTCGGTAAGTTTTTGGCGACTCTGTCTCCGACTCCGACTCCGCAGCCCTGGAAACTAAGGCTAATTACAAGCACATTGCTGCAATCCGCAAGCTCTCATCTCGGCCATGGAATTGGGATGACTCGTCTTATTTGGAGAACTACATAGTTCCTCGGAGCTGGGTGGCCCAAATATCGCAGCACCGTACTATGTAGCCGTTTCCACGACGGGCTATCTGTCGAATGCACCTAGTTTGACCAAATATGCACCAAATTTCTTTGGCAATAAATATCGTCATACCATGAATTTATTCCAGTGTTTCAATAGAAAATAATGCCCGATAGGAACTTTGACAAATAATGTGTAGGCATCCGTGCAACCCAAACTGAGAACTTTTAATGAGGAACACACTGAACCTAATTTGACCAAATTTGCACCAAACCTCCACCTAATATGCACTAAATGTGAACCAGAAGTCCATCGTGAAAACGGCTACTATTTGTCTGTCCAGATTAAAACTCAGGCGTCGGTCATATTATATGTCTTGAGTGGTTGCCAGAACACGTGGCGAGAAAATGTGCGCGTCATTTTGTTATTGTGCTTGCAGATTTTAAAAGTTATGAGGACGCGGTGTATGACTGTTTTTCATGCCTACGCATTGCATTTCCAATTTTTCACAATATACATCCCAATGCCCATCAATCTAAGCCAGCTCTGTCATAGTCCAGTGCAGTGTATTGACCCATGGAGTCGGAGAAAGGCATGTAAGTAGTTACATATGCATGTACCTGCCAACACCGTTCATTAGCTGTAACGACTGAGTGTCCCGCACAATCCAAATGAGCAGGGGGCTGCGGGGCCGACAATAATCCAGGGTTTGTGAAAGTACCGATTGTGTCCCCCAGTGTCCAAGTATGGCCAGGACCCACGCAACACATAACCGGACTCCTAATCCCCAGTGTCATTAAGGCCAGAACGCCCGTGACAAAACTCCTGTAAAATGGCAATTCTCTCACCATCTTGGACAGGTCAACAGCCAAGTCCGCAATATCCCTCCCGTAGCGGGTAAACCCACAGCAGCGCTCGCCGCGAGCTGGGCTCGACGCCTTGTTTTGGTTATCCATAATTTTGATATCTAGTGAAGACGCTCCCCACAATGTGTGATAAAGAAGTCACGTTCATATTCAAGACAGTCCGTTCGTAAGACTCGTAAGTCCGTTTCTCAAAACTCACCGGTCCGATTTGTCGCTCAGTGTACGTGTACAAAACGGTTGCTAACACAACTATACCGGTGCTTCACAGATCTTCCGGTAAGGATGGTTAATATGCTCCTAGAAGCATGGCGTGCAACTTTGAATAACTTACCCTGCGCCCCGTAGGAGAAAGTGGGAGACCGAAACGGCCCCGATCCGAACTGCGCCCGATAGGGGGCCGAAAGGCGAAACGGCCCCCTGTCCTTTCCCGTCAGTATCTCCTAAACTGCTGCAGGTCTCGCTACCAAACCTTCAGGACTCCTCCGCACATCAATTTTACATGTTGTATTTAAAAAAAGAACATCTCAAAGGCTGTGATAGGTTGGCCAGCAATGACGTCAGAATGTCGTCATGTTCTGCCATTTTCGACAAAAAAAAAGTTTCAGGGGAGAGCTGTCAGTTGTCACGCCTACAGCTTTGATGATCCAAAATTTGAATTTAAATTTTGAAATACATCTTTTCTTTCAAATTGAAGTGTTTCTTTTTCAAATTGAACTTAAACTTTTTCAAACTGAAGTAAAGACATGGTGGCTTAAGGCTTTCATCACCATAATTACCTTTATACCGCACGAACATAGCCAGTTCATACACTTAAATAAGGTATATCACTTTTAACTATATAGCGCATCGACGGGGGTCTGCGCCAACTTAGTACCGACGGGGGGCGGATGACCGCCCGCCCCCCCCCCCCCTGAGATCTCGAGAACGAAGCAAGATAGCGACAAGCGGTAAACGGCATCGGATACGCACGGTCAAGGTCTACAATTTTTACAAAGATTATTTTCAGGTCAGGTCAAAGATGACGTCACAGGGGTCAAAAAAGTCAAAATGGAGGCGCTAGATATGGAGAGAGTTTTTCTCGAATAACTTTCGAAGTAGTCAAGATAGGAACAAACTAAGGGCATCATCGTGATCCTCTCGTCAATCCGCATCGAATGATATATATGCTGACCTCAAAAGGTCAAGGTCAAAGGTTGACCTCAGGTCACGTGACCTCGAGGTCATCATGTATATCATTCGATGCGTCTTGACGAGCTGAACACAATGAGACCATCCACGCGTCTGTATCTTGTTCCTGTACGGAGTTATTGGCAAAAAAAACTTTCGTGACCTTTGATGACGTCACATGACCTTACAGCTGCCCAACAGCAAAACAGACCTCAAGGTAGTGAAGGTTAATCGTATATGAAGTCATGTTTGGTATATGGGGCCATTCCGACCCGTTTTAGTGGTAAAAACAGGGAGTTGATTTTTCCCCCATTGACTTAATATGGGGAGGTCGAGAAATTGACCTGACCTTAGGTCATCGATATCAAAATTCCGAGATACACAAATTGTAGCTACTAATGACCTAATAACATCTTGCGACTTTCAAAGGCCTGTGACATCTTATACTGTAGCTCTGGCACGGTGACAAAGTTGCAAAAAAGTGACTTGAGGTTGGGTCATTCAAAGTGACCTGGTGACCTGACCTTAAAAGTTAAGAGGTTCAAACTTGCACACCATGTGTAAAATTGATTAGAAAATAGTCGTACCAAATTTCGCGGCGCTACGCGCCGCGGTTTTTCCGCTATCTACGAAAAACCTCAGGAGGGCGGATATCTGCCCCCCGTGGGTGCGCGGGTTAACAATGTTTGAAAACCCAATTGCTTGGCCCTGAGTTAAAGGTTTTATGGACATCTTCATGGGTAAACTTTTTTTCGGGACACCCTGTATCTGATGTTGGAATAAAAAACTTTCAACGAGTAAGCTCGACTAGATTTATACATAGTATCAATTTCTTGGAGGAACAAATGTCAGGTAAATATAAAGTCAAGTATCAAAGATATTACACGTGCTCTAGGGATTGAATTGAAGAATAGGTAGGTACATACGGTTTGGTTCAGTCTGTCTGCAACTCTCCTAGGTTTAAAGTACATATACCTACACCACCGAGCACGTGACCACCGAGTACCGATGTTTCTATTAAAATGTTGTAATGAAATGTTATTGTCTGACAAAACAAAGCTCTTTGCCTCTGCAGCCCACACTGTCCGAAATCCCAAAACACCACCTGCCTCTCAAAATGAAGTGGGTCGGCTTCAATTAAAATCGACCTATCTGCATAGCTTATAAGTTATCCAATTTGCTGAGACGGATCATTTTTATCCGCGGCGCACGCGGCGTCCCGTCCGAGTCTTTGTGATCAGTGGGTCGTTATCGGTGTGGATTAGGAGCGGCCTCCGTCCGCCCGCGGTGCCGGACCATCGGAAGGAGCGCTCCCGTCGGCACCATCTGCCGCCGACGGCAGGTATCGGCGGGGAAAACAGAGCGGCCACTCGGTGCAGCAGCGGTCCGACAGGGCAGCACTGTCCGCAGGCCGCACCTTCACTGTGGCCGCTCTTGGTGACGGCTGAAAATGGCAGCTGCTGCTCTTTTTTTGTGGCCGAACGGATAAGAAGGGAAAGAGATGAGCTACTCATTTGAAATGTCAATCAAACATGTCCGATGTCCATTAATGTTTCCCCTGACAGCCGTACAACTAACGGTTCTGAAAACCACCCCAATTATATGGACACGTTGTCGCTGTGCCAGCCGACTGATACCTGCCCTGACTCTCGTCACAACCAAACCGTAAACACTAGCTGCAGGAACTCCCAGCGCGGGGACATGAAGGCTGCTGGATAACGGCGCACAGTGGACAGACGAGCGCACAGTGTTCCCACCATTGTTCTATGATTGCATCAACATTCAACTGATGCAGCGAGACGAGACGAGAGAGCTCGTCCCGTCAAAGCCGCCAGCGTCAAACATTTGTGTAACTGTAGGACGTAGGTGCTTATAAACTCTCGCGGCGCCACTTCTGACCCGTGGCTGAGCGGGACTCTCTCGTCTCGCTGGCCGCTGCATCACCTTGTTGAATGTTGATGCAAGTAGGTACACTGTGCGCTCGTCTGTCCAGTGGCGCGGGAACCGGGGGGGCTAGGGGGGGCTGAGCCCCCCAGCTTTTCGGCTGGGGGGGCTCGTAATGTATTTGAGCCCCCCAGCTGGAAGAATCGAAATCGGAAATCTACCAACATAATTTCATAGATTCATACATAGGCGTGGGAACCGGGGGAGGGGGCAGTGGGGGAAGCTTGCCCCCACAACTCTGCGGCCGTGGGGGCGGTGCCCCACAACGTTTCATGAGGCCAGGAACCGTCGGGCAGCTTGTCCTCCCTAAATTAGGGGTTGTGGGTCACAAAGGAAGAAAGCATGTAAGTGAAAAAATCCACCTATTTCACTGGCTCGGCAACTCATTTGGCAGATTAAAACCTTTACTCCAGGTTGCCAAAACGGTAGTTTCTTCACTCAGCTGAGACGGAATACCTCACTTTTTGAAAATATTTTCGTTTTTTTTTTGTTGTTGTTGAAAAGGCCAAGGTCTGAAAAATAGGTGGCCTAAAACCGGTGAGAAAACTAGATTTGGGGGTACCCTAGGTTGATTTCTATTATGGTTCAGCCCCCCCAGTCTGGAAGAAGTTCCCGCGCCACTGCGTCTGTCCACTGTGCGCCGTTCTCCAGCAGCCTCCATGTCCCCGGGATCGGGGAGTCCCCGGTTAGTGACTACGGTGTAGGCGTGACAAGAGTCCTGGTAGGCTCGACAATCACTGGCAGTGGTAAGCATCGCAATGCAAAGACGGAAAGAACTAGTTTTGTGTGTGGGGGGGGGGGGTGATCGACCGCCCCTGAAGCTCGAAGGATAGATATCATATGTAATGCTCCAGTGATCGCTCACATTTCATCTCAGACACAAACTTTACGCTGCTTAACCCTCGCACTTATAGGGTGGAGGGCCAAATGGACCCCCCCCCCCTCGGTTTTTCGTGAATAACCCGCGCAAAAAAAGCGGCCGATCGCGACGAAACTTTCAGTACCCTCGAGTTACGCAATCTTACACTGTAGTTGTACACATAACCTGAAAATGTTATGACCCTGACTCAAATCCCAGCCAGCAATTTTGCTCCGGGCCCAAGCAGGCTCAAGTGCGGATTGCCCGAGATTTTTAGTCGGGCTAAAGTCGGCTAGGGCTTGGGCTAAAGTCGGCGTATGACACAAAAACGCCGACTAAAGCCCATGCTCTGCCGGAGGTATGCCCGCTCTGCGAGCTCCGGACAGCCGTAGTTTAGCCCTAGTTGAGCGACGATTGGCGTTAGCCCGATTTAAGCCCGAGCAGTGAATCCATTTATATAATGGAGGTTACTCTGGGCCCGAGCGGGCTGAACTCCGGCAAGCCCACTCTGTGTGCCCTGTCTATCCCGACTTCAGCCATAGAAGTGAATGGGGTTTATACATTGCAAACTGCTGTGGCTTTGCTCGGGTTCGGCTCGAGTGACGGCTCCTGTTTTCTCAAGTCTCGACTTGACTTCATCTTGCTTTTGCGTCACACTGGATCAAGTAGCAAGGAGCAGCCAATGCACTTTCAGCAGGTTGTGCGGTTTCAATGCATATTTAAAATTGTTACGGTCACTCATATGCTCTGTTAACCGGTCATCGAGCATTGCGAAAGGAAAGTAGTGATTGACTTTGATTGAATGTATATTTCAAACGACTACAGACACTCAAATGAAACACAAATACATGAAACAGTGGACTGCAAACTGCAGCAATAATATGGCATGAGTCATGAAAAAGCGTCATCAAAACTATAAAACAATCAAAGGCCCGCTAGCCTCCCTCCCCGTTCATAATACTTAGTTGAACACTCAACCGAAAGCATAAAGTAAGGACAGCAAGTAATCGCTCATAAGACATAAAGCAATTAGCAAACAATCGTTTATAAGGAACTTCTTTCTGGTGAATGGGAGCTTTGGAGGCGTCTGGCTCCTCCACACACACACACACACATCTGCAGTAAGTGGTCGGCCAGCTTTCGGCGCAGTTTCCGTATATGTAGGTACAGGGTGTCCAGAAAAAACGGATACTATTATTTTTTGCTGTAATTCCGAAAATAAACACCTTACATTTTAAAATGGCACATGCTTCTATCCGCAAAAATATGGCAAAACAGACAGCAGGTGCCACATGGCATGTAAACTCTTTGGTTAGTCACGGCAGCTCCTCAAAGCAGATACTCAATGAGAGCGGCCTTACGGCGGATCAGCTCCAGCACTAGCACGGTCTGCAGGTGACTGATGGTCATGTTGACCATCTCGGCGGGCAGGCAGACAACTTTCCAACGACGAATTACAGTGCTCATGAGTTTTGCCAAATCTTGCACTATAAGCACATGAAGTTGGAACAAAATCGGCACGTGCGCTAATGAATGAGACTTAATTTCCGTAGTATCTCTTTTTTTTCTGGACACCCTGTAGGTATACCTAGTTACTTAAAGGGACCCTCCCACCTTCAAAAAAGTTAATGAATTGGCATGAAAGTGATGTCGCTCGGTTCAGAAAGAGCAAAAACGAATATCTACCAAATTTCATCGAAAAATATTCACCGGTTTTCAAGATATTAGACTTTTACTTTTGTTTACTTTTTGGGATCTCCGCTGTTCCTAGCGACTTTATTTGAAAGTGCGGCATTTGTTGCGCGCAAAGCAGCATATACCACCGCGTGCTACCAAATGTTTTAGTAAAAGATTTAAAATCGTTAGATCTCCGCTGACGTCACAAATTCTAAGGGGGCATACCAATGCATTAGCCCCTTAGAATCCGAAAACTGCAAGTTTGAAATTCGATATCTCCGAATTAAAGCATTTTTCGATGTTGTGAGTGCCCAAACCGGTATTTTCAGGCCATGGCCACCAATTTGGCTATCTCAACTCAAATCTAATGTTAAGGTGGGAGGGTCCCTTTAACTATAAGCAGGCAGTTTCCGCTAAACCACTTGGCGAGGGCGACTGCGGCGTCCACCCGGTCCTGGTTTGTATAACTATTCCATTTTTTTAACCATTTGCTCTAATGGTACGTACCTGAAAAAGAAATTAATTGGTTTAATTTACATTGCATGTTTGCTTGAAAATAACTTATTGTTGCATTAATACTGTAAAAGCACTTCTAATTGATCCGTATAAAATGATCATTCGATTTTCAACGGGGACAGAGAATGAGCGTGCTCGGTGATAAGTAGATAAATAATTGTGTTTTGTATTTCATTTTCCTGGTTCAGAAGTGCTGGTATTTCACAAAGATATAAAGGCACGGAATGCGGCTTTTCTGAGCGAGGGTATAAGTCGCCAGGCTGAACAGCTATTCAGCTTCATGTTTGATGGCGTGAAACTCAGTCAAAATCATGACGTTTACATACGATCAAGCGCACCATTCAATACACTTACCTACCGTAAAACTCCATGCCAGTCCACTTGATAAGAGCATGAGTGAGCACTATCCCTTCTTCGCGCTGTCACACGCGCCCAAACATCAACCACCAAATGCCCCAACACCGGTGTGTCGTTTCGTCGCACAGCGCACAGACTGTCACAAACGCTGCACATGATTGGCGCAGAACTGCGCATGCGCGAACAGCCGAACAAGTATGGCTAAGCTCCGGCTTTACTCCAGTTAGCCGAAGGACACAGCCAGCTTGATCAGCCCGCGCTCCGCCCAAGTTAAGCCTGTTTTGGATGCGCGGGCAGATGTCGGGCTGAGCTACTGCTATCCGCACGTGGGCATAGCTGCGGCATGCCCCAGCTCAGCCCTAGTAAAAAATGCATTGGTTTTGATCAAATTGGGCAAACCCAAGCTAAGCCCAAGCTGCCCGACGTTTGCCACAGTTCAGCCCAAGCGAATTGCTGGCTGGGATGACCTTTGACCTATGACCTATTTCACGAGATCATGTTTGGTCGGAATCGCGATTCGGCGTATGTCGGCTCACATTATCCGTGCGTTTGCAGTCTTTTTGTGGTTTTAAATGTTCAAACAGGTGAAGTGATGTTGGTCCCATGCATTATGGTGGGTGTCAAGGTCACGTGAAAATCAGGTCAGGTCATTGACCTCTCGTGACCTTGGCTCACTTTTTCGAGTTTTACATGTTTCTATGCTGGGTACTTTTTGGAGCGGATTTCGAATTTAGCAGCCATTTGAACATTTACGAAGTAGTTTTGTGCCTTCGTAACATGTAACAAAGCTATCAGAGGCGGTTAACACGTACTACAATTTACAAATACCCGTCACGACGCCTACTGGTTGACCTGACCTGACCCGACCTAGCCCAAATGCATAGATACATGACCTAAGATCAAAACTAACATTAAATTCGTGGTCTGCACACAAAAAAAAAACATACGAACTCTACTCAACGAATTCTGACAAGTCCCGATTTTCCCGACTTTTGGGTCATTGACCTGCAGACCTGGAAGGTCAACCAATGACCTAGGACCATTAACCCTCGCCCGCACATGCCATTTTCCCATCCTAGAACGCACATGGGGGGGTGGTTGCCACCCCCCCCCCCGCGCCATTTCGTTCCTGTTGGAGATAGAGCTTAGCAGTAAAGACCAAAAAGATTCTTTGGGAAGAGACGAATCCAATGATACCCAGTTTTACCTTCTCAGGTCAGTCATTGACCTTCCAGGTCAGGTCAAACTAAAAAATGTTGCTGTTTTGGGTCACCGTTGGATATCAAGTGTGCTGCTTATCAAATACCGATGACGATGCTGTTTTCTGGTGCCAAGCCAGCTAGAACCTCTTAATCACACTACCCGACCAGAATTTTGCTGCTGAGGTCATTTCAGGTCAAGTTAGGTCAAGGTCAATTACATGTGTTTGTATGTCTGTGTGTGTATGTGTGTATACTGATGTGTGCATCGATTGTTTTTGGGTCCATATTACATGAAATCATGATCTGAGAAGCTTTTACCAAAAATGCAGTCAAAAAACTTCAAAAAAAAGTAAATTCAGCTTGCCTAAAACGCAATTATCTTAGGTGACCTAGGTTGACCTTGACCCTGACCTTGACCCCCGTACATCGTCAAACAACATGTTTCATGATAGGTAGGAGGTAAGACTGGCAAAAAAGGCCGAAATCAGGGTGTCAAAAGCTCATAAGGCCCATGGCAAACGCAAGATGTTGAGAATTGGCCATTTGGGTCATGACATGACCTGAAAAACAAGGTCATATCTCCGAAACCAAAAATCACAGAAACTTGAAATTTTCAGTGGACCTCAAGAAAGGATAGAGGAGCAGCTATACGAAAAATCAGCCTTCTAGCTCTAAAAATGTAGAGTGCAGAGCAGAAAGACTACCTGGGGGGGGTGGCAACCACCCCCCCCCCCATGTGCGGGCGAGGGTTAATATGGATATCATCGTCTTCCTCTCGTCGCGGGAAATACGCTCATTTGTTCCGCGAAGCTCTAGCTCGATCAGGGGCCGAACGGCAAGAGGGGTCTAACGGACCTCCACCTTTATAGGTTCGCGGCTGGCGAAACACCAATACGGGAGAGGGTTAAGTTGCAAGGAATCGATGTGCAATTCGGTATGTGTATAGAAGACGATATGTAGGTACTTATCTATTCCGCTTTATGAAAATTCCAAAAACTTTTGGGATTTTTTTGTGTTATTATATCCCAAAAATCACTTTCTTAGGGATCACAATCCAAAAATTTTGAAAATCCTAGGTAGCTGTTTTATATCCCTGTTTATTCTACATCTTTTATGTATCTACATTTTTCTGTATCTACAAAGCTGTAGGCCTGACTTTAGAATACTTTTATGTTCATATAAATGAAAGATATAGATGCCATGAAGTAGCCTCTCTTATGCCTTGGTGAGTGAAAGCTGATTCTTGCCACAATCATCTTTTTTTTCGAGAGAGCATGAATCTGATTTTTATGGAATGGAAATGAGCCTGGTTAACTTGCCAATCAATGTGCGTACACATAACGATAAGTCAGCAAATTGGCAGTTTCAATTACCATCTAACAAACCCAAACTTAAGATGACTATAGTTCGTTTTTTTTTTAAGTTTGCCCCTCACTGTAAACGTCTTTTTGAACATAGCACGAGAATTGCTAGCTGAATTACTGAGAAAACTAGTTGGCGCACACTGATTTAACCAGATTTCACAGACGATCAATTTCATCAAATTTATTTACTATTTCACAGACTCGTAAATCGTATCTGCCAATACCTACAGCCCCACAGGGATAGACGACTTCTCAGGAATTATGTCTGAACTAATAAATAAATTGCACGGCGCTTAACATTACGTTAAATCGTCGATGTTCAAATCTTATTTTTGAAAATATTATTCATATCTACAATACAATGTGCGCTAACCAGTTTTCTCAGTAATTCAGCTAGCAATTCTCGTGCTGTGTTCAAAAAGACGTTTACAGTGAGGGGCAAACTTAAGAAAAACGGACTATAGTAGTCTTTTATCTCTTACATAACGGTTGGGGCCTGTTATGTAATGGCGGAATTAATTATTACCCAGTGGATGCTCGGGGTTGCAGTCAAGTGCGTTGCTTGAAATGATTGGATGTCAGCCATTCGGGACCGGACCTCCCATGGACGCAGCCCTCCCCGGCGTCATTCACGGCTGGATCTGGATGTCAGCCACTCGGGAATGGAACTGACATCTGCGTATGCGGTTTCATCAGCCGTTCGACCATGGTATGAGAACGCGTCAAGTCCTTCTTAAACACATAGTTACTGAGGTGTCAGGTGCATGTAATGAAACTCGAAAAACACACTTATGATAATGTTGTTTCAGTATAATTCACAATTGATCTACATTCTGTCGTAGAGCCATCAGTCATGGAGTGCCCCGCTCCCCGGTGAAAGAGTTGTCTGTCCGGACAGACGACGACACGGATCTCAGAGACAGTCCCGTCTATATCCACATCAGTAGAGTCCATTGGCAGCCGGACCCCCACACCCTCCCCCCTCCGGACCCCCCACACACCATCCGGACACCCTCCCCTCCCCCTCCGGACACCCCCCCCCCTCCGCGCCGCAGGGCCCAGGGTGGCCGCTCAGAGAGACGACAGGCTGCCGCGCTGACCGGCCGAGACGGTACAGGTAGGCGTCTGCCCGGTCTGCGCCGCGCGACGGTACAGGTACAGGTCTCGCTGACCGGCCGAGACGGTACAGGTAGGCGTCTGCCCGGTCTGCGCCGCGCGACGGTACAGGTACAGGTCTCGCTGACCGGCCGAGACGGTACAGGTAGGCGTCTGCCCGGTCTGCGCCGCGCGACGGTACAGGTACAGGTCTCGCTGACCGGCCGAGACAGTACAGGTATAGGCGTCTGCCCGGTCTGCGCCGCGCGACGGTACAGGTACAGGTCTCGCTGACCGGCCGAGACGGTACAGGTAGGCGTCTGCCCGGTCTGCGCCGCGCGACGGTACAGGTACAGGTCTCGCTGACCGGCCGAGACGGTACAGGTAGGCGTCTGCCCGGTCTGCGCCGCGCGCTCACAGGCGCAGGCCAGTTTGGCCCCTGAGCGGCGGGTCCCTGTGCCAGACCCGGGGACACTGTCACTGTGACAGCACCTGCTGATCGGCCGCCGTCACTCTGACTGTGCCCTGGTCACTCACTGTCACTCACTGTCACTCACTGTCACTCACTGTCACTCGCTGTCACTCGCTGTCACTCTGTCACAGACACTATTCCTCTGTCCCTCTTTCCCTGTCATTCTGTCACTCTGTCTGTCCCTCTGTAACATAACATAACAACATAACATATATTACAATGTAACAACAGGCTACAGGAGCCCAACAAGGTTACAAGGATGAAATACACAGTGATGTACACATTCATGCACACTGAACAAGATTTACATGACAATGAATGCAATGAGTGTATCCTAACAACGAAACCTATCAGAGTTGTCTACGTCTTCAATGGTGTCAAAGACCGCACCACGCTCCGTAAAATACAAATCCACGTTATGTTTGAATTTGTTAAGGGAGGAACTATCAATAACCCAAGGAGGTAAGCTATTCCACATATCAATGACGCGGTTAGTAAAAAAGGATTGCCTTAAACGCGTTTTTGAAAATTTCTTTACCAATTTACATCCATGTCCTCTTGTAGAGTTCGAACTTATCGTGAATAAGCTCTTAAAATCTAGCTTATCAATACCTCTATAAATTTTGAACAATTCAATCAAATCACCTCTCACTCTCCGGTAATGGAGTGAAAACATATTTAACGAGACAAGCCTTTCTCTGTAAGTCATCCCGCGAAAACCATGCACCATCCTAGTGGCCTTCCTCTGCACACGCTCTAGAGACTTGGCGTCTTTTTTAAAGGGCGAGTACCATGCCTGTGCACAATACTCTAAATGTGGACGAACAAGAAAACAATAAAGTTTTTTCATAACGTCTTTACTTTTATAATTAACGTTTCTATATATTACTCCCAACATTTTCAGAGACTTTTTACGCGCTTCTTGACATTGATGACTGTCCTGATGACTGTCTGTCCCTCTGTCACTCTGTCCCTCTGTAACTCTGTCACTCTGTCTGTCCCTCTGTTCCTCTTTCCCTCTGTCTCTCTGTCACTCTGTCTTGTCCCTCTGTCACTCTGTCCCTCTGTCCCTCTGTCACTCTGTCTGCCCCTCTGTCACTCTGTCTGCCCCTCTGTCACTCTGTCACTTTGTCTGTCACTATGTCACTGTCACTCTGTCACTCTGTCTGTCCCTCTCTCTCTGTCTGTCACTCTGTCACTCTGTCACTCTGTCTGTCCCTCTGTTACTCTGTCCCTCTGTCACTCTGTCTGTTCCTCTGTCCCTCTGTCACTCTGTCACTCTGTCCCTCTGTCACTCTGTCCCTCTGTGTCTCTGTCTGTCACTCTGTCACTGTGTCTGTCACTCTGTCTGTCACTCTGTCCTTCTGTCTGTCACTCTGTCCTTCTGTCTGTCACTGTTACTCTGTCACTCTGTCTGTCACTCTGTCTGTCCCTCTGTCACTCTGTGCCTCTGTCTCTCTGTCCGTCACTCTGTCTGCCGCTCTGCCGCTCTGTCTGTCACTCTGTCTGCCGCTCTGCCGCTCTGTCCGAGGCCAGCACCCAGGTAGAGTCGAAGTAGACTGGCGCACACAGCCCGGTGCGCCGCAGCAGGTACTCGACACAGCGCCCGTTGGCGTTGTAGGAGGCCAGCCGGTAGCCGGCCGCCCTCAGCTGGCGCAGCAGCAGCACGTACTCGCCGAGCCGCTCCTCCCGGAACGTGGACTCGTCCCCCTCGGCCTGGCCGCGGTCGAGCACCACCGTCAGCGACACCTGGCGCGGCGAGACGGCCGCGGCGACCACCTCGGCCAGCACGGCCTGCTCGCGGCCCTCCACCGAGACGTCCAGCACGTCCAGACGCGCCAGACCCCGCCGGCGCATCAGCCGGCGCAGCGAGAACCGCTCCCAGCGCAGCTGCTCCTCGGCCGCCGGCGACACCAGCGCCACCTGCCCATCGGCGCAACCGAAGCTTGTCAGGGCGTCCGCCAGTCGGCGCTGCTCGCCGCTGACGGTGCCGCTCTGTAGGGAGAGCACGGAGCAGCGGTCGGGCCGCAGGAAGGCGCCGCCGACGCAGAGCTCGCGCCGGCCCGACACGTGCCGGTCAAACTGGACCGTCTGCGCGCTCAGGTCGGCCCGGTCGCTGAAGGCGCACATGCAGCTGCCGCCAAAGGAGAGCAGCCGGGGACAGACGGCCTCCGGCGCGCCGGTCAGCGTCCTCAGCTGGTGCACGGTCCGGTTAAGGCCGGCCGTCCACGTGGTGACGGGCAGAGCGGCCTCCCCCGCCGCCACACTGTGGAAGTAGCCACACACCAGTCTGAGTGCAGAGCCCGCCCTTACGGAACAGGCTGTTCGCTGACATCGGTTCAAAACGGTACTGGCAACTCACGGATGATTTGTTTTGAATGAAAATACGATATTGACACCAGACCGGCCATGGGGCCAGTGTAACTGTCAACAGTCCATAGGCCGTTCCATGTCCATGATCCCACAGGCCATCCCATTATCGGCAACTAGGGAACGCGGCAACCATTTGAACCGGGCTATCGTTCGTGCCATCTGCGCCACTAGTGTCAGGTGCGGACGCGATTTCACTGAGCGTTCAGGGGACATAGCTGAGGGCGAGGGCAACACTATATTGGTATGTATGCCTGTATACATACCAATATATACCATATGTATACCTGAGGATGAGGACTGAGCACTACAGTAACAGAAGCCTACCTGAGGATGACAGCAGCACTGAGCACCAGCAGCATTTCGGGCCGTCCTCTCCTCTCCTCTCCTCTCCTCTCCTCTCCTCTCCTCTCCTCTCCTCTCCTCTCTCCTCTCTCTCTCGCCGCCCTCTGAGCGCGCTCGTCTCGGACCGACTGCCGCACGCCGCTCGTCTCGGACCGACTGCCGCACGCCGCGTCTCGGACCGTCCGACGCACGCCGTGGCCCGGCCGTTGCCCCGCTAGGGACCACGCACAAAAACGGCGGCCCGGCTCCGTGCCGGCCCTGTGGCAGTCCGGCACTGCCCAGTGTCCCGGCCCTGTGGCGGGTCTGTGGCGGCCCTGTGGCGGGTCTGTGGCGGCCCTGTGGGGGTCCGGCCCTGTGGCGGCCCTGTGGCGGGTCTGTGGCGGCCCTGTGGGGGTCCTGTGGGGGTCCGGCCCTGTGGCAGCTCTGTGGGGTCCGGCCCTGTGGCGGCCCTGTGGGGGTCCGGCTCTGTGGCGGTCCTGTGGGGGTCCGCCCCTGTGGCGGCCCTGTGGCGGTCCGGCGGCACTGTGGCGGGGTCCGAGGCCGGGCATCTCGTGGTCTTCCCTGCAGATAGTGGCGGCTTTGATGTAGGCTTCGGAAGCCAATTGTCAATAGCGTTGTCTGAAAGGGTGCACGTCAGAATAGCTAGTGAAATTTGAGCTAGTGACTTTTGAGCTAGTACAAAACAGCTAGTGCCTCAAAACAGAGCTAGTGATAAAATCGCTAGCGTCGAAATAGCTAGGGAAGCAAAATAGCTAGTGGCAGAATAGCTTGAGTCAATTGAAAAAACATCCCTCTACTGAGAGTGAGACGTTAGTGAAGACATCGCGCAGGGTCCTATTGACCGATATTTCAGTCAATTACAAACGTACAGCCCACCGCTAAAGTAATGTAGGGTTTTACCAATCTCAACGGTTGGCTTTGACTGGCGATTGTTTAATGCGGAGTGATCGAAAAGAAGATGTCAATAGCTAAAGTTGCAGCTGCAAGGGTGACGATACATATAAGCTACATTCAAAGTTTCATTGTAGTCTGGCTAATCGTTCCTAAGCTTCAGAAGCAGAACATACACATGACTGAAACCCCACATTACTTCTGCTGTGGACTGTACATACGTGGTTGTAGATGACTTCAGAATTTCGAAGATTTTCGGTATGTTGTCAAAGTTTTTTTTTCGGCCAAAACTATGATTCGGTAGTTAGGTCGTTTGTCATCTGCTTCGTTTTTGGCGTTGCCGTATAACAAAAAGCGTACTTACATCTGCTTCTCCTTGCCTCGCAATTATTTTTTCCTGGGATTTGTATTCCTGCACTTGTAGACGGTTCTGGTGCGTAGCCTTCGAGCCAGGGGCGCCGCCACGGATTTTTGACTGGGGGGGACGGACTGACCGACTGAAAACCCAAAAGTAGACATTCTTACCGTGGCTTTTTCGGTCGGATGCATTCAACGTTTAAAGCAAATATGCCACTTTTAACATAGGGTTTTGAACTGAAGTAACAGTTTTGTAGCTTGAGCTGAGACGAGAACAAATCAGGAGCTTTTATGGCCCAACGACCACCCTAGCCAAATATATCGGTATCGATTTTAGGTTTGAAGAAGTCATTCCCATAGATTACACTTTGCCATTCTCTTACCTACCGAGGAATCCATTCCCTTACGGAAAAAATGCTAGCCAATCAGCATTCAGCTGGTTTGAACTACGTACTATGCTTGGTCAACGCGTCATCGGCTTCCGCTGCAATATAGGTAAGTAACCTCTACGAAAGATGGAAAATAGTGATGTAAAAATAAATATGAAATCCTTTTGCAAATATTCATTATTTCCTGACCATTTTAAAAAACTCATAAAACTGTGGCAAAACAACTGGTTTGAGGAAAGTAGTTTAGGTACATCCTAGGTGTCGATTTCTACCGAGTTGTGGGTGCCCGGGCGCAGCAAATCCGCCGCTGCCCTAGCGGTGACCTTGACCCGCGCGGTTTGTTGAGGCTCCAAAGCCAAGCCGGCCGAGCCGGCGGGGAATTTGGAGAGCTCGGGCACCCCCGACTTGGCGGAAATGGACACCCATGTTTAGGCATTTCCTAATGGCTATAGACCGCATTCCCACCGAGTAGGTACCTACCTATATACACATCTGATGTCCGATTCAGTTTGACACGGCAAAGCCTCGTGTCCTATCACGGTATAATTGCTGATGTATGCCAATAATATGATCGATAATGCGTATTGCATAGGTAATGCAAATTGCATACCCGCGTGGGGGAGGGGGCGTTGTATAGTCATAAATCTCTCTTTTTGGTTTATGCACGAATCGGCGCGAAGCGCCGCGAAAATTGGCAAAAAAAAACATTAGGCAAAACTGCTTTTTTTTTGCAACCCGTGTTACAAGCTTGATACCAGAAAACCTTAGGTCAGGAAAACGAAGTCAAGTAGTCAAGTCCCCTCAAAGTTTTGTGGTCCTGTCAACCGTATAGCTTATTTCTTAGAAGCTGGAAATTTAGTGTAGCGTGACTGCAGAAGTGTGGGGTCGGAGCCGGAATCAGTCGGAGTTGACTGTTTTGGCCAGTTTTGGCCAGAGTCGGAGTTGAAGTCTTCGAAAATGTTCGGATTTTGACTTCGAGGTCGGATTGGTGTAAAGTCATGCTCTTGGCTGGTTAGACGAACTATATTAGGCCCGTGTTCGGCCAGTCGTGTTATACGACACACGTTGATCACGATATCAAAAATCGGCAGTTCCGCAATGACAGGTCGGATAAGAGCTGGAGATTTTGTTGGCCGAGGTGGCAGGGGTCAGACCAATGCACAGGGGCGCCGCCACGGATTTTTGACTGGGGGGGACGGACTGACCGACTGAAAACCCAAAAGTAGACATTCTTACCGTGGCTTTTTCGGTCGGATGCATTCAACGTTTAAAGCAAATATGCCACTTTTAACATAGGGTTTTGAACTGAAGTAACAGTTTTGTAGCTTGAGCTGAGACGAGAACAAATCAGGAGCTTTTATGGCCCAACGACCACCCTAGCCAAATATATCGGTATCGATTTTAGGTTTGAAGACTGAAGTCATTCCCATAGATTACACTTTGCCATTCTCTTACCTACCGAGGAATCCATTCCCTTACGGAAAAAATGCTAGCCAATCAGCATTCAGCTGGTTTGAACTACGTACTATGCTTGGTCAACGCGTCATCAGCTTCCGCTGCAATATAGGTAAGTAACCTCTACGAAAGATGGAAAATAGTGATGTAAAAATAAATATGAAATCCTTTTGCAAATATTCATTATTTCCTGACCATTTTAAAAAACTCATAAAACTGTGGCAAAACAACTGGTTTGAGGAAAGTAGTTTAGGTACATCCTAGGTGTCGATTTCTACCGAGTTGTGGGTGCCCGGGCGCAGCAAATCCGCCGCTGCCCTAGCGGTGACCTTGACCCGCGCGGTTTGTTGAGGCTCCAAAGCCAAGCCGGCCGAGCCGGCGGGGAATTTGGAGAGCTCGGGCACCCCCGACTTGGCGGAAATGGACACCCATGTTTAGGCATTTCCTAATGGCTATAGACCGCATTCCCACCGAGTAGGTACCTACCTATATACACATCTGATGTCCGATTCAGTTTGACACGGCAAAGCCTCGTGTCCTATCACGGTATAATTGCTGATGTATGCCAATAATATGATCGATAATGCGTATTGCATAGGTAATGCAAATTGCATACCCGCGTGGGGGAGGGGGCGTTGTATAGTCATAAATCTCTCTTTTTGGTTTATGCACGAATCGGCGCGAAGCGCCGCGAAAATTGGCAAAAAAAAAACATTAGGCAAAACTGCTTTTTTTTTTGCAACCCGTGTTACAAGCTTGATACCAGAAAACCTTAGGTCAGGAAAACGAAGTCAAGTAGTCAAGTCCCCTCAAAGTTTTGTGGTCCTGTCAACCGTATAGCTTATTTCTTAGAAGCTGG
Organism: Amphibalanus amphitrite; assembly: GCF_019059575.1. Taxonomy (NCBI): domain Eukaryota; kingdom Metazoa; phylum Arthropoda; class Thecostraca; order Balanomorpha; family Balanidae; genus Amphibalanus; species Amphibalanus amphitrite. The sequence continues at coordinate 957,666 of NW_024881556.1, forward strand.
AAATTTAGTGTAGCGTGACTGCAGAAGTGTGGGGTCGGAGCCGGAATCAGTCGGAGTTGACTGTTTTGGCCAGTTTTGGCCAGAGTCGGAGTTGAAGTCTTCGAAAATGTTCGGATTTTGACTTCGAGGTCGGATTGGTGTAAAGTCATGCTCTTGGCTGGTTAGACGAACTATATTAGGCCCGTGTTCGGCCAGTCGTGTTATACGACACACGTTGATCACGATATCAAAAATCGGCAGTTCCGCAATAACAGGTCGGATAAGAGCTGGAGATTTTGTTGGCCGAGGTGGCAGGGGTCAGACCAATGCATGTAAGCCCACACCCCATATACTGAGTATCTAAACCTCCTGGACTCTCTCAGATTCGGCACCGGCAGTTCCATCTCTTCCATCCTCAGGACAGTCAAATCCTTCTCCTCCACGCCGCAACCCCCTGCTCCGGGCTGGACGGGCAACTCTATCCCATGCGGGAAGGGCTCCACTGGAGCTATAGTCCTTTGCCGGGTGCAATGAGTGCCAGTGGGCTGGGCTGCCTGTTCAGTTGGTCGGGCTCATCCCAAGTGGCTCACTGGGGTGGCTGCCCCGACCAATGTCTCCCACTAATTCTTTCATACTTGCGGCTCTGAAATGGTCTCATTGGACCGAAGGGCCTAATCAAATTTCGAGTAGGATAACAACAAGTAAAACGCCTTTTGGGGCGACCAACGGAGCGAGCGAGAGGGTGGGGTGGGCCTTGCACGTGCGAATTGCGAGGGGATACCTCCAAACTTGTGCACTGCACCCTTCTAACCGGTCCCTAACGATGTGCCAAATTTGAGCGCAATCGGCCCAGCCGTTCTCGAGATCTGTAAGCGGCACCCTGCACGTGCGCACGTGCAAAATGGGTCCCAACTGACTTTTGCACGGCACCCTACTAACCGGTCCCTAACCATGTATCAGATTTCAGCACAATCGGTTCAGCCGTTCTCGAGATCTGGAATTGACCCCTGCATGTGCGCACGTGCAGCAGCACCCCAACTGTGGCACATGGATATGCATTGCCTAGTGGGTAAATGCCAACTTTCAGCGCAATCGGCCCAGTAGCTGCCGAGATATTGAAATTGTTACAAAACTGACACCTCTTCGTTTTTCACGTGGCACGTGCATATGTATGGGGTCACTCACATGCATCGGGAATAGTCCGATGCTCGTTAGAAGGAATGAATCTAGTGCTACCCTACAAAAATTACCGCGTGTAAATCGGTCAAGTGGTTGCTGAGATATAAGCCTAGCAAAAGCGTGACCACGGCATGCTCAGAAATTTCCGTTAAAGGGACCCTCCCACCTTAACATTAGTTTTGAGTTGAGATAGCCAAGTTTGCGGCCAGGCTCAGAAACCACCATTTATCCTGGTCGCAACCCCCGCAGCTTTATGGTGTTCAAGAAATGTCTTCCCTTTACTTGCAGGGTGGGACCAGCGTGGTCCCTATCTCTTAACCATTACGGGAATCTGATGACGTCATCAGGCTTTCGAACGTCAGTTAAATGTTTGACTAAAACGTTTTGTAGCACGCGGTGGTATATGCCGCTTTGAGCGCAACAAATGCCGCACTTTCAAATAAAGTCGCTAGGAACAGCGGAGATCCCAAAAAGTAAACAAAAGTAAAAGTCTACACTGTAAAAAATATTGACTAGCCCCTCGTCAAATGATTCTCAACGCTAAATGTCGGGGGTACAGACTAGTTTTGCATCCTACTTTTGACACACGCTGCGAGCCCCTGGCTTGTTTTGTGTTCGTCAGATGACAGTTACCAGGTGTCGGTTAGTTTTTACCACGTCCCAAAAATAGCTGGAGCGTTTCTGCCTTGTTTTGGAAGCAGGTCCTCGTTAATGCTGTGTATGATAACAAAGTACCTATAACAATAGTAACAATAATAGTATATTATAGTATAGTATATTATTATAGTAACAATAATAACGAAAAACAATGTCAAAACGAGGGCGGCTTGTTTAGTGACGATGCTCAAAAGAAGCATCGTCTTGTTCCTACTTAACGAATGAAGCTCAAACTAGGTCAAAACTAACGTATTGCTCAACCCATAGTCAGATGACCAGCAGATCCTACGCCGCCCAATCCAGTCATCGAATTTGCCAGCGAATTCGTTTGAAGACCATCATATTATTAAATATCGGTGGTCTTCAAACGAAATCCCTTACCAGTTTGATGACGAATTCATCCGGCCCATTCCAAAAACGCTCAAGATAAAATGAAAGTGTATTTCTGAAATAATATGCTTTCTTGCAATGCACCTTTCGTATATCAAGCGAATCTTTCACTTCCAGCGCCCGTTTACAGTTATCAATCGAATCAGAAGCATGCACATACCTATCGATAGATCTGAACCTAAGAACACAGACGACATTTTGTAGAGTACCTGTCTGAGCCTATGCAGTGGAGCCCGTGAGCCGCCCAACCGCAGCTGCCTCATGAACTTGATGATAGGTCTGAACCTCAGATAGGCCAGAGCTTGGCCGTCAATAACCAGCTTATTTATATCCACAGTTGTAGTGACTTAGGGTTTGGAATTTGCCAAACCTAAGTTTTGATTACCAAGAGAAGTTTTGTACTTCTTGCACTTGCCCTTTCTTCATAACTTTGGCGGAAATCGTCGTAGTGAAACTTCAGTGTTCCGTTAGCTGTTGGTTCTTGAGAGAGTTGGCCAGGCCGGACACCGGGGGCGGCTCCACAACTTTCGAAAAATTAAACCTAAGTCCTATTGCACTGCATGGAGAGCAATTCATTTAAAATCGCTCTTGTTTCGCCCCCCCCCCCCCCCCTCGACAACTTTGCAAACGTCTCTGCGCGATTTGGTTGAGAATAATGGCTTATGGCAAGTTATTGAATCAGAACGTCGATCACTGCAGGTCATATATCGGCAAGCAATTCTTCATAACTAGACACTGCACAAATGGAAACGATACAGGTTTGCCCAGTGATAAACACTCGCACTGCACAGACTCGCGCACCCCCGACCGAACGCGGCACGGCACAGCGCAACAGCTGGCGCCGGGAAGCCGGGAACGCATTAAGTGAAGGATTCACAGGTGCGCAACTTTATTGCGAACAATAAAAACCTACCGCAAACGATTAAAAAAAAAAAGTTTTAGGGCAATCAGAAATACAAATGTATTGACTTATAGAAATAAAATTGTCATTCACCTTCCAAATAACCCAACAATTTATTTGCCGTAAAAAGTGTCTGGAAATGGAAAGTTGCTAACATGATTCAGCAAGTAGGGAAACGCAGCCGCTACCTGGCGAATAATCTCAGGCTGGTTTAGTGACGAGTGCATTGCTACGGCTTGTTCCTCAACCTTCACAGATTACTATGACAAAACTACCCCTAGTATTTTGATCATCCTGAGGCTGGCTTTCACCTAATAATTTGATGAGGGTCTTCCTCGTTTCGGATTGAGGCGAAAACAAACGTCAAACAACCTTGATAGTTAATTCAGCACTTCAAAACAAAGGTACACCTAGGGTATCATTACAATACCGGATCATAACGATCTGGATAGTTCTCAGCCTGTAAGCTAACTAAGCGGTAACTAGTCAAGTGGTAGGTACCAGAAGCATTGACAACCTGGTGACTGTTTCGAGACCCTTGTTTTGACACATAGCTCGTCAATATTTTTTACAGTGTAATATCTTTAAAACCGGTGAATATTTTTCGATGAAATTTGGTAGATATTCGTTTTTGCTCTTTCTGAACCGAGCGACATCACTTTCATGCCAATTCATTAACTTTTTTGAAGGTGGGAGGGTCCCTTTAACCTACGAAAGACTACGCTCGCTTCGCTCGCTCCGTAATGAGTTTGGGGGGACGTCCCCCTTCCATTCTGAGAGTGGGGGGACGCGTCCCCCCCCCGTCCCCCCCGGTGGCGGCGCCCATGCTTCGAGCCTTCTTCTTTTCCTTTAAAATAATTTTCTTGCGTTTCGGCGCCATGGCCGCCTGCACGCCTCAATGCTAATGTTCATGTCACAATCTTCAGGACTCGTGGGAAAATAATTCATGCTAGCCGTTTTCACGACGGGCTATCCGGCGAATGCACCTGGTTTGACCAAATCTGCACCTAATTTCTTTTACAGCAAATATCTTCATTTTATGAATTTATTTCAGTGTTTTAATCGATGATGTTCTCTGATAATATGACAAAGCAGGCATATAAGCAATTAGTGCGACCCTAGCTGATAGCTGCTAAGAGACACACTGAACCTGATTTGACCAAATCTGCACCTGATCTGTACTGCAGATGTGCACCAAATGTGTACCAGATGGCCGTCGTGAAAACGGCTACTAGCTGCTCGCACTTCGTGGGCGCTAGCTAGTTAGGTACTTTGATCTACTAAATATTTTGCTTTACTAGCTTTTTTGACTCTAGCGAATTTGTCACTAGCTGTTTTGAAGCACTGGCTATTCTGACCCTAGCTATTTTGTCACTAGCTGTTTTGAGGCACTAGCTCTTTTGTACTAGCTCAAAAGTCACTAGCTCAGTTGTCACTAGCTCTGTTTTGACGTGGACCCGTCTGAAACGACCGGCCACTGCCGTTTACATTTTACCGCTCAGTTACGGCATCTGAGGCCGAATTCAGCGAAGGTAGACGCGGTCGTTCCCTGCAGTAAGTACTCGCTGCCCGCCGCGGGCGAAAGAGGCTACGTTCAACCCTTTCTGACTCCATATGTAGCGCAAAACGCAAACACTAGGCCGTCAGGTCAAGCAGCTGAATAAAAACAAAATCAAACTTGGCGAGACATCTACTCTGAACAACTAACTGCCGATTTGAGTCGTTAAACTAACAAATACTCGTATGACGTCCGTTTAGTAGGGCGACAGCCGAACGTCTCTTCCGTAGCCCGTCAGATAGCGGAGAGCTCCGGGTCTGTGCGTCGATAAGGGTCATTTCACGTTTTTGTGTGACTTACTTTGATCCATCGTGACACTGAGTTGTGTGATTGCGCCCTGTTGCCGGCTGTGAGAAACGCATATTAACCTGCGCCCCAGTGGCGGTCTCAGCCAACTTCGCCATAGCAGGGGGGGGGGCATATGTTATCACGTATCACCCATCTCTAACTCAAAAACTAAGAGGGCCAGAAAGACGCGGTAAAAAGCAGTCGATAGCTCTCAATGCGTACTGTTGAAAGTATTTGGTTCATTTTTCATCTTAGGGCAATATTGGGGTCACCAGAGGTCATCAAAGGTAAAATTTGCTAAATGTCGTTATATTTTTCAGAAAACATGCCGTTATCTCAGGAACTATGATAGCTGGGGCATTCCACGATAGATCGTACCACTTTTTTCCAATTTGACACCCTCATTTCTCGGAATTTGACGAGAATTGGTCTCAGGGGTAATCAGGGGCTCTGAATCCACCTGTAACAATTTCAGGCTTATCAGATAAGTATTTTTTGAGTTATGGTGTATAACATTTTTTGGATCTTGCTTTGCAGCGCTAAGTTTGGCGGGCTGTAACTCTAAGACGGATTATTCAAATGCCAAATGTTATATATCATTGAACTTGCAATGAAACAGAGATTAATATGTATTTTTGAAATTTCGAAAAATACGCTATTTTTGATATATGACATATCGAGTTTTCTTTCATTTGTATTTTTTGGAATTTGGGACCAAATTTTTTTCGAATTTTTATTTCTTTAAAAAAAATATTTGGCTCATTGTTAAGAAGTATGCAAAAAATTAGGAAGGTGTTCTTTCTATAAATGTATTTATTTTACGTCACGTTAATGGTTTCGAATAGTGATTTCGGGAGGGGAGCTTACAAATGGCGTGGTAAAGGTGCCTAGTGACATCACGGGTTACTGAAATTGCAATTTAAGTCTGAGTCATCTGAAAAAAGTGAAAAGAGGGTTCATCGAACCCTCTTTCCTATAAGCGTGAGGGTGAAAAAGGCTGTTTGGGTCTGACATTGTTTTGAACGCTAATGACCATAGCTGTCCGAGATGAAAGTTACAGGACGCATACATGGTGTCCTCCAGAGGTCTCACAACTTGTATGACTGGGAATTTTTCAAGGTTACATGAGGTCAGGTCGGTCACGTGACATAACTGTTAAAAATCAATGGGGAAATATAAAAACTGTTATTTTGGCGCCGAGAATGATCTAAAACTATCCCACGTACATGGTGTCGTGATTTCATGCACTCCTTGCAAAGTCCAATGCTTTACTTTTGCATTGTTAACATTGCGTGACGTCAATTATGACGTCACTAAAGTCGTACAAGTTTTTCGTCAATAACTCCCGATCAAATGGAGCTAGAGAGTCGGGAAAGCCACCAATGGACTCGGGAAGACTTTCCGAATCGAATGATATGCCATATGATACCCTTTGCCCAGCTTCATGACCTGAGGGGCTCTGACCTGACCTTGACCCGAGGTCAACTACTTAAGTTGACCTCACCCTAGCAAAAAGTATACCATTCGATGCACCTGAGCAAGGCGAACACAATGATGCCAAAATCGCGGCTCTGCGACCATTTTTTGCGAAGTTATTTACTAAAAACCGAGCCCGTAACTTCAGTCACGTGACCTGACCTCAGACGCTACCGGTTAACCTGAGACCTTAAAATCGGGTACCAATCGCTGTGACTTGTAACGGCACACACGCTCGTTTTTTCCGCGAGGCTCTAGCTCTATTAGAAGCGAAACGGCGTGCTGGGGTCGCATCAACCCCTCCGAAACCCATTTTGTTTGCGGGAAAATGAGGAACTTATAGAAAGAACACCTTTCTAAGTTTTTGCACGTCGATTTGCAATGACATTAAGTTTATTTTGAAAAAATAAAAATGTGAAAAATTTTTGTCCCAAAAGTCATTAGAGGCAAATGAAAAAAGATTAAGGTTTTTGCTCAACAATGAAATTTTTTCTTTGGAATTTTTAAATAGTAATATTAATTTTTGATTCATCGCAAGCTTAGTGTTGTTTACTTTTTGTTGGTTGCTTAACCCGTTCTTGAGTTATAGGCCATCAAACTCACCGTTACATACCGAAGTTAAAAAAATGTAATGCAATATAACTCAAAAAGTTTTGATCTGAGAAGTCTGATATTTTGCCAGGCGTCTTTGGGGCCTATGATTACCCCTAGGACCGATTTTCATTAAAATCTGAGAGATGAGGGTGACGGGCCTGGTACGAGCTATCATGGAATGCCCCAGTTAGAAAAAACGCATGGAAAAGCAATCGATAGCTTTTGAACTCTTCTTTTGATAAAGTCATCATCAAATTGACCTCAGGTCAACGGTTAAGCCACCATAGGTCAAATATTGTGAAAATAGCTGGTTTTGGATAAAACTTTTTCACGAATAACTTTTTGAACCAGCAAAGATGAAAAATTGGCAGTGGCACTATCGTGTTTCTCTCCTTCAGTCGCTTCGAAAGTTATATTTTTTACCTTGAAAGGTCAAAGTCAAATTTTGACCTCAGGTCAAGGTCACGTGGTGAGCCAAATAGGTCATGTTGCATACCATTCGATGCGTCTCGACAAGACAAAAACAATGAAGCCATCCTCAGCGTTCTATCTCTTTTCAATCGAGAGTTATTGGCAAAAAGCTGTTTGTAGCCTCAAATGACCTCGGATGACCTTTCTAGAGGTTATCAGCAAAGAAAAAGAAACACCTTGGTCGTGACGGGTGGTCCAAAACATTGTGATTCTGAAATATTTGGACTGTTCCGATGCGTATAGTGGATCTAGTAAGGATCTCCAGACGTAACTACTTAGATGGCGTTGAGCCTTAGTCGAGTCCATGTCAAATTCAAGGGGAGGTCAGTACCGAGCTGGGCCCGGTGGGGAGGCGGGGAGGGGCGAGGTCACAGTTTGGGTGACCTGTCAAACAGCCCCGGCGCAGCTGGGCGCTACCGCAGGCAAATGACGCATTCCAGCCGGTCCACTGCACAGTGGGGATTTTTCCGATCTAGCACGTCTTTATTCGTAGAGGGCAAACCATAGGTAGTATTGTAGCCAGATTGTGCACCGATTATTACGGAGCGAGCGAAGCGAGCGTAGTCTTTCCTTAGATTAAAGGGACCCTCCCACCTTCAAAAAAGTTAATGAATTGGCATGAAAGTGATGTCGCTCGGTTCAGAAAGAGCAAAAACGAATATCTACCAAATTTCATCGAAATATATTCACCGGTTTTCAAGATATTAGACTTTTACTTTTGTTTACTTTTTGGGATCTCCGCTGTTCCTAGCGACTTTATTTGAAAGTGCGGCATTTGTTGCGCGCAAAGCAGCATATACCACCGCGTGCTACCAAACGTTTTAGTAAAAGATTTAAAGTCGTTAGATCTCCGCTGACGTCACAAATTCTAAGGGGGCATACCAATGCATTAGCCCCTGAGAATCCGAAAACTGCAAGTTTGAAATTCGATATCTCCGAATTAAAGCATTTTTCGATGTTGTGAGTGCCCAAACCGGTATTTTCAGGCCATGGCCACCAATTTGGCTATCTCAACTCAAATCTAATGTTAAGGTGGGAGGGTCCCTTTAACGGAAATTTCTGAGTATGAGCGGCCGGCCGGCCGTGGTCACGCTTTTGCGAGGCTTATATCTCAGCAACCACTTGACCGATTTACACGCGGTAATTTTTGTAGGGTAGCTTCATTCCTTCTACCAAGTATTGGACTATTGCCGATGCATGTGGGTGACCCATTATGCACGTGCCACGTGCAAAACTAAGAGGTGTCACTTTTGTAATTGTTGCAATATCTCGGTAACTACTTGGCCGATTGCGCTGAAAGTTGGCATGTAGGTAGGCAACCACTAGGCAATGCATATCCATGTGCCAGAGTTGGGGTGCTGCTGCACGTGCGCACGTGCAGGAGTCGATTCCAAATCTCGAGAACGGCTGGACCGATGGCGCTCAAATTTGGCACATGGTTAGGGGCCGGTTAGTAGGGTGCCTTGCAAAAGTTAGTTGGGACCCATTTTGCACGTGCGCACGTGCAGGGTGCCGATTCCAGATCTCGAGAACGGCTGGGCCGATTGTGCTCAAATTTGGCACATCGCTAGAGACCGGTTAGTAGGGTGCCGTGCACAAGTCAGCTGAAGTTACCCCCTCGAAATTTCGCACGTGCAAGGCTCACCCTCTCGCTCGCTCCGTTAGTCGCCCATAAGGCGTTATACTGGTTATTATTATTATTATTATTATTATTATTATTATTATTATTATTATTATTATTATTATTATTATTTCATATTCCCACTAACCACCATTCGGTGGGCATTACAGAGGGAAACACATTGACACACATAAACCATATACATACAATACAGGCAGCGCAGTGCCCTCTCATTCATAAGCACGTAGGTATAACGAAATCAAAATGCAGAACAAAAGCGATTTTCTATAACAAAAAGTTTGATGAGACAGCGAAGCCTCATGAGTAACCGGCAATTATTACAACGAACAATGTGACATCACCGGAACAACACCACATACATATGCATCATTTTACCGCGTGATTTTCCAAAATATATTTCACAAAATCAGCTTTCGAATAGTTTCGGACATGAATGGGCAAGCTATTCCATAGTTTTGCACCACTGTAAGAGAAGGACGCTTTCTTCATTTCAGTCCTAAGTATAACTAGGTCAAGGTTGCCTGATTGCCTTGTTTGTCGGTCTGACTGTCTCTCTTTAAAGAGAGACACAATTAGTGGCGGCATACATTCAAGGATAAGTAGACATTGACGAACTGTTTTTAATACCGCGATTTCATGCTGTAATGCAAGATCTCCATGCCAAGCCAGTCTGTGAGCTTCGCGACCTGCGATACGCTGTGCAAATTTAACTATTTTTCCTATTCTCTTCCCTTGTGTCATATTACAATTTTCCCAGAGAGCTATGCAAAAGCGAATATGAGGAAGAACAAGGGCATTGACTAGGAGGACAATTAGTTTAAGGGCATCACGCGACGAAGTTGGCCCAATCGAATTAGCATACCAGTACACTTTCGAATGACACCGTCAATGTGACTGCTCCACGTAAGACAACTATCCAGCGTTACACCTAGACTAGTTAGTGATGGCTGTACGGGTACTGCAGTGTTAAAAATATTTAGACTCCTAACATTGACATTTTTCATAGTGACTTAGGAACCAAACACAACAACTTGCGTTTTGAGAACATTAACCCTCGCCCATGTAGGGGGGGGGGGGTTGGTGCAACCCCCCCCCCCTGAGGTTTTTCGGAAATAGTGCAAAAACGGCGGCGCGCAGCGCCGCCAAATTTTGGGTACCTTATGGGGCAAACCTTGCGCATCTTTTGATAAAAAAAAATTTGACCGGGTCATGTCAGGTCACGGAGTTATGACGTCACAAAGGGAACAGCCTCCGGCCGGATTTTCACAAACTGAGTGCCAACGCCCGAGGTTTCCTGCCGGTGGTACGGACATCGGTTGATGGATCGTGATGAAACTTCCCATGCATGTTGGGGCAAGTATTGGCTATCATATGGTATAAGAAACTTGACCGGGTCAGGTCAGGTCACGGAGCTATGACGTCACAAGAGGAACAGCGTCCGGTACTATTTTTGAAAAGCGCCCGAAGCACTATTTTGCTAATTCTTGTCACCTCAATGGGAATATGCAGCAATATTAGCTTCTATAGGGAGCAAATGGACCTTCCAAATCCAAAAATACAATCAGATTTCAAAAATTTAAATTTTGATTTTTCGAATTTCTGCCGCCGACTGTGACCTTGCCGACTTCCGGCGCTCCCAACGCGCCATTTTTAGAGCTAGGGAAACGAAATACATACCAAACGATAGAGAATTGATCAAGGAACACGATAGTGAAGGTTTCAAGTCGATATCTCCCACCGTTGTGCCGCAATCGCCGCGGAAAGTTGAAAAAAGTATATTTTTCCGAAAATTTGACCTTTGACCGGTCAAAAGTAGGTCAAATGTTGACCTAGGACCAAAAAATATACCACCAATCGCGAGATCTCGGCGAGAGCAATCCGTTGGTCTTTTCCGCTAAGCTCTACGACGCTCCGTTTTCAAACGCCAAGGGGGGGGTCGCACCAACCCCCCCCCTGCATGGGCGAAGGTGGCAGATCGCCGTTTACGGGCGAGGGTTAAGTGCAAGTAGATTTCGTGAGAACCACTCAGAAAGTTTCTGAAGAGCAACATGAAGTCGAGTTATGACATTGCTTATATCACGAGGCGAACCAGAGACCAACACTTGGGTGTCATCTGCATACTGGATAATTGTACATAAGCCATGAGCAACTGCAGGTAAATCATTCACGAATAGATTGAAAAGCGTTGGACCCAGAACACTTCCCTGTGGCACACCGGTAGATACATGACCTATTGCGTCGTCGCAACCCCGCACGTACTGAGATCTACCTGACAGGTAGCTTCCAAACCAAGGATGGTCAATGCCATATTGGGAAAGTTTACTCAGCAAGATGTTGTGACTGACGGAATCAAATGCCTTACTTAGGTCGAGAGAAACTAGAATGCATACGTCTCCATTATCCACTGATGACCTAATGGACTCTGTTAAAAGTATAAGAGCATGTTCGACGGAATGGTGTGCACGAAAGCCAAACTGTTCGTCTGCCAATACGTGGCAATCGTCCAAGTACTGATTGAGCTGAGTGGAGACGAGTCTTTCAAGAATTTTTGACCTCACGCTTAGCAAAGAGATTGGCCTATAGTTGGATGCAGTCTTAGTATCTCCCTTTCCTTTATAGATGGGGACAACCTCCGCGAGTTTCCAGGATGATGGAACGGTACCACTGGCTATGGAGGCGTTAATAACATGCAATAATGTTGTAGTCGACCACAAAATGATTTAAAGAAGGAAAGAGGAATCCCATCAGGCCCCGATGAAGTTCGTACTTTTAATGAACGTATGACAAACCTAAGCTCAGCATGTGTTGCTGGACGCAATTCAAACTTCGTTGAAAGTACTCTAGAGGGAGCAAACCATGCGCCACTCGACCCAGAGGTAACACTAACACCAGCTTCAGCATTAGTACCGGCGGAGCAAAAAAACTCATTAAATAGGCGCGCCGCACTTCTGTGAAGGGGGTGGGCAGTTTTTGATTTCCCTAGTGTAAGGTTAATAAGATTCCATCTGTCTTTACTGGATTGATGTGTTCCAATGCTCGATTCAAACTTGGAACGCCGTTCGAATGAAATAGCGCTTCGCACTTGGCGGCGCATACTTTTATAGAGTGCTGCGTCAATCGTAGCACCGGAGCGGCGAGCTATGCGCATTTGAGCAGTGGTATCACGTATGAGTTTTCTGGTGGTTCTCGATACGCCGAAACCACTTTTATGCTTGATTTTGGTAGTGACAAGAGGGGCGTGATTATCTAGGATAGGAACCACAGCGTTTTTCCAACCCTGCCATGCCTCATCTGGGTCTTTAGCACTAAATACAGGAGACCAGCAGACTGTACGCAGATCGTTCAAAAACGCATTGGAATCAACATCCTGCCATCTGCGATAGCTAATTAGTTTACGCGGCCGTCTGGATCTTATGACATTCACTCGAACAATAACCAAGTTATGGTCAGAGACAATGCAATCCTCCGAAGAGCAATCTGTCACAAGGGAAGAGTCGCTTACCAGAACAATATCGATAAGCGTGGATGAGGTATTGGTAACACGGGTAGGATGGCTCACGCATTGATGCATGCCGACATTGTTGATAAAATCTTGCAAGGAACGAACTTGATACAGATTCGGACACAGAAGATCACAATTCAAGTCTCCACATAAAGCCACTTGCCTGCCCTCTGATAACAACTTTTTCACTGATAATTCAAGGGCATCAAAATCGTTTTTGATGCCTTCACATATGGGAGGCCTATACACACAACCCACAGTCAAAGCACGATTACAGCCGCATTTCACATTAATCCAAATACATTCAAGACGGCTATTAGCAGGATTGGAAGGGCTGATGACCTTATTAAATTCTAGGTCACTACGGCAATATATGGCTACACCACCAACCCTCTTTCCTCGACGGTCACGCCTGCTGGCCAAAGTAAGGCCAGCTATAGGAACATCAGGCTCGCCTCTTCTCAGCCAGGTTTCAGTGATACATAGAACGTCAATCTTGTAACGTTCAACATAATCTGCTACTATATCCACTGAAGGTGCTAAAGAACGCACATTTAAAGTTCCAATTACTAGACCATATTTCGATGAGCGAGCGTACTCAGAGTTCATGCCAGCATCATGGAATAAACGACTTTGAAGCTTCCTGGGAACAGAGACGTTACTCCACGGTTCTTTCAGCCTAAAAAACCCTCTACCTCACTTGCTAGCAATTGCCATACATTTCTGCACCCATCTCTGTTAAGGTTCAGTCTAGATTTATCTAAGCCACCATACATACATTCCCTCAATCGCGGCCGGGTGTCCAAAAAACGAGCACCTTCACAGTGACACAGCCTCTTTATCTCATCGTTGAGATCGCTACGCTGTCTGGATATGTAGTCGTCTGGCAAAGGTAGGTCGTGCGGCACTGAGCATATCACAATGGACCTTACCTTTTTAAGCTGTTTAGCAACTCGTACGACCTCTGATATGCAGTCGACTGTGTAGTCCACACTTCGATGTGACAAGTCGTTTCCCCCAATGTGCAAGACGAGGTCCACGCTGAGCGCCCTGCAGCTAGCCACTGCACCACTTAGCGCCCCCAGGGCACTGCGTATGGACCCTCCACGGATGCTTTTAAATAAGGCCTCACCGCCCAAGAAGAACTCGTCCCTGGCTGCTGCAGCGATTCGGCGTACATTCTGGCAGCCGAGCAAGACCGCCCCGACACTCGGAACTGGGCTCCTGCTGCGGCTACAGCGTTTTCTGCGCGGGCTGACGCGCCTCCAAGCTCCAGAGTTGGTGTGGCGTGACACTGCTGTAGTCGGAGCCGCTGTGGTCGAAGTCGCCGGCAGAGCTCCTGTGCTCGGCGTTCTGCTGGAGCCGGGAGTCGTATCCGACGCCGGCGTTACGTTGGAGTCGAGCGTAGGACAGGCGTACGGCGTTTCGCGAGGGCCAGTCGTTTGGAAATTCCCCGTCACACCAGAGTCAAGTGTAGCGCGGGCTTCAGGTGTCACTCTGGAGTCAGCTGTCGTGCATTTAGACGGTGTGGAGTGGTTGGGCACGACAATGGAGTACTGGGTTCCATCAGAAATCGATCTAGTCCGACTCGAATCATCCACTTTGCTGGAAAGATGGTCAAGCTTCAGCTGGGTTATACGGATGGCTTCCATCAAGTCCATAAGCGTCACTCCCGAGAATGATGGTCCTGGAGTGCCTTCATCCGCGAAATCGGGGCCGGGGTTTCGCTCCACACCTCCTATCACCAGAAGAGTGAGGATCAAGGCCAAGCCAAGAGCCACTGAGTCTTGACCGGCACACCAAGCTGGCTTCAGTTTGCTGGCTGTTCGAACGCCGCAAAACATGCCAATCCGAAGACGGTAGGTTTGCAGGTCAATCATATTTGGTAAAAAGACGGAAAAATAAGAGATGATATTGAATTATCTTGCGGCCATTAACTTTTTATCACTTAAGAAATAATATTTTCGTATTTTGGTACCTATAGATAATATTTAAAAAAACATAATTATTGAGGTATAAGTCAGGAGCAGCAAAAATTCCGACTTCACACTGCAGAGGCACGTGACAATGTCAAAGCACCAAGCACCAAAAACTACCCACCGATGCTGGCTGGTGTGCTCTGGTGAGAATGTTACCTGTAAATGTGCATAATCAACATAGTATAGGGGTTCAATTGGACCCCGGCTCAGCCGTTTGGCCCCTGATCAAGCTAGAGCTTCGCGGAAAAATCAAGCGTGCTGCCTATGACGAGATGAGGCCGAATATATCCAATATCAAAGTCCAAGGTCATTAGTTGACTTTCCAAGTCAGTTTAATGACCCAACTAAAGTGGGAAATCAACTTTTTTCACTTAAGACTTCGTAAAGTTAGGGTGTAATTTTGGGGTGCTTATGACGAATTTCATGTTAGTTTTGATCACAGACGATGTCTTTATGCATTTATGCCAGGTCGGGTCAGGTCAGGTCAGATCAACCAGTAGGCGTCCTGCCGGCCATCCATAGTAGGTGTCACCTACTACTGACAGCTTCGTAACATGGTACGAAGGCACCAGAACTACTTTGTAAATATTCAAATGGTTGCTAAATTCGAAATCAGCACCAAAAACTACCCTAGAAACAAGTTAAACTCGAAAAAGTGAACCAAGGTCATCAAAGGTCAATGACCTTGACTTGACCTTCACGTGACCTTGACACCCACCATAATGCATGGCACCAACATCATTTCACATATTTAAACGTTTAAAACCACAGAAAGACTAGAAACCGCGGATGATGTGAGCTGGCATACGCCGAATCGCGATTCCGGCCAAACATGGTCTCGAGAAATATGCCACAGGTCAAAGGTCGGTTGGGTCAGAGTCATGAAATTTTTAGGTTAGATGTAAAATTGATGATCTCGAGGGCACCGAAAGTTTCGTCGCGATCGGCCGCTTTTTGCGCGAGTAATTTGCGGAAAACCATGGGGTTTTATCCGACCCTTTCCCCCTCCCCCTCCCCACAAGTGCGAGGGTTAATAAGATTACGGTGTGTATAATTTACGCTTGTCATCCTATTCCTAATGAATGTGTCTCAGGAAATATGCATCATATAAATCACGAAGTAAAATTATTCGCCTATGTTCGGAACATACCTATATCGTGCTATTTGCCCTAGCGCTCCTAGAGTGGGGTATTAAGATACTCTAATGTGAATATTCCGTGTTCAGGCAAGTTCCGGCAGCCAAACTAGGCGTTGTCTTGTGCAGGAAAAAGTGGCGAATTCGATAGGATATGTTTCGGAGTGGAAAAGTGTGGAAAACATTGTTGATTTCCTACATTTATTTAGAATACCATTCCTTCAATATGGTGTCTGTAAGGTTTTTTTTGTAAATGTCATTTTTTTGTGACCTGAGTAAGGTTGTGGCATACTTTCTGTTTGCCATTCCATTCCTAATAAAGGTGCCTTTCAGAAGATATGCAACTTTAAGACCTCGCAAGAATAAAACCAACAGGACAGGACAATGAAATTGAGCTATACTTTCGGGCCTTACTGAGCCCATTGAGTAATCACGCATGAGTGTGAACTTTGGGCGCATTTTTCCTATTCTTGCCGAGGACATACAGATAAAACAATGCCATATATGAAAAATTCAGACATTTTTTAGCCCCACTGACACATAAAAATAAACAAAAATCCAAAAAAGATTTTTGGAATTAATACGCGCTAGATCGGAAAAATCCCCACTGTGCACTGTTCCATATCGCGGTAGCGGGCCCGGCGGCCGCTAGCCTGGCTGCTTGGAAGGAAAGGATAAAGGCATGGGCTTGCCGTGGCCGGTTCATCTTTTGTCACCTATGACGCACTCAAAGTAATGCATATGTGATATTGGTAATGCATGATGCTGTGGTAAGTATTATTGTTGGTAATAAAAGTGATGTTGGTAATGCAGCTGGCAGTTGAATGATAGCGAATGCTCCGAGCGCCCAGTAGCTCAAAGGATTAAGATTATTAATAAATCATGAAATTTTCATTGAAGATAATTCCAGCAACAGAAAGATCGTTCGCCAGTTTTGGACTGGCTGGTGTTTCTTTCGTAGAGCGCCTTTGGGCGAATAATTGTCATGGCCAGCGATTCTTTTTTTTGTAAGACGGTTCACATCGGAGTACGGTTAAATTTAGTCGCTGAAAGAGAATGAGGAAAAGTGGACGAGTAGGTCGCATTTTTATGTAGGTATAAAGTTTCGAATTAAAAAACTTGAAGCTAAAATAATTTTGAAATTAGAATGCCCGAGACAGCCAGTTGAATAAAACATTCTAACGTTTTTACAAATACGCAATTTTTTAAAAAGGCCATCAAACGATTTTGATAATACATTTTTGGAATCAGCTCGCCGTCAGCTTTCGAATGGTATATTTCGCTTATTTTATGCATGAAATGACCTTCCCACGAACCGTGTGCACACACATGAAAACACTGGAACCAGTCTCAGTTCGCGATCCCAAGGGGCCCCATAATGTCCCGTCCAGCTATGCAGGGTTCTTTATCGCCGCGCCCTTGCCCACCACTCAGTGCAGTAGGGGACAGCTGATTGTCCAGTGTCCACCCTGCGGAGACAGGCGGCTCAGTTGGCTGCCGGCAGAGCCACTGCAGGGCCGGCGCGGCCCCCGCCGGGCACGCTGCCGACAGAGCTGCAGAACTGGCGGGCGCGTCCTCCGAGCCGTAACCCGCCGCGCCATGCGACTGAAGCCGCCTGGGCCACGCCACCAGCGCCCCCACGACAGAGCCGCCCTCACGGCAGAGGAAGTCATTAGGCTAACCTCCGTCGTCTACATAGGGGCTCCCACAAGCCTTTAACCCTCGCCGGCCGAGGGGGGCGGGTGCCGCCCCCCCCATAGGGTTTTTTTTCGCGATAGCTCCGAACACGCTGGATATAGAGAGCTGAAACTTGGCATACCTGACCTTTGATCCAACCGGATCTTTTGACACCAACCGCATTTTCGGGTCAGGTCAGGTTACTGACCTATGACGTCATAAGTGAACCTCTGCACGGTCTTCCGATGTCGCAACTTCGCAACGCCCTCACTGCCAGAGGAGCTGTCACAGGGAAATGAAACTTGCAGGATCTAGTATCCATTATGAGTCCCACAACTTGTATATCTCGGATTTTTCCTAAAGGTCATATGAGGTCAGGTCATTTTCGTGACCTCACCATTATAAGTCAATGGGGAAAAATGAAAACTGTTATTCTGGCGCCGGGAACGATCTCCAACTATCTCAAGCACACAGAATCGTGATTTGATGCACTCCTTGCAAGGTTAGATGCGTCACTTTTGCAATGTTGACCTTGCGTGACGTCATTTATGACGTCATCAAGGTCATATTAGTTTTTCGTCAATAACTCTTGATCAAATTGAGCTAGCGAGTCGGGAAAGCACTAATGGACTCAGGAAGGCCTGCCGAATCGAATGATATGCGACATGACCTCTTTCGACCAACTTCGTGACCTGGGGGTGCTGACCTGACCTTGACCTGAGGTCAACACCCCAAGTTGACCTGACCCGGACAAAAAGTATATCATTCAACGCGCCTGAGCGAGGCAAATACGATGCTGCCAAAATCGGCGCTCTGCGGCCGTTTTTTGCGAAATTATTCACCAAAAACTGAACCGTACCTTGGGGCACTTGACCTGACCTCAGAGGTCACCAGTTGACCTAGGACCTTAAAATCGGATACCAATCTCTGCGTCTCGTAACGGCGCACACGCTCGTTTTTTCCGCGACGCGCTAGCTCTACCAGGGGCGAAACGGCGAGGGGGGGGTCGTACCCGCTCCCCCCCCCCCCTCGGCCGGCGCGTATGTAGAAACTAGAAAACCAATAGGTCCGGCGAGGGTTAACCCTCGCCCGCACATGCGATTTTCCCATCCTAGAACGCACATGGGGGGGGGGGGGTTGCCACCCCCGCGCCATTTCGTTCTTGTTGGAGATAGAGCTTCGCGGTAAGGACCAAAAAGATTCTTTGGGAAGAGACGAATCCAATGATACCCAGTTTTACCTTCTCAGGTCAGTCTAAAAAATGTTGCTGTTATGGGTCACCGTTGGATATCAAGTGCGCTGCTTAGCATATACCGATGACGATGTCGTTTTTTGGTGCCAAGCCAGCTAGAACCTCTTTGTAACTCTACCCGACCAGATTTTTGCTGCTGAGGTCATTTCAGGTCAAGTTAGGTCAAGGTCAATGATATGTGTTTGTATGTCTGTGTGTGTCTGTGTGTATACTGATGTGTGCACAGAGTGTTTATGTGTCCATATTAGGTACATGAAATCATGATCTGAGAAGCTTTTACCAAAAATGGAGTCAAAACACTTCACGAAATATAAATTACGCTTGCCTAAAACGCAATTATTTTAGATGACCTAGGTTGACCTTGACCCTGACCTTGACATCTGTACATCGTCGAACAACATGCTCCATGATAGGTGGGAGGTAAGACTGGCAAAAAAGGCCGAAATCAAGGTGTCAAAAGCTCACAAGGCCCATAGCCAACGCAAGATGTTGAGAATTGGTCATTTGGGTCATGACATGACCTGAAAAATAAGGTAATATCTCCGAAACCAAAAACCACAGAAACTTGAAATTTTCAGTGGACATCAAGAAAGGACAGAAGAGCAGCTATACGAACAATCAGCCCTAAAATGTTGAGTGCAGACCAGAAAGACTACCTGGGGGGGGGGGGTGGCAACCAGCCCCCCATGTGCGAGCGAGGGTTAAAGCCTTTAACTACAGCCTTTAACTGCAAAAGCCAAAAGCCTTTAACTACAGGGGCGACGAGTAGTCAGCATTAGGGCGTACATCGTTCACATTGGTAAATTGACCGCACACAACTGAACTAGTTTCTTCATTGCCAAAACAGGGACGTGTATGTGTAACTAAGTGTACAGGGGGTGACGGGAGCTAAAAATGGGGCGCCAAGGAAAGTTGGCATGCCGCCGGCACCATTTCACAAAGACTCGGTCCTCGCCTGTGGCCGTATTCACAATCACGGGTTAAGGGCGGGGTAGGCGTTACGGGTAACGGGTTATTTTTGTGGCCGTATTCACAATCGAAGTTTACCTCTGATGGTCGCCCGGCCGCGGTGCCACGCAGACGGCACCACGCACGCCAGGTGCCGGGCGACCATCAGGGGTAAACCTCGATTGTGAATACGGGCACAAAAACAACCCGTTACCCGTTACTCCTACCCTACCCTTAACCCGTGATTGTGAATACGGTCACTGGTGCAAAAGTTCTTCCGTCGCATAAATTAGAGCGCCGCGCCTCAGAAGTCTCTACAGGAGACAAATAGTGGAAACTGAGGCGCACAATCATGTCGTAGAGAGGCGCGATTAATATGCAGGGGCGCTAACAACGATGCAGTGGCGCCGGGCCGGCCGGGCTGCCTTTGACTGGGTCAGCTCAGCTGGGTGCTTACTGCTTACGCCCGGGTATGCTTACGCCCGGGTGTACGGAGGGTAGCAGATACGGATCGGCCGACTCTGAATGCATAAAGAAGTTGCAAGGAAATCATTCGCTATCAAAATCATGTGAAACCACGGAAATGAGACACTAAATAACAGAGGGATAATATTTAGAGCGTTTTTGACATGAGTAGACATGAGTTTTTGACATGAGTTTGACATGAGTATCCATCTGTTTTAGTGCTTGTTGGAGGATCATTATTAATGTAAATAATAAGTATTTTTTATAATCATGGCCTTTCCTCAAAAACTATGCTGAACCAAAATTATATTGTTATTGCGTTTTTATATATCACGGGTGTGCACTTAGTTTCTGGAAAAAGTTTGATAATATCTATCTTTTGAACTATTGTAGATATCAATACAACCATTTGGATAGTGAATTATTATTCATTCGGGCATTCGCATACCAAAATTCAGACTAATTTGACCATTTTTTCATGCCAAAAGGAGCTTATAACTAAGTCATGTACCCGGAAAACCGTGGCGGAATTTGCACAAAAATGACGAAAATTCCAGGGAAACAACTTCTCTTTCCACTGGCACTTTCTAGAAATAGCGAGAAAGAAAGTTTGTGCCATTAGAGGAACGGCACCAGCACGGGGAAGTGCTTGGCACATACACAGTGTGTAGCTTTGTCGATTCGTGGTGAAAGTGCCCCCAGCAGAAGAGGCTCGTTCTGGTAAAAGGACTCACCATCTTGTGAGTGTTTCCCGATACTCATTCTGTCCTGCCGTTTTCCATGTATGTTAGGAATATTTCAAATTACGATATTTTGTACATAAAAAGGTAGAGATACCATGATTTAGCACTAAGTAGTCACTAAAAGCAGCAGAAAACCAACAAGACCCGGATCCGTAAGCTATCACGATAAACGCTGAGTGCACGGACGAGTTTAGCAATCACCGACAGATGATGGAATTCGTTCGCCTAAAAGGAACATTTAATCTAATGAAAAAAGACTAAAAACAACACCCCGAGAAGAACATGTTCACAAAATGTAGAAAATCAGTCTGCTCGCCACTCTCCACGCAATCTCCTCAGGTGTGGACCCCAATATCCCCACGTGCTATTTCCATTAACTTGTTTAGCCCCATGAAGGCAATGCCAGCGTCGCTATCTACTGACAACAGTGCTTAAATGAAACAATTTTGGCACATAATGAGTATCACTACCCGAGGGAAGTATAGGTGGCATGATCACACCACACTGCAGCTCACTGTGTCCGTGTAGCGCTGGATCTGCTGAGTGGTGCACATGTACCGTTTGTGAAGCTCGGACAGAATCTTCTTGGCATAAGTCAATGTGGACCGTATGAGGACTTATGAAGCACACATAGTACTAAAGAAGATGTAAAGTGCACATTAACGTTAATTTGAAGTCATGGACACGCGAGCCATCGCCACACATGGACCCGGAGGTGCCGCGCAATTTCAACAGGAGGTCGTCTCATAGCACGCGGGCTGTAGACCGCCTGGGAGCAGAGAACGCCTTGTTCTTTTGACAGCTCAAAACTATTGTTGCAGTTTATATATGTGTCAAATATCATCTTAATCGAAGTTCAAACACTCAAGTTATGGCAGCACGAACTTTTTCCAGAAACTAAGTGCACACCCGTTATTGGCCACAGGGCTTCATCAGTGAAATACAGAAAAGCAGGTTTTTTTAATATGTTACTGATGAAGCCTGTGGTCGATATATTTGAAACGTTGAAATAATATAATTTTGGCTCAGCATATTTTTGAAGGAGGAAAGATCATGATTATAAAGAAATACTTATTATTTACATGAGTATACATCTGATAACTGATTTTAACTCATAAATTAACCTAAGAAGTAAGAACAAAAAAATTCATTTGACCAGTAACCCTCGCATGTATGGGGGAAGGGGGTCGGATGGAGCCCTCAGCCCCCCATGGTTTTTCCCGAATAATTCGCGCAAAACGCGGCCAATCGCGACGAAACTTTCAGCAGGTACCCTTGAGTTGATCAATTTTACACCTTCTCGGAAAATGTCATGACCCTGATGCAATGACCTTTGACCTGTGACCAATTTCTCGAGACCATGTTTGGCCGGAATCGCGATTCAGCTTATGTCAGCTCACATTATCCGCGTGTTTCCAGTCTGTTTGTGATTGTAAACGTCCAAACATGTGAAATGAGGCTCGTCCCATGCATTACAGTGGGTGTCAAAGTCACCTGAAGGTCAGGTCAGGTCATTGGCTTTGGATGACCTCGGGTCACTTTTTCGAGTTTTACATGTGTCTAGGGTAGTTTTCGGGCTGATTTCGAATTAAGCATTCATTTGAATATTTATGAAGAAGTTTTAGTATCTTTGTAACATGTTGCGACGCCGTTAGTGGTAGTTGACGCCTACTATATGGATAGCCGACAAGACGCCTGCTGGTTGACCTGACCTGACCTGACCGGACCTGGCCTAAATGCATGAAGACATCATCTGTGATCAAAACTAACATGAAATTCGTGACCAGCGTCCCCAAAAAACCCTATCAGTTTCCCTTTACGAAGTTCTAGCAGGTCCCGATTTTCCCGACTTTTGGGTCATTGACCTGACCTGGAATGGCAACCAATGACTTAGGACCTTAAAATTGGATATCATCGGCTTCTTCTCGTCACGGGCAACACGCTCGTGTTTTTCGCGAGGCTCTAGCTAAATCAGGGGCCAAACGGCAGGGGGAGGAGGGTCCAACCGACCTCCCTACACGTGTTAGACGCTGGCAAACGCCGCACACATTGCCATGCGAGGGGTAACGGAACAAACCAAAATTTCCATAATTGGTCCAAGTTTTATCAGGGTGGCCTAGTAGCATCAAAATAAAATCCTAAGCAGGTTTCATTACCTTCGTAATCTTGAAACGCCGGAGCTGGCCGGAGCCCCCCCCCCCCCTTACTCACCGTCCCCACCCGGGTACGGCAAGCTTTCTTCAATTTTTTTAGCGCGGGAAACGGACATACCGCAATCGCGTCGTCTTCGGACGGGGCCGCCGGCCAGGGTAGAATGTCACCTCTTTCGGCTCCCCCACCTTGCAACCACTGCGATGACTTGACCGCCGCGCGCTGGTGCCCCTGTCTCGCAGCCCTCCCCCTCCCCATCCCCCTCAGCTGCCGCGGCCTTGGTCGGTCTCCGCCGGGCGTATTTGGAAATTCCGACCTCGACGAGCATCTGTGGTAGAAAACCACCACTTTGGTAGGGCAAACTACTGCTGTCTGCTACCATTTGCACTGCATGTGTCGCTACAGCTGCGACATCTATGCATAATGCATATACTGATACATATAAACCGCGACATCTGTGTGCGCTGATTCTAGTAAGCGATTAGCTAGGGCACCAGGGTGGATCCAGACTTTCAGTTTGAGCCGGGTGGGGGGACTCATGGCCGGCCCGATCCCCGGCAGTCAAAGTTGCTGATCGGGGGGGGGGGGATGAAGGTCCAATACCTATGATGCCACAAAAGACATGCCTATTGCCTATAGGTATTTAAGTATGTATTAGTATCAGCACTCAGCAGTGTGCCTCCTGAGATGTAAGTGATTTTTATCGATTCATCAAGTTGTTTTTCGCAGACATCTTAAAAACGGCAGCTCTCCGCGTCGGTGTTTTTTTTTAAACTTATTTACTAACTTTCAGCTTTAATTTTACCAATACCAATACGTACCAATACATACGTATATATACCTATAGGCAATAGGCGTGGCATCATATTGGACCTCCGGCTCCGGCTCCGGCTCCCAGTAAAATGGTCCGGCGGCGGCTCCGGCTCCAATACTTAGTACATATTAAAGGGACTATCCCACCTTTAACCCTATTAGTGGCAGGGGGGGGGGGTTGTTTTTATCCACCCCTCAGGTTTTTCGGGAATATCTCCGAAACCGCTGAAGCTACGATGCTGAAATTTTCTGACTTTTCCTAAAACTAAATTGGGCACATTCCCTGAAAATTTCAAGTTCATAACTTTACCAGGGGCGGCTCCAGAGCACTGGGAATTGGGGGTCCTATTCGTGAAGCAAGTCATTTGGGCGAAGATCACGATGCTGCACCAGTTTTACGAACAGTGAATGAAAGGTATCATGTGATAACATATACAAAGTTATTGTGCATCCTCTTTTGACGTTTTTGCTATAATAGGCGGATCCAGGCGTCCAAAAAGGGGGGTTATTTCTTACCTCCCAACATAGGTGCCCTGACACCGCCTATGCATGACCAATACAATTTTAGTCGTTCTCTCATAAGAAAATTGTAACATAATAAGACCATTGCCACCCTTTTTAGAAACAGTACCAACAAAAACCTTATTTACTATACTTTTTGTGTACCCCCAATCTCAATGATCTGTATCCGCCTATGATTTTTGAAAATGCATATTTTTAGGATCCATGTGAATTCCTGGTTCATTCTCTATCGATCGGCAAAAGTTGCGTTAAGATTGGTTCAGAAACCTGGCCGTGATAAACAGTCTAAAATGTATCTGCAATTTGCCCGTTTTTACCCCCCCCCCACTACCCCCCTATTGACATTTTTCAATTTTATTTTTTTTAGAAATGTAGATCTCGTTCAGCGAAATCGAATGCCGTTTGAATTTTGAAAATCGGCCCGTTAGATCTCGAGATATCAAGGGGGGGTCGTAAACAGCCCCCCTGCCACTAGGTAATAGGGGGTAGCCAGGAGCCTGCCACTAATAGGGTTAACATGGGGTTTGAGTTGAGAT
This sequence comes from Amphibalanus amphitrite, assembly GCF_019059575.1. NCBI lineage: Eukaryota > Metazoa > Arthropoda > Thecostraca > Balanomorpha > Balanidae > Amphibalanus > Amphibalanus amphitrite. The sequence continues at coordinate 982,524 of NW_024881556.1, forward strand.
AGTCAAGTTTGCGGCGAGGTTCAGAAACCACTATCTATCTAGGTTGCAACCCCCGCGGCCTCTTGGTGTTGAAGAAATTCGTTCCCTTCATTTGAAAATGGGCCTTGTGCATGAAGGCCCTATCTTCAACATGGAGCGACCGTTAGTGTGACGTCACCTCGTTTAGTCATTCTGATTTAAATGGGTTTGTTCGTTGAAAAATCGCTCAAAACTTGGTCTGAACTTTGTTGTGGTGCCTACAGAGTAAAAAGAATCTGTTTTATGACAGTAATGTGGCCTGGGGAAGGAGGTAATTTTGGGCTGTGACGTCACATATTTGAAAGTTTGTGTTTGGAATATGGGAAGCCTAAGATATTTAATGAAAAATAAATGCCAGAATCGTGTTCCTGGTCATCCAATCTATAAAGTCGGGCACAATTTAACTGGTTTTAACAACATTTTAGAAGGTGGGATAGTCCCTTTAAATACGGGTGGCAGAAAAAAGAAGATGGAATTGGTGCACGTTGCTTCTGCATTTGCATAACAAGGTTATTTTCATATTTTGAATGCCGCATGTTTTACTGCCTTGAACTGCAAGTTCAGGTCAGTTCGGTTTGACAAACCGAACTAGGTCAATAATTTTTTTCCTCTTCAAAAAAAAGGAGCCGGAGTCGTCCCCTTTTTTGACGGCTCCGGCTCCGGCTCCGGCTCCGCAGTGCGGAGTCCGCACCCCGGCCCTGCCTCTAACTGAAAGTCTGGATCCACATGGGATCCACCCTGGTGCCCTAGCTAATCGCCAACTATGTAGAATCAGCGCACACAGGTGTCGCGGTTTATGATAAATGTGTATGCATATATGCATAGATGTCGCAGCTATAGCGACACATGCAGTGCAAATGGTAGCAGACAGCAGTAGTTTCCTACCAAAGTGGCGGTTTTCTACCACAGATGCTCGTCGAGGTCGGAATTTCCAAATACGCCTCCGCCGGCCGATCAGCTGGGCTCAGCGGCCGGCCCTGCACGGTGGCGCCCTCGGTATGTGCGGCCGGCCTCCGAACTAGGGCGATCGTCAGCTGCTGGTTGCTACGCGCGCCGACAGCCGCTCAGTTTTGCGCGCGGAGGGGGTGGGGAGGTAGCAGGGGGCTGTCATCCCGAGCTTTCCTATTTGCCGGGCACCCGGATCTTTAACATTACCCGTGACGTCAGCGGACCGGACACTTCTCAGCTGGCCTTCCCCGCAAATTTGGCCTTGAATTCGATTTTGAGGGTCACGGACTCACGGTTGTAAACAAGTTCATTTCCTGTTTCTTGCTTGTGTTGTACCTTGGTTGTACCCTCGAGTTGATTGTTTGAAACCATTGAAACTTAAATTGATTGAATGATTCAGGACTTGATTCAGGATGTCGTACTGTGCGGTGGCTACATGCCGAAGTTACCGAAGGACTGGCAAGTTCTGCACAAAATCGTTTTTTCGGTTCCCGAAGGATCCAGCCACATGTGCGACCTGGGTGCATAGATGTTCGAGGCAGGATCCTATAAATGTGTTGCAGGCAAGGATTTGCTCAGACCACTTTCTTGATTCAGATTATGATCCTTCCTACCTTGTGAAAGCATCCCTGATGCCAGGTGTGAGCCCATGTCTGAAGACTGATGCGGTTCCAACACAGAATCTGCGCAGTGCTGGGTCTTCGGGGTATGTATTTCATTTTAATGGATTTGATATGAATGCCAACTATTCAGTTGGTAATGTACTAATTCGAATCTTTCTTATTGTGATGGAAATTGTAACAAATTTATATTTGCTTTTGGATTTGCACTGTGACTGTGTGCGCTTGTCAGATATGTACCATGACACATTAATTTGTAAATTAGGTTGCTAGTAAGCAGGTAGGTACCAAGTTAGGTACCGCTACCGACATATTTGCATGATACTTGAAACATTTTGCATATCAATATAATCTGTGCATCAGTCACCAATGCTCAAAGCAGCTCACTGAAGTTGTGCCCTATTTGAATGTTGATGTAAATGGTGTTTTCACAGACCGGCGCAACAAAGCACTCGGGCTTCAAGGAGTGATCGCCGACAGATGAAATCCCTTGCGCAGGACATCATCAACACTGAGGGAGCGTCCTCATCTCTGAGTGATAGATCAAGGTGAGGAGATAATTGAATTTGATATTTTCTTTGTTAGGTGCTTGAACTGTCAATACAAGGGCCCTGTTTCACCAGTGATAGCAGCACGCTGCTATTACACGTGTCAAATTGGGTTTCCATGGAAACATCAACAAAGCATGACTCAGTCAATCTGTGTGATGTCATCAAATATTGCTGCTAGCATCTTCACGGCCATGCGATCAAACAAATGTATCAAACGCAATTCAACGAGACAGCAACTCTGGTCCAAACGAAGCTCACGGATTGCACGAAACGTCATTAGTGTGACCTCATCACATTACGTCAGCTCGTGCAATTTGATAGTAGGTAGCGTGCTGCTATCACCGGTGAAACAGGGCCAAGGGTTCCAGCAATCAGTAGTTTTGATAGAGACTGAATACACTCAGATGCTAGCTTTGAGAATGATGTTGCAATCAGACTCAGACTAAGCTTACCTCTGAATCACTTGAGTGGAAACTGTGGGCAAGGCTCTAAACCTGGGCCCTGTTTCACCGGTGATAGCAGCACGCGGCTATCAAATTGCGCGAGCTGACGTAATGTTCACGTTAGCTGACGCTAGCTGACATTAGCTCACAGTTGTGCAACTCTGAACTTATATTTATTCTATTGCTTTACATTACTCTGAAGAAGACTATTCCTTAACCTTCCAGGCAGGGGGAGTGGGGCCGGGGGCATTTTCTTACATGGCCATAGTAAAATTGAGTTCATATTGTTTTGACTCTTGGTGACCTGACCTGTGACCTGAGGTGGTATTATCAGTGACCTCTCATAGCAATATATGCACTAGGAAACTGGCGCCCTATCGCTGATTTTCGATTAAATGCATTTTACTTGATGTTATATTGCATTCCCAAGAAGACCCGTGAACAGTTTATTTTTATTGAACATTTTATTTTTGACCTGACCTGTGACATCATCGGTAACCCCAAGGTCAATAAAATTGGATTTCCCCCGAAAAATTAGACAGGGCTAAAGCACGCTGTTTGATTTTGCAGATCCATCCAGTAGTTTCGGAGATATGGGGGAGGCAAAAAAGTCCCACCCCCGCTCGTAAGGTGGCCCGGAGGCCCACCGCCTGCTGGGTCAATTATTAATTTTCAGCTTAACCGTGATGATAATTCACCCTGAAAATGAAGCGCGCTGTTCATTTTTTTTATTTCAGATGCAAGAAAATACTAATGCTCTATTTCCTTCCCACAGATCTATCTCACTGGATGCTTCGAACCAGATGGAGTGGTCTCCTGCAGCTACGGATTTGCCGGCTGGCGAGGTCCAGTATCTGTCTCCCCTGGAGGAAGTGCAGAAGTTGAGCCAGCAAAATCGGCGTTTGAAGCTGCGCATGGAGAAACAGAAGCGGCAGTGGCGGCAAGAGAGACAGATGCTTCTGCGGAAGCTGCGAGTGGCTGAGCGGAAGGCGCACAAGCTCCAGAAACTGCTCAGATTGGGAGTCGTCACGGAAAAGCAGGTCTCGACTGTCCAGTCGGGTCACAGAGTGCAGTGGACAGCAGAGGACATCTCTCGGGCACTTGGACTGCGGTGCAGGAGCCGAAAGGCCTACGAGTATGTGCAACAAGTGATGCACCTGCCTCTTCCTTCCGCTGCGACCCTGTCTCGCTGGATCCGCGGCTTCCGCGTGACGCCCGGAGTAATAGAGGCAGCTCTCGCCGTACTGAGGGCAGCAGTCCAAGGTATGGGCGCCTTGGAGCGTCTATGTGTAGTGTCCTTCGACGAGATGGCACTGAGCAGCCGATACTGCTACGACGCATCAGCCGATCAAATCCTTCAAGGATCTAAACTGCAGCTTCTGATGGTTCGTGGACTCTGTGCTGCATGGAAGCAGCCACTATTCTACGAGATCGACTCTCCTATGACTAATCAGAAGCTGAACAGCGTCATCTCCGTGCTGGAGTCGCTGGGTCTGAGGGTGACAGCGGTCGTCAGCGACATGGGCGGAGCAAACGAGGGGATGTGGCGCTCCTCCGGCATCTGCGCCGACCGGACGTGGATCATCAACCCCGTGGACGATACCAGGTATTTCATTAGTGCCAACTTGAATCTCCTCTGTAGATCCAGAATCAATTTTGGCTTGTACTGCAATAACAATGTTAAACAGTTACAATTGTCGTAGTTTATTACGAAAATTATTTTTATGATGCATGAAAATGTAGTAGCTTCGTGATCAATAAGCCATTTAATGCTGTCGGTGACCGATGTGTTTCGCTCCACCACCCCCACTGAACCATACAGCATTGAGATAAGTGTTGTTGGAGGCAACTTTCAGACATATTCATGGACACCCTTGTCGTTAACGTGTGTGTCCGCATCAGTATAAAACATAAATGAATCTTGTTCATAAGGATCTTAAAATTGTTATCTTTGTATGTATGATTTCATTGCCATTTTGTCGATTGATCCCAGATACCTGACTGATCATTTGATGCTTTTCAATATCTTAACAGGTTTCAAGCAAGTGCAGTGGCGTAGTAAAATCATCCTATGAATTTATGAATCATAAATTATGTTTTCGCGGCATGGCCTTGTCCCCGATTCCCACAGATCCAGCCTCACAGTAATCTTAATCCTCACACGTATTGCATACAAAGTGAGCCTGCTGCCCGTGACCCGGTTAAAGTGACCATCCCTGATCCCACTCTAACATTAGTTTTGAGTTGAGATAGCCAAAATGGGGTCCCTGGCTTGCACTTACCGGTTTGAGCACTCACAAGATCGAGCAATGCCTCAAATCGAAAATATCTAATTTCAAAGTTGCAGCACTTGGATTCAGAGGGGCTAATGCATTAGAATGCTCCCTCTGAATGTGTGACGTCAGCGCAGATCTAAAGATTTCAAATCTTTTACTAAAACATTTGGTAGCACGCGATGGTATACGCTGCTTTGCGCGCAACAAGTGCCGCACTTTCAAATAAAGTCACTAGGAACAGCGGAGATCCCAAAAAGTAAACAAACGTAAAAGTCCAATGTCTTGAAAACCGGTGAATATTTTTCGATGAAATTTGGTAGATATTCGTTTTGGCTCTTTCTGAACCGAGCGACATCACTTTCATGCCATTTCATTAACTTTTTTATTTTAACCGCTTTTTGAGCCAGCTATTCGTGAAAAAAACGAGGGAGAGATCCGTTTGACACTCCCCCTACCCTCTCCATGAGTGTGATGGTAAAGGCAACTTCCCAATAACGTTTGGAGGAGCTTTCCTGATCCTAATCCTGCTTGTCCCGTCCATTCCTTTTATCCAAGGAGGGTGTGGGTGTTCGCCGACGCCCCGCACCTGATCAAACTGATGCGGGTGCACACGGTCGCGGACGACGGAGGACTCCTGATACCCGATGGTCGCGGCGGTCGAGCACTGCTGGGTCGAGGTACCTTCCTGGAGCTGCTCGAGCTGGATCGTGCCGAGCTGCGGGTCGCCCACAAGTTGACGAACCTTCATGTTCAGGTAAGTATTTTCAGACGTTTCAGACGAGGTAAATGCTATTTCGATCGATGTTTTTAAGCTTCTAGATCTCATCAGAGATCTTCCAACCGTTTTGCAACTACCAGAGTGGACCGGCTAGAGGGTGCCCTGCACTGGCCACCACCCTGCACTGTCATTTGGATGTCTCGCTTCGTGCTTTACGACGTGCAGGCTGTCTCGCTCCTTCGTTTGTCGCTCAGCTGGTGTCTTGCTGCGGGCTAAACGTGGTTTCTTTGACACATTGTCGAGCTTTTAACCCGCGCACCGACGGGGGGGGGGCGGATATCCGCCCCCCCCTGAGGTTTTTCGCCAATAGCGGAAAAACCGCGGCGCGTAGCGCCGCGAAATTTGGTATGACTATAACCTCATCAATTTTACACATGGTGTGCAAGTTTGAACCTCCTACCTTTCAAGGTCAGGTCACCAGGTCACTTTGAATGACCCAACCTCAAGTCACTTTTTTGCAACTTTGTCACCGTGCCAGAGCTACAGTAGATGTCGGAGGCCTTTGAAAGTCTCAGGATGTTATTAGGTCATTAGTAGCTACAATTTGTATATCTCGGAATTTTGATATCGGTGACCTAAGGTCAGGTCAATTTCGCGACCTCCCCATTATAAGTCAATGGGGAAAAAATCAACTCCCTGTTTTTACCACTAAAACGGGTCGGAATGGCCCCATATACCATACATGACTTCATATATGACCAACCTTCACTACCTTGAGGTCTGTTTTGCTGTTGGGCAGCTGTGAGGTCATGTGACGTCATCAAAGGTCACCAAAGGTTTTTGGCCAATAACTCCGTACAGAAACAAGATACAGCCGCGTGGATGGTCTCATTGTGTTCAGCTCGTCAAGACGCATCGAATGATATACATGATGACCTCGAGGTCACGTGACCTGAGGTCAACCTTTGACCTTGACCTTTCGAGGTCAACATATATATCATTCGATGCGGATTGACGAGAGGATCACGATGATGCCCTTAGTTTGTTCCTATCTTGACTAATTCGAAAGTTATTCGAGAAAAACTCTCTCCATATCTAGCGCCGCCATTTTGACTTTTTCGACCCCTGTGACGTCATCTTTGACCTGACCTGTAAATGACCTTAGTAAAAATTGTAGATCTTGACCGTGCGTATCCGATGCCGTTTACCGCTTGTCGCTATCTTGCTTCGTTCTCGAGATCTCAGGGGGGGGCGGTCATCCGCCCCCCCCCCGTCGGTGCGAAGTTGGCGCAGACCCCCGTCGGTGCGCGGGTTAATATAGCATTTAAGAACTGCTTTAGGGAACGCTGTGACTACCGAACATTACCGCCAACTTAGCTGCTTCAGACAGCGGCCCTGTGCAGCTATGTGTTTTGACTCCTCTGTGGCAAAACTGATGTAGTATTCGCCGCTTTGCTTTTGTTTGTTTGTTTGTTTGTTTGTTTGTTTGGTTGGTTGGTTGGTTGGTTGGTTGGAAGGTGGAACGATCAGTGAAAACATGCATTTGCTCGCAGAAGTACTGCATAGATTGACGCTTCACCTGGAGTTCCGCCAGCAGCCTCTTAGCAGCCTCACCGCATTTTTTATTGTTAAATTTTAAATAAGTGAGGTGGTACGATCAGTGAAAAATAAACTTTGCTGGTGCGAACCAACACGACGCACAACACCCACGTTTTCCCTTTCCACTAACACGACCTTATAGCACATATTATTGCTTGTAACGTGAAAATGCAATAATATGTTGTCAACATTGTTTTGCAGGGCACCGGTCAGGTGAGCCAGCGGGTCCGGCTGGCCACGCAGCTCTTTTCGCACACGGTGGGCACCGCCATCAAGGAGCTGCTGCCGCGCCGCCAACCACAGGCCGAGGCTGTCTTGACGGCCAATGCGTGGTTTGACGTTTTGAACAGCCGGAGTCAGTTCGACGCCACAATCGAGCGGTCCGCCTATGGGAGGACTGCTGAAATCAAAGCGGTCCAGGACCGGGCCCTGGACAAGATGACGTCTCTGATCTCCGACACTCGTAAAACGTCTGCAAAGCACCCCAACGGTCATCGGAGCATGCTGCCGTTCCAGCAGGGAATGCTACGAACCACAGTATCTCTCCGTGGGCTGTACGAAGAGCTCCATCGTACTGTGCCCGAGCTGCAGTTTGTCCTGACCAGCCACCTGAACCAAGATTGCTTAGAGAACTGCTTTTCGCAGATCCGGAGCCTGGGTGGAGCGAATACCACGCCCAACGCGGTAGAAGTGCGCTCCCGCCTGAAAGTGCTGCTAATGGCGCCGGCTCCACAGGTGGCTGCTTCCAGCGGTCGAGCAGTACTGCAGCTGGAACCCAGCGACTTAATGTCGACGAGCCGCGCACCGCAGCAGCTCCCGTGCGTCTCCAACGAGGCCCTGGAGGGCCTGCTCATTCAGGTACTTAGACCTACCAGCTGGGGGCACTGCCTGAATTGCTACATGTCTACTATCCTCCACGCCCTTGGAACGTATGAAATTTTGCAAATAGAGGATCATATGATTCTATCTTATTATTAAGCACTGCTTTAAAGTAATATTTTAAGTTTATAGTAGAGATTCTCATTTTATGCATAATCGTGCAGGCATACAAAAAACGGCAATGTCTAGGCATGCAGTGCCAACTGCCAAATATAGCTGATTTGGCATTCGTACTATCATTGCATCCATTTCCAGCTTTGACAGTTCTCAACTTTTCCAGTTTGAAGAGCCGGACCAAGAACTGGCGGCACGTGAGGACAACGAAGCAGAAGGAGCCTACCAGGCAGTAGCCGCTCCTCCATCTTCATCTCACGAAGAGGTCACGCCTCTCCAGTCGGAATCTGCGACAGCTGGAGACGAGCGCCTGGAACGGGAGGCCCTTGCGTTTGTCGCTGGCTTCGTCGCGGCCAAGTGCCGCCACCTGGATGCTGGGCTGGGACAGACTACAGACCAAGCTCCGCCCAGCTCAGTCCCATCCAGCTGGGTCCGCGCCCTCAGCCGGGGTAGGCTCACCGTGCCATCGCCGAACTGGATGACCATCGTGGAAGAGTTCGAGGTCATCTTCCGGTTGATGATGGGTGATACCGTCGACGGTCAGTCCGGTATCGTGCAGAGGCTGCTGGCGGCACTCCAGGTAAAGCGTCCATCTCTGGACGCCAGGATCGCGAGGAAGCTGGTGACGACGCGGGTCCACCTTCGGATCCGCTCACTAAACCAGCGCCAGGACGAAGTCGCAGCCGAGAGACGCGCCGCCAAGCAAGTCCGCCAGCACGTCCGGAGTGGTGAGCTGCATTTATTTCTTTTCGACTTGCTCGACATTTTTATCGCTATCATTCAATCGTCTTCAATCGTCATGGTAATCAAGCCATTGTAACCAGCTCTATGAGTGTAATGTCTGCATTATCTCTCCTATTTTTGTTTTGCACTTGAATGTGTCTATTTATTGCGCCCAGTTCAATTGGACAAATAGTCGAAATCGGAGTTGGCGTTAAACAGGACGGATTGCATGCTATATCTTGACTTTGGTAATCAGTAAAATTCCGGAGAGTCAGAATAGTTGAAGTGTCTACCGACCCTCCTTTCCGCTAGACCAATCGTTTAGTAGTGCTCCCAGCGAGCAGTGTTGTTACGATAAGTGGTGCTCGCGCTAAGATATTGTACAGTCTGTCTTAAAAGTACCGCGCAAAGTGACGGTGGATCCATCAAGCCTGACCGAGGGAGGGCCTGCTTAATTTGAGTCATCGAAGCAATTGATATTCTCGTCCATTCCTCAGGTCAATTGGTTCGGTGACTTTTAAATTAAAGCAGGCCTTTCTTCGGTAAGGCTTGATGGATCCACCGCCACTTTGCGCGGTACTTTTAAGACAGACTGTACACACTAAATTTTGGGGTTTCCCACTTAACATTAGTTTAAGCTCACCGACCGTCGCCATTTCAACAATCACTATTCACTATTAATTCTATCTTTATTTAAACAGCACCTTAATTAGATAGATTTTGTGGCCATTGATACGTCCACGTATTGCAGAGCTCAGGCCACCACTTAGGTAAGAAGGATCATTGATTTCACTTGACTTTGTTTCAGGTAAATCGGCAGGAAGCAGCTGAATCAGGTGGAGAACGCACTGCGTCTGCCGGCGGCGTCCAGTGCCGACATCTTTACCCCGGCATCACTCGCCAGTGTGGAGAGCGCCGTCACTTTCTGTCTTCTGAGGCTGTCAGACAGTTCAGCCGGGCAGCGAGCAGCTCCCGGCGCACCATCACTGGGAGCCAGGCCGGCCTACGCGAGGAGCGGATCACTTGTGCTTACGACTTCGTCCTGGCGCTGGTTTAGTGAGCGGATCCGAAGGTGGACCCGCGTCGTCACCAGCTTCCTCGCGATCCTGGCGTCCAGAGATGGACGCTTTACCTGGAGTGCCGCCAGCAGCCTCTGCACGATACCGGACTGACCGTCGACGGTAGCACCCATCATCAACCGGAAGATGACCTCGAACTCTTCCACGATGGTCATCCAGTTCGGCGATGGCACGGTGAGCCTACCCCGGCTGAGGCGCGGACCCAGGGCGTGATCACGCGAGCTGCCGGCTTGGCCTCTTGCTCCTTGTGCCGACTCGTGGTTGCGTTAACCATTCGTGATTGCGTTGTGCCGACTCGTGGTTGCGTGAACCATTCATGGTTGCGTTAACCATTCGTGATTGCGTTGTGCTGACTCGTGGTTGCGTTAACCATTCGTGGTTGCGTTAACCATTCGTGATTGCGTTGTGCCGACCCGTGGTTGCGTTAACCATTCGTGGTTGCGTTAACCATTCGTGATTGCGTTGTGCCGACTCGTGGTTGCGTTAACCATTCGTGATTGCGTTGTGCCGACTCGTGGTTGCGTTAACCATTCGTGATTGCGTTGTGCCGACTCGTGGTTGCGTTACCCATCGTCTGTGTGCCCGTGTGTGCGGGGACACGGACCACATGTGCTCCCTCACTGGATGGATATTGGATAGACATGCGCGAGCAGTGTTGGGGTCGTTTTGTTTCCTGTCATGGAATACATCTGTTGGTGGTTCTTAATTGGTTCGGTACCTAGGCTTTCGGACGGAGTGAATCAATGCTTTCGTTATTGTGCCCATGTGGCCGAACAAAAACACGATATCATCACCATTCACCATCCAGATACACCCCAGTTGCCCGCATGGCTTTGGCCCCCGGGACCCTAACACCGATAGCCCCGCGATTACGCACAGGAACATAAACCAAAACATAGTCCTTGCAATGCATTCCTCCAGGCTCCATCGCAGTCCTTTGTCTAGCAATTTTCGGAGTACGTATCTGCGGTATCGCGTCCGTAGCAGCCTTGGGAGCTGCTGGTGACTACAGGGGCCTCACGGGTCCCGAGTCATGTGGGCCATAGCACCACAGGGCACCGCATCTTTTTCGAGATAAATGACCGTTATGAAGCATGTCGCATTTTCCTGAGCATGACCTGGCGTTAACATAACTTAAGCGCCTGCCGGCCCTCGCCTGCCTGCGGCTGACAGCTGACGAGTGACGAGCCACCTGGAGATCGCCAACTCAACCCTAATTACGGCGTTGTCCGCTAGGTGGCGGGGTCGTACGATCCAAGTCGGGACAGGGGATTCTCATAATTATTTTGTTATCATATTTTCCCCCTTTTTAAAGTCATTTAAAAGCGCTATTGCACAAGTAATTTTTCGATTAGCAGCGATTCCAGCCGCCGCATCAGGGTCAGGATGGAGCCAGGGAGCGTATGCGCCGGTGACGTCACCGTAGTGTTGCAGATTTGTAACATTAGCGAGCCCGGACGATCTTACCTAACTTATACGGCCTTGGGGAGGTAGTGCGGTGGTGAACCGACAGCGATCGTGAACCACCAGCAGTGCGATAGTACGAGCCGAGTGCAGTGCGTGGTGTGCCGGGCGTGAGCTGGTGCCAGCCCAGAGCCGGCGGCCGGCGCGGAGATGGAGAGCGCGGCGGCCCCGGGCCCGCCGGCCGTTTGAATTTCGACACACACACATCACACAGGCGGCTGGCGGCGCGAGTTGGAGTGCTGTGTCCACTGGTGTGAGGTGTGAGGCTGTCTGTGGTCGGTTGTGGTGGTGGTGGGCCGGTGACTGGCCATCGGACCTCGGTCCAGTGGCGCTGACCTGACCCCGGTCCAGTGGCAGTGGTGGATCGCGGCCAGCCTGTAGTGAAGTGGTGATTGACGAGTGGTGGCTGGCGGGCTGCCGCCAGTGGTCCTCTGACCTGACCCAGCCGGTGGACCGGAGAGGAGCCCCCAGGCGGCCGCCGTCATGTACCCCAACTCGACCAACCCGATGCTGAAGGGATACGTCTCACAGTGAGTACTGTACTGGGCCCGACCCGGCCCGACCCGGCCCGGCCCGCCGTCCAACTGCTGCGCGATGGTCTACCGTGTGTGGGACCGATTCCCTTCTTCTATATCATGATAAAGAGAGTACACGTTCAAGCTTTGTTACATAGAAACAGCCGTCACTTTCCCCACGTGTCGGCACCGTCCACCGACCCGGCGGGTCGGCGGACCGGTCCTTCATTGTGCAACCACCCTGCATATAACGCACAGGCACTGGCGAACCCCATTCAGAATCAGAATTACAGTTGGAATACAAGTCTCGGCCCGCTCAGTCGTCTCTCTCCTTCCGCGCCTTCGCGATAATGGTGGCAGCGGCGGTCGAGGGGACTTGTGCCCCTCACCACGGACCCCAGCCTCTACATCTGCACTGACATCGCAGTCTGGTTAGTCCGTGCTCTGTGACGGTGTATCGCCCCTACGTCACGTCATCGACTAGGGAGCTGACCATCCTGGACTCGTCATCGTCCGACATCACCGTCTCCAGTGAGTAGCTCTGCCCGGCAATACCATCTGCCCTGCGGCAACGTCATCAGCTGCCCTGGACTACTACGGAGCCCGCCGACAGCGCACGGCTCGTCAGCCAGCGCCGTCCCACTCACCGTCATCGAGTGATGGACACCACCTCGCTGAAGGACTCAAGATCGGAGGAGAGAAGAGAAGAAAAAAAATATCAACGCTAAATTCAAGACAAATTGACACCCAAAATCAAGAATATTCACCCATTATGAACTTTTGCTGTATTTTCGTCAAAAAGTGACAGTGAAATTGTGCTGTGAAATTTGTTTTAACTTCGATGTGTTTCAAAAACCGTACTGTTTCATTATCCGTTTTCGTCAGTGTTTTGTCGTTTGTTGCGCTTCATTGTGGTTGCTCACCCCAAAATTTACGGAGAAATTGCAAGTGCATTTAAATTTTGCCTGCACTTTGCCGTGTCATTTTGACACTAGTAAACGTAGAAAGAGCATACTCTGAACGGTATGAACATTCAAATACGTTAATCGTTGTCAATTCACTGAAATTATATTGTATTGATATTCGGCCAGAGATGCCGAGGGCCATGGAGATGCCCAGGGACGGTCCCCGCCAAGAGTGCGGAAGGATCGCCCGGTAGTAGGTGTAATTGTCACGAAACTTACTTATCTGTTCATACCATTTTGTGATACGCTCATATGGAACTTTCTTTCTCCGTCAGCTAAACGTTTCCTCTCTTTGTTATGATCGCTTCGGTTCCCTACGCTTCCCTGGGGGAGGGAAGATAATGTGGGACCGATTCCCTTCTTCTATATCATGATAAAGAGAGTACACGTTCAAGCTTTGTTACATAGAAACAGCCGTCACTTTCCCCACGTGTCGGCACCGTCCACCGACCCGGCGGGTCGGCGGACCGGTCCTTCATTGTGCAACCACCCTGCATATAACGCACAGGCACTGGCGAATCAGAATCAGAACCACCGTTGCAATACAAGTCTCGGCCCGCTCAGTCTTCTCTCATTCCGCGCCTCCGCGACACGTGTGTGTATTGTGTATTGTGTGTGCGTCATAGTCCGGCCTGGCCGGCCTGGGGTTGATAGATTTGAATAATGCCGAGTACTCTAGTGACCTCCTGCCAGCAGGCTCATTTTTGTTGTCCCCGCGGCCCGCTCCCACCGAGTCTGGCTCTCTGGGCGGCTCAGCCGTCTCAGTCTCGGTAGCTGATCCTGTTGTCGCCTGCCGCCGTCCGCCTGCCGTCGCGCCGTGTCGGCTAGACTCCCTGTCTCCTGGTGCGCTCCATGTCGGCTAAACTCCGTGTCTCCTGGTGCGCGCCGTGTCGGTTAGACTCCCTGTCTCCTGGTGCACGCCGTGTGGGTTAGACTCCACTCCGTGTCTCCTGGTGCGCGCCGTGTCGGCCAGGCTCCGTGTCTCCTGGCGCCCCCCCCCCTCCTGTCGCCGCCGGGAGGGGGGGGGGGACCCAGTGCTGGCGGCCGGCTGGACGCTGACGGGTGACCATCATGCTCCGGCCCGGGAAAGTCCTCGCCACGCGTCCCTGTCGGGTCTGGGTCTGGGTGCCTGTCAGACCACAGACCAGACCAGGAGCTGAATGGGCGCCGGTCGGGTCTGGGTGCCTATCAGACCAGACCAGGAGCTGAATGGGCGCCAGTACACTGAGCACAGGTAACAGTGCTCATTGTACCGTGTGCTTGAGTATCTCCCAAACCCCTGATACACGGCAGTTGGGACCTATATATGTTCTCGCTTTTCTAACCTAACTCAAGTAATCCCAGGGGGCAGGCTCTGACCGTGCGCCTGGCTGGACCGAACAGGGGCGGTACGGAACAGGGGCGGTAGGTACGAAACAGGGGCGGTAGGTACGAAACAGGGGCGGTACGGATCAGGGGCGGTAGGTACGGAACAGGGGGGGGGGGGGGTAGGTGCGGAACAGGGGCGGTAGGTAGGGAACAGGGGCGGCACGGGCGCAGGGGTGGGGCGGCAGCAGGGGCGGCACGGGTGCAGGGGCGGGGCGGCTGCAGGGGCGGCACAAGCAGGGGTGGGGCGGCAGCAGGGGCGCCTGACGAGCCTACAACGGGCCGCCACCGCTCGCTGGGTCGGCGATACCGGCGGGTTAGTTCATCAGATTAATTGCCGGCTCCTTTATGCAAATGGCCTGCTCATTAGTACGTGGGTGGCCTGTGCGCCGGTGAAAGGATTGGCCCGGGCGCGGGCGCACCTGCGGACTGCCGACCTGCAGTCACCGCGCCGGGCAGCCCTGCGACCGGCGCCATCGCCAGCCATCGGACCAGAGCGGCAACGCGAGGCCGTCACTTTACAGAGCAGCCCGCCGCTCTACTTACTGTAGCTTCCTGCGCGGACGGACACCCTTCAGAACGAAACCCTGTCCGCCCAGCGTTGGTTATGGTCTCTGAGCGGAAGGTGCCGGGAGTGCAGGGACCACTCTCATGTCTGCGCCACTCGCTAAAGCCGACGTAACTCGCAAACCTGCCGAGAGCTGGCTCTGGACGCGGCTGCTGGCGCCCACAGCTGGCGGCACAGGGGGACCGCGAGGCCGTCTGAGGCGGCGCTGTGACCCGCGCTGGAGTCGGCCGCTGCGCTGACGGCCGTCACGACCGACCCCGTGTCCCGGCGCGCCCGTCGGCGGCGGCGACCGTCGGCCGTTGACCTGCGCCGCTCGCCGGTCGTCGCGCCGCCGCGGGATCCTTTGTGTCGGTGACTCGGTGCGTCGCGAGAGAGAGGAGGCGAGGAGTCGTCAGAGCGGGCTCCGGGAGGCGGGGCGCCGCCTCCAGGCGCTACACTGGCGGCCGCGGCGCGCGGCACCCACGGGGCCCGTCCGGTCGGTCCGTCGCCACTGATCGGGCTGTCCATTCGATTCGGGAGTGACTGATCTCGCCGCTCGCCCGATGGCCTGGGTGCCGTCTCCGCCGCTGGTGACGGAGCGGTCAGCAGACTCCCGGCAGCGGGAATCAGCAGACTCCCGGCAGCGGGAATCAGCAGACTCCCGGCAGCGGGAATCAGCGGACTCCGGCAGCGGGAATCAGCAGACTCCGGCAGCGGACAGCGGACTCCCGGCAGCGGGAATCAGCGGACTCCGGCAGCGGGAATCAGCGGACTCCCGGCAGCGGGAATCAGCGGACTCCCGGCAGCGGGAATCAGCGGACTCCGGCAGCGGGAATCAGCAGACTCCGGCAGCGGACAGCGGACGGCAGACTGTGCTCACGGGTCCCAGCGACCTCACGGTCAGATGACCTGCCGTCTGACCAGACCCGGTCAGGTGAGCTGCCGTCTGAACTGACCCGGTCAGGTGAGCTGCCGTCTGAACTGACCCGGTCAGGTGACCTGCCGTCTGAACTGACCCGGTCAGGTGAGATGCCGTCTGAACTGACCCGGTCAGGTGAGCTGCCGTCTGAACTGACCCGGTTAGGTGAGCTGCTGTCTCCCCTGGCCCGGTCAACTGACCGCGCTGGCGCCGTGGACGTGGTGTGCCGGTTTTTCAGCCGATAGGGCGTGAGGACCGCGCCGGGCTGCCGCTGACTGGGTCAGCTGAGCTGGGTGTTTACGCCCGGGTACGGAGGGTAGCAGATACGGATCGGCCGACTCCGCGCGGCTACTGGATGTCGCCGCGGCGCCGACCAGGGCTCCGCCGGCGGACCGGGCGGCGGCGCACCGTGCCGCGGCGGCCCCTGTGCCGCGGGCGGCCCCTGTGCCGCGGGCGGCCTGTGCCGCGGGCGGCCCTGTGCCGCGGTCTGCCCTGTGCCGCGGGTAGCTACTGTGCCGCGGGCGGCCCTGTGCCGCGGTCTGCCCCCGTGCCGCGGGTGGCCCTGTGCCGTGCACTCTTCCTGACACCACTGATGTCGCTCAGGGGCCAGTTCTGGTGCGATCTCGCGTAGTCAGGCTAGCGTTTAGATTGTGGTTAAGTGGTGTTACAATTGCCACCCTTCTGAAGCAGAGACACGGGCATCTGAGCGCAGTGGAGGCTGTTCGGCTGCGGCGGCGATGGGATGAGGGCGGGGGAGGGGGGGGGGGGTCGGTCAGCGAACAATGACTGCAGCTGACTGACTGCTTCCTCCACACTCGGCGTCCCAGCAGCGACCAAACAGTCTCAGTGTTGAGTGTTCAGTGTGGTTGATTGTATTGCATCCAATTAGTTTTGAAAAGACACGCGAAGTGGTAACTCATTAATTGATCAAACGGACGGCGTGACCTGAAGCCTTTGTCCGTTCAAGGTATGAGCCTCTGTCCGTTCAAGGTATGAGCCTCTGTCCGTTCAAGGTATGAGCCTTTGTCCGTTCAAGGTATGAGCCTCTGTCCGTTCAAGGTATGAGCCTCTGTCCGTTCAAGGTATGAGCCTTTGTCCGTTCAAGGTATGAGCCTTTGTCCGTTCAAGGTATGAGCCTTTGTCCGTTCAAGGTATGAGCCTCTGTCCGTTCAAGGTATGAGCCTCTGTCCGTTCAAGGTATGAGCCTCTGTCCGTTCAAGGTATGAGCCTTTGTCCGTTCAAGGTATGAGCCTCTGTCCGTTCAAGGTATGAGCCTTTGTCCGTTCAAGGTATGAGCCTCTGTCCGTTCAAGGTATGAGCCTTTGTCCGTTCAAGGTATGAGCCTTTGTCCGTTCAAGGTATGAGCCTTTGTCCGTTCAAGGTATGAGCCTCTGTCCGTTCAAGGTATGAGCCTTTGTCCGTTCAAGGTATGAGCCTCTGTCCGTTCAAGGTATGAGCCTTTGTCCGTTCAAGGTATGAGCCTCTGTCCGTTCAAGGTATGAGCCTTTGTCCGTTCAAGGTATGAGCCTTTGTCCGTTCAAGGTATGAGCCTCTGTCCGTTCAAGGTATGAGCCTCTGTCCGTTCAAGGTATGAGCCTCTGTCCGTTCAAGGTATGAGCCTCTGTCCGTTCAAGGTATGAGCCTTTGTCCGTTCAAGGTATGAGCCTCTGTCCGTTCAAGGTATGAGCCTCTGTCCGTTCAAGGTATGAGCCTCTGTCCGTTCAAGGTATGAGCCTCTGTCCGTTCAAGGTATGAGCCTCTGTCCGTTCAAGGTATGAGCCTTTGTCCGTTCAAGGTATGAGCCTTTGTCCGTTCAAGGTATGAGCCTTTGTCCGTTCAAGGTATGAGCTTCTGTCCGTTCAAGGTATGAGCCTCTGTCCGTTCAAGGTATGAGCCTTTGTCCGTTCAAGGTATGAGCCTCTGTCCGTTCAAGGTATGAGCCTTTGTCCGTTCAAGGTATGAGCCTCTGTCCGTTCAAGGTATGAGCCTCTGTCCGTTCAAGGTATGAGCCTTTGTCCGTTCAAGGTATGAGCCTCTGTCCGTTCAAGGTATGAGCCTTTGTCCGTTCAAGGTATGAGCCTCTGTCCGTTCAAGGTATGAGCCTCTGTCCGTTCAAGGTATGAGCCTCTGTCCGTTCAAGGTATGAGCCTCTGTCCGTTCAAGGTATGAGCCTCTGTCCGTTCAAGGTATGAGCCTTTGTCCGTTCAAGGTATGAGCCTTTGTCCGTTCAAGGTATGAGCCTTTGTCCGTTCAAGGTATGAGCCTCTGTCCGTTCAAGGTATGAGCCTCTGTCCGTTCAAGGTATGAGCCTCTGTCCGTTCAAGGTATGAGCCTTTGTCCGTTCAAGGTATGAGCCTCTGTCCGTTCAAGGTATGAGCCTTTGTCCGTTCAAGGTATGAGCCTCTGTCCGTTCAAGGTATGAGCCTTTGTCCGTTCAAGGTATGAGCCTTTGTCCGTTCAAGGTATGAGCCTTTGTCCGTTCAAGGTATGAGCCTCTGTCCGTTCAAGGTATGAGCCTTTGTCCGTTCAAGGTATGAGCCTCTGTCCGTTCAAGGTATGAGCCTTTGTCCGTTCAAGGTATGAGCCTCTGTCCGTTCAAGGTATGAGCCTTTGTCCGTTCAAGGTATGAGCCTTTGTCCGTTCAAGGTATGAGCCTCTGTCCGTTCAAGGTATGAGCCTCTGTCCGTTCAAGGTATGAGCCTCTGTCCGTTCAAGGTATGAGCCTCTGTCCGTTCAAGGTATGAGCCTCTGTCCGTTCAAGGTATGAGCCTCTGTCCGTTCAAGGTATGAGCCTCTGTCCGTTCAAGGTATGAGCCTTTGTCCGTTCAAGGTATGAGCCTTTGTCCGTTCGAGCGCACCACCAGTCGATTGGCGCCGCACGAAGTTCCTGACGCTAACGATCAGCCTTCGGGAACAGCAGTCGTGGGACTGCTGTCCTGGGAGAGCTGGTACTCGTGCGAATCTGGTCAGCTCTGTGCCTGCAGCTGTGTGGCGAGAGCCGGGTCTTCCCTGCTGGTTTATTGCCTGTGTTTTTAACGCCCACCTCTCAGCACACAACTTTGCACATGATCGGCATCCTATACTGCACTATTACCAGTGGAATGCTGCCGAGTGTTCCGGCTAGTGCCCGGACAGCCGGATGTTCCGGATGATTCAATGCTCGATGTTGCTGCGGTCTCCCGGTTCACTTATTTGGCCGAATCGGATTCCGCAGCGCACAGGCTCGTCAGCGTGGGCTCCGCATTCCTGTGCAGCGCAGAGCAGCATCGTCATTCGTCAGCCGGCGGCGTGCCTCTGCTGCGGGTCGCCGGCGTCCGGGAACTCTAAATAACACCGACCGTCCCCCGCAACTGTAAATAAACGGAGCCGCCGCGCGGGACAGCGGCGCCGCCGGCCATGGATTACTAGATATCCACGGTCCGGTGTCGCAGCCATCCATGATGCAATGGCATCCCAGAGGCCACGTGCCAGACAGGGCCTCCTCCAAGGAATTTTCACTAGGGGGGGGGGGGACAGAGGCTCAGAAGCCACACCTAGGGTATATTGATGTCAATTACGGAAAATCGTGGTACCAATATGTAATAGAAATACCTTATGTAGAAAAGTGATAATTATCAAATGCCACCAAAACCCAGTTTTATTAATAGGCCACAACCTCTGTCTCCCGAAAAAAACAGCAATTATTTTGACATACAATTTGATTCTCACGCGAACTTCCGCACGCACGAATGTGCGAGTACCGCATCTGGCACACGCCCTCCTGGTCCTCAAGACCACACACTCCCGTCTCTACCTCGACGTCGCACATCTCGCACGTGCCAGGGCATTCCATCAACCTCTACCACCTGCGCTGACACAAGACCAGTGACCACGCCACTGCGAGACCTGGAGCCGCACCGCGATCCTGGCACCCTCACCCACACCTCATCCCCGACAGCGTAATCACCCTCACCTCGCACATCACTCTGCCCGAGCTCCATTTGAGAATCAGCGCCCACACCATGGCATGCCCCTGCCTGAACCATGTCCCGCTCAGTATACCGGTAAGTACACCCGGCAACGGGAGCACTGTCAGCGTGGTCGCCATCAAGAGGTGTTACGTTATATAGGTGAACTGCCTCAGAGATGGGACACTGTTTCCTCGCTGCAATAGCCTTAACTGTGCGGTGGTTTCGCTCAACAACGCCATTACCATTCGGCTGATGCGCGGATGAGCCACTGAAAAAAAAAATAATGATACCCAAAAAACAACGCATTAACCACTTACAATATATTCTAGCAAGTGATTAATGAGGCTGAAATTTGGATCAATTTGGGCACTTGATTAATGCATGTATTTTTAACCTGACACCGCTCAATGTTTTTCTGTGTGATGCGGTTGGCCGCAGGTCGCAGTTTCCGACCAGACCTGATCTCAGCTGATCTCAGCTCAGGTCCGTGCTGACAGCGGTATGGCTGCAGGCTCCCCAGTGGCACTGACCGGCCTCGTCCCCCCCCCCTTCCCGTCCCCGCAGCAGCCGCCGCGCTGGCCTGCAGGAGGCGCACCATCCCCTCTGGGGCCGCCGGCCCGCGGCCGTCTGCCGACTGCCCGGATCCGGGGAGCTGCCCACCCCCCCGCCGGGCACGGTGGGGAGGGGAGGGGTCAAGTTCGGCCCCGTGCGGACTGCTGTAGGGGAGAGTGGGGCAAAGCGGCCACCCGGGGCAAAGCGGCCACCCATCGTTTTAGCCCTTCATAGCTGGCGTCAGTTCCAATTTATGGTTTCCAATTATACTTCTCTTCACGGTCGTTCGAATGAGCCAGACCGGGGTTTCAGGCCCATCACCATTGTTCTGTGAAACACAGAAAAGCCTTTCTTGCCAGGTTACCAACTATGTTTACAATTTTTAAATGTTATGTTATTCCATAACCGTTTGGAATTTTTACAAGCGCTCTTGTCCATGCATTGCATGGTTATCGTATATGTATTCTACCAATTTTATTGTTTTTTACTCCACTAATAGTTAAGCTGGAATATTTTTGTCTCGGACGGTATGCGCGGGGCAAAGTGGCCGGGGCAAAGTGGCCACCCCCCAATTTGCCATAAGTTGTTTCCATCTGGATAAACAACATTATTTATATTCAAATGTGTCCTCATGCATCCATCTTGGCCACTTTTCAGTTGCATGAGTTACCAAATAATGCAATTAAATGTTTTTTTTCATAAAAATCCTTTTTTGTTTATCTACAGGTGGAAGATGATAAAGTTAACATCCATCCTCGCTTAAACCTTGTCACCATCTAATAACCTAGTCGTACATGAGGCAAATATTTTCTTCCTCATATCGGGACTTGAGAAGACGCCGGTGGCCGCTTTGCCCCAGGGTATGGGGCAAAGTGGCCAATATGCATAGGTTTAAAGTTTTGTCAATATCTTCCATATGCGAACGCCTTTGGAAATGAAACGCAGTTGAAATAAAAGGCAACTTAATAGGGATCACATTGGTATAGAAAGGATCTTTCCAAGTTTAAAAATCAAGCGTTGGCATCGTGAGAAGCGTTAGGGTGGCCGCTTTGCCCCACTATCCCCTACATACATAGTGTCATTTTAGACCCGCGATGTGTTACATAGTGCGTCTTTATCGAATTCTGAAATAAGCATGAACTGTTTGATAGCTTTTGCGTAGTCATTCACATCTATGGTCGCCCTGGTTCAACTACACTCGGGTTCTGCCACATCCGTAGTCATAGGCACGCTGCTCCCCTATCCGCTGCCAACGTGTCTGCGGTGGGCCGATCTCCCACGTGTGAATCGGCTCCCATTTCGCCGCCCCTTTCCCTGCCAGTGTCTCTTTGCTCTGCCTCCTGGCCCGCCAGCCGGCCGCCTTCCTCCCCCCCCCCTCCGTCGGTTTCCGCCCCCCGACTTCCGTGGTGTGTCGGTCTCGGCGCGGCCCGGTGGCGGCGGACGCTATTGATTGGACCGTGGGAGTCGACAGGAGACGCGGCCGCTCTCGGCGCCCGGACCGGACCGGCCCCGGCCGCTCACCGGGCCCCTGTCAGCCCCCTGGGAAGTGGGAGGCGAGCGGCGGAGAGCCATTCCGGCATGGACAGCGGCCGACCGCGCCACAAAGCGGCCGACCGCGCCACAAAGCGGCCGACCGCGCCGCAGTGGACACTGGTGGACACGGCTGAGACCCTGTTTAGCCTTAGCGCCATTGTGGCTGGATAACAAGGAGCCAATAAGCCCTTTCACTCAACACGGGCTAGAAGACAGAGCTTACGCTCAATCGGTCCGTTAGTGCTCTGAGGGCTACTTTCTTTGTATTTGACTGCGTCAGGCTCTACTCTATAGTTGCACCTTTATCACAATTTGTATGGCTGTATTTGGCTGTAAAAATGTTTACATGCCGCTCCGTAGCCGCCAGCTGCAAATTGCACGTTTGTGGTCCAAAGAAGGCAGCTTTTCCTCGAGAACTTTCCACCTGGATGCTTTATGGGTCACGAAAGCGTCAGGAGGTATGTCGCGAGAAACATGCCGTAAAAGCGGATGGTGGTATCCTTTTTTCATCCGGTAAATCTCGGCCTGCACACGGAGAGCAGCAATACCGCACGATTTGCAGCTTAGCACCATGTCTCACGGAGCCAAGCACCAGCGTCTGCCTTCTCATCATGATCTAATGCTTATACTATACTATGGTATCTGTGGTTTTCGCTTGTAAGCGAAAGACGGGGACAAATCTCAGTTTGTGATGAAGGCCTGACGAGATCCGGCTCACACCGCAAGGGGCAGAGTAGCCCAGTAGTAAGCACCTGCATGGTTATTGGGGGAATCCTTATGTACCACTTGCACCGCCCTCACTCAATCTCATGTCGGTTTACCCGTTCTTGCCAGCGACTCTGGTGATGACTCCAAGCGTAGGTACCTATATTTGTTTCAAAGATAAATTGCCGCTTGTGTAGCGCTGCAAACTAGTCTCATCGTTCAATTTGTGTGATGTCAGAACCTCCCCTTTCATGTCTATGCACGACAGACTAGTCTTGCTGTTCAGTTTGTGTGATGGTCAAAACTTGCAGTTTGATATCGCCAAGGCAGACGATTCTCGCTATTCAGTTTGAGAGATGTCTTCAGGGCTTCCAAGAGTACGTCGAACTCCTCAGGCTTCCGTCGATCGCTCAGATCTCGTTATGCTTCTGCAATCTATGTTTGAAATCCAGCTAGATTGATTCTGGTGTCGCTTTAGGTACGCTTTGAGCCAGCTTAGCGACTGACTTGGAGCTGTTCTGATCTGTCCAACAAGATTCATTGCTTCTTACGATTGCTTATGCATCTCACCTTATTGAGATTGTGGAGCTAACATGCACTGCATGTGGCTCACAACTTTAATCTAAATAGGAACTGAGCTACCACCTGCGGGGTGCTGAGCTACCAGCTGCGGCTACTGAGCCGCCAGCCGCGGCTACTGAGCCACCAGCCGCGCTACTGAGCCGCCAGCCGCGGCTACTGAGCCGCCAGCCGCGGCGGCTCCCGGGTGCCGCTTCACTGGCCAGGGGGTTTGCGGCCGCAGGTCAACTACCCTACCCGAGTTTAACCCTCGCCCGCACATGGGGGGGGGGGTGGTGGTTGCCACCCCCCCAGGTAGTCTTTCTGCTCTGCACTCAACATTTTTAGAGCTAGAAAGCTGATTTTTCGTATAGCTGCTCCTCTATCCTTTCTTGATGTCCACTGAAAATTTCAAGTTTCTGTGATTTTTGGTTTCGGAGATATGACCTTGTTTTTCAGGTCATGTCATGACCCAAATGGCCAATTCTCAACATCTTGCGTTTGCCATGGGCCTTATGAGCTTTTGACACCCTGATTTCGGCCTTTTTTGCCAGTCTTACCTCCCACCTATCATGGAACATGTTGTTCGACGATGTACAGGGGTCAAGGTCAGGGTCAAGGTCAACCTAGGTCATCTAAGATAAATGCGTTTTAGGCAAGCTGAATTTACTTTTTTTGAAGTTTTTTGACTGCATTTTTGGTAAAAGCTTCTCAGATCATGATTTCATGTAATATGGACCCAAAAACAATCGGTGCACACATCAGTATACACACAGACACACACAGACATACAAACACATATAATTGACCTTGACCTAACTTGACCTGAAATGACCTCAGCAGCAAAATTCTGGTCGGGTAGTGTGACAAAGAGGTTCTAGCTGGCTTGGCACCAGAAAACAGCATCGTCATCGGTATTTGATAAGCAGCACACTTGATATCCAACGGTGACCCAAAACAGCAACATTTTTTAGTTTGACCTGACCTGGAAGGTCAATGACTGACCTGAGAAGGTAAAACTGGGTATCATTGGATTCGTCTCTTCCCAAAGAATCTTTTTGGTCTTTACTGCTAAGCTCTATCTCCAACAGGAACGAAATGGCGCGGGGGGGTGGCAACCACCCCCCCCCCCCCCATGTGCGTTCTAGGATGGGAAAATGGCATGTGCGGGCGAGGGTTAAGTCGGCGTTTGTTGTGCATTGAAGAAGCATCGCGAAAACGAAACGGGTTCTGGTGTGGTTCAAGTATGTAAGACGGTGTACCAGTTCTGCTATTTAGATACAGTTGTGGGTTTATTTACATGGATAGGAATAGGGTGGCGGATTGCGTCTGGCCGTGTTTGCACCCCAGCTCCGCTGTCTCATGTGACGCTGCCGGGCTGA
This sequence comes from Amphibalanus amphitrite, assembly GCF_019059575.1. Taxonomy (NCBI): domain Eukaryota; kingdom Metazoa; phylum Arthropoda; class Thecostraca; order Balanomorpha; family Balanidae; genus Amphibalanus; species Amphibalanus amphitrite. Next base: position 1,006,947 of record NW_024881556.1, read on the forward strand.
GCTCTCAGCGGTGCCAGAACCGGCAGCTGCTCCAGCGATGTCAGTCGGTGACCAAGTATTCACTCACGGACACCGATCGACGAGGGACGGTGACACAGGCCCTGCTGACCCGCGCCGCACCGGGCACCCGGCACCCTCTGACTGTCCCGTGCCGCACCGGGCACCCGGCACCCTCTGACCCCGGCCCGCGGCCCGTGGGGATGGGGCGCGGCTCGTGCTCACCAATTCACCGTGACTGGACGGGGAGCGCTCCCAGCTCCCCCGCCCCGCTCCCCCTCTCACAGCTCTCTCCGCCCCGCTCCGTGCTGCTCCCAGGTCCCCCCGCCCCGCTCCGTCCCGCTCCTTTTCTCTCCGGAGAGGGGCTGGTGCAGCGCTCCCTCTGACGCAACTGGCGCCGCTCTGACCTGGTCGCTGGCGCCGCTTTGACCTGGGCCCTGTTCGGTCGCTGTTTTTATATCAGCGTGCTGTCGGTTTTCCCCATATAAGGAAGTTATTGCTGGCGCGGCTTGGCCTCTCATTGGTCTAACGAATAGACCACTTGAACTCGACCAATGAGGAGCCAAGAAGCAGCAGCATGGTCGCAGCCTGCTGATAAATAAACGGGGTGCGAACAGAGCTCTGGTCGCTGGTGCCGCTCTGACCTGGTCGCTGGCGCCGCTCTGACCTGGTCGCTGGCGCCGCTCTGACACCTGGTCGCTGGCGCAGCCGCCCAGGTGCTCGGACGATAAGGTCGATAGCGCAAACACTGCCGGCCCGCGGCGGCATGGGGTCTACTTATCGTCGCCGGCATTGGACCCTCTCAAAACAGCCGGGTGGCTGAGATGACCGGTGGTTTCAGTGACGCCACTCTCTGGATGGAACCGTGGGTCGGTGACACGTGCTGTTACAGGCAGCTGCAGGGCAGAGACGGGGCTCCGTCCGCCTGGCAGCCCATTTTCCAGCATTGTGAGTGGCCGCCCTCTGTCCTTGCGTTCCTCTGTGGCGCGGTGGCAGCCCCCTGTCCCTCTGTGGCGCGGTGGCAGCCCCGTGTCCCTCTGTGGCGCGGTGGCAGCCCTCTCTCTGTCCTTCTGAGGCGCTGTGGTAGCCCTGTGTCCCTGCGTTCCTCTGTGGCGCGGTGGCAGCCCCCTGCCCTCTGTGGCGCGGTGGCAGCCCTCCCTCTGTCCTTCTGAGGCGCTGTGGTAGCCCTGTGTCCCTGCGTTCCTCTGTGGCGCGGTGGCAGCCCTCTCTCTGTCCCTCTGTGGCGCGGTGGCGGCCCCCTGTCCCTCTGTGGCGCGGTGGCAGCCCCCTGTCCTTCTGAGGCGCTGTGGTAGCCCTGTGTCCCTGCGTTCTTCTGAGGCGCATTGGCAGCCCTCTCTCTGTCCCTCTGAGACGCAGTGACAGCCTTCTGTCCTTCGTTCCTCTGAGGCGCTGTGGCAGCCCTGTGTCCCCCTGAGGCGCAGTGGCAGCCCTCTCTGTCCCTCTGAGGCGCAGTGGCAGCCCTCTCTCTGTCCCTCTGAGGCACGGTGGCAGCCCTCTCTCTGTCCCTCTGAGGCGCGGTGGCAGCCCTGTGTCCCTCTGAGGCGCGGTGGCAGCCCCCTGTCCCTCTGTGGCGCGGTGGCAGCCCTCTGTCCCTCTGTAGCGCAGTGGCAGCCCTGTGCCCCTCTGAGGCGCAGTGACAACCCTCTCTCTCTCTGTCCCTCTGAGGCGCGGTGGCAGCCCTGTGTCCCTCTGAGGCGCGGTGGCAGCCCTGTGCGGTACTCGGGGAGCGGCCGTGCTGGCCACCCGGACCCGCCGACCGCCGCGCCGCTGGCCGCCGCTGAGACGGTGTGGTAACCGGGCCGGTCACGACCAGCGCCGTCCGCGCCCCTCTCTGCTCCCTCCGCTCCTCTGTCCTCCCTCTCGCTCCTCTGTCCTCCCTCCGCTCCCTCTGTCCTCCTGTCTGTCCGGAGGTTCGAGGCGTGCTGCCGCAGATGCACCAGCACAGCTCCTAGAGCGCTGCCACCCAGCACATGGTCCCACTCGAAGCGCCATGACTCGGTGTGGCATATCCTGTAATGCATTTTACCTTGAATCTATGCATTTGTTTTCACCGTTCTGTGACTACTCAGCATTGCTTGTTGTACAAGGTGGCGAGGATTGCCAAGTTTGTTGTTTTGTGAGATGGCTGCGCGGCAGGAGGGGAGCGGCCACCGCCGCAGCCTTAACCCTCGCCCCGTTGGGGGGGCCATTTTGGCCCCCCTGTGGTTTTTCCTGAATAGCAAGAAAACGGCGGCGCGCAGCGCCGCCAAATTTTCAGTGCCTTCCCGGGCATCAATTTGACACCTTCACACCAAATTTCAAGTCTTAGGTCACCTTAGGTCAGGAGTTATTGAGGTCAAACTGAGGTCATGTTCGAGCAAAAATGAGCAAAAAACATGCAATCTTGAAACGCTCACCAAATCTACAGTTATCAAGCAATTTCAAAGTTCTTTATATGGTCTGGTCGACAAAATGCGTCGCTACAAAACTGCTATCTCGGATTTTCAAAATTTTGGGGTTTTGACCCTCAAAAATTCAAAAAATTGATTTTTTTTAGAAAAACTAAAATAAAATCAAAGACAATTCCGAATTTCGAAAAACCCGGAATATATGTGATAGTCCCTGCGCTCTTCTATATGCATACCAAATTTCAGATCGATATCTTGTTTTTTGGCCAAGTTATAGCGAAAAAACTCTTCAAAAATGATGACGTCAAATTTTTTAACTCAATTTTTAGCGATTCTAGACCACGTACGGCAAAACAAAGACCACCATTGAACTCCCCGTGACGAGCTGCATCGATTTGATACCCATTTTATGCAAAAATATCAACTTTGAAATTTGACCTAATTTGACCTGACCTTGACCTGACCTTGACCTGACCTTGACGAAAACGTGACCTAAGCTGGCCCCAAAGGCTGCCTGACCCACATAATCGCATTTGTCATGTAAAATGGACCATAAAACATGTATCACACGACACTTTCATATTGTGACCCCAGTGACCTGACCTCTGTGACCTGACCTGGTATCAGTGACCTCAAATAGCAAAATATGTGTTTGAAGAACATTTCCCCATCGATGATTTTCAATGAAATGCATTTTACTCGGTTTTACAACGCATTTCTTGAAATGCCTGTAAACGGTAAAAATTGGACCTTTGACCTGACCTGTGACGTCATCGGTTTGACCTAGGTCAATAAAATTGGGTTACAAGGTAGTTCCCTGATAGGGCTATCCAACACCGTTTGCCGCTTGTCGCTAGGTTGCGTGGTTCTCGAGATCTTAGGGGGGGGGGGGGCAAAATGCCCCCCCCCACCCCCAACGGGGCGCGTTGCTCGGCAGAGCCCAACGGGGCGCGGGTTAACGGTAGTCTCTCTGCCTACACTGCACTGGTGGGACCGCCGGGCCAATCCGGTGTCAGCGGTTCACTCTACAGCCGCGGTGAGCGCGTGGAGGGCGCCGCCCCCCCCCCCCCGCCCCGCCCCGCCACCTGGCTCTGTCTGCGGAGCCAGAGTCCGGACACAGTGACTGCGCTGAGAGTCACTGGACAGAGTGACTGCGCTGAGAGTCACTGGGCACAGTGACTCTGCGCTGAGAGTCACTGGACACAGTGACTGCGCTGAGAGTCACTGGACAGAGTGACTCTGTGTGAGGGTCACTGGACGCAGTGACTCTGTGTGAGGGTCACTGGACGCAGTGACTCTGTGTGAGGGTCACTGGACACAGTGACTCTGTGTGAGGGTCAATGGACGCAGTGACTCTGTGTGAGGGTCACTGGACGCAGTGACCCTGTGTGAGGGTCAATGGACGCAGTGACCCTGTGTGAGGGCGCTGCGATGCAGTGACTGCGCTGAGAGTCACTGGACAGAGTTCCGTCCAGTGACCCTGTGTGAGGGCACTGCGATGCAGTGACTGTGAGGGTCACTGGACGCAGTGACTCTGCGCTGAGTCACTGGACGCAGTGACTGTGCAGTGACTGTGTGTGAGGGCACTGGACGCAGTGACTGTGCAGTGACTGTGTGTGAGGGCACTGGACGCAGTGACTGTGCAGTGACTGTGTGTGAGGGCACTGGACACAGTGACTCTGTGTGAGGGTCATTGGACGCAGTGACTCTGCGCTGAGGGTCACTGGACGCAGTGACCCTGTGTGAGGGCACTGCGATGCCCGAGCGACCTCCACCAGCGCTGGTGAATACGAGACCCGCATAGCAACGCGGCCTCCGCTCATCAATCGCTGGCCACGGGCTGTGTTACATCTTCGACCCTGAGATGTCTCTCATCTCGTCGTTATTGACCCTGATCTCCTGACTCATTTACCAGAACTCGTTCGCTCGGATTCACGCTTGAGAACAGGGCGATGTGATAGCTGTACAATGTACACATTTTCATGTTACGTCTTCCACGGATGCTCGAATGATCAAGTGCTGTTCTAGGAAGTTCTCAATTTAATCAATGTGTTACGTAGCTATCATGTAGGAAAACGCCTCTTTCCACTCGGCATTATATCCTGACCAGCACCGTAACTAACATTACAGTACCTCGATGCCGCACTGGTCGACCAGGGTATCAGTGCAGTGCCTCAATGCCACACTGGTCGACCAGGGTATCAGTGCAGTACCTCAGTGCTGCACTGGTGGACAGATACGCGGCACCAGTCGCTGGGCCAATGCCAGTTCCGTGGTTAAATGCGCGCAAGATAATGCCAGGCTGTCACTGGCTGTCTGGTGTAATTGTCTCGCTATCTGTACTCATTGCCTCGCTATTTGTAGTAATTGTTTCGCTGTCAATAGACATTGTCTCGCCGCGCTGTCCGTTGTCGCTGCCTGCTGTAGATGTCTGTCTGTTGTCATTGGCTGTCTGTGTCTCGCTGTCCGTTGTCGCTGCCTGCTGTATTTTCTGGTTGTCTGCTGTAACTGTGTCACTGTCTGCTGTAACTGTGTCACTGTCTGCTGTAACTGTGTCACTGTCTGCTGTAACTGTGTCACTGTCTGCTGTAACTGTGTCACTGCCTGCTGTAATTGTGTCGCTGTCTGTTGTCATTGTGTCGCTGTCTGTTGTCATTGTGTCGCTCCGTGCTGTAATTGTCACTGTCTACTGTAATTGTGTCGCTCTCTGCTGTAATTGTCACTGTCTGCTGTAATTGTGTCGCCGGCTATTACTTTAGTCATACGTTGTGCATTGGACAATTGCACATGTCTGGACAATGCCTTCGATGCCTCAAGGGCAGCGCTCGGCGTTTTTATGCCAACATACTAATAAAGTAGTTCCGGCTTACCGGCTAGCTCTGGCAATACCAGTCTTATCATCATAATCGTATTCAATACCCAGCCTGGGCGCGTGCGCTGCTCTTAGCAGGTGTGGATTGACCTAATCTGTCTATGAAGTGTTTCAGCCCGGATCGATCTGACCTGACGTGACCTCAGGCGCGGATCCAGGGGGGGGGGGCGACGGGGGCGGCCGCCCCCCCCCCCCCGACATCCGAAAAAGGCGCCCATAGCCCGCGGCAGAGAGGGCGCCCCGAGCAAAACAGAGGCGACACAGCGAAGGTTGAGCAGAAATAGGGCGCCTCCAGCAGAAGTTGGGCTCGCCAAGCAGGAGAGCGAGTCCATAAGTGTAACTTTATATCTCTTTGTGGGTGCTCAAGCACCCCCAATCCTGAGCTCAGCACCCCCTGCCTCCCTAAAGCACCCCCTGCCTCCTTAAAGCACCCCCAGCCTCCTCAAAACATTGCCAGCTGACTCAAGGCCCTCAATAATCAGTATGTTCTTCTCCTAGTTAGTACTGTAATGAGCTCAGTGAATCATGCAAATACTATGCTTACTCAATTCAGTGACTAGGAGAATATACATTGAATAAATTACCACAAATTAAGATGCATGATATTTGTGCTTACATTACATCTGATATTATGGTGCTTGGGACTAAGTAAGATCTCCAATCTAGCATAAATGAAGGTTGGCAAACAATGTCAATGGCTGTAAAATTTATCGACATTCACAACACCACACTTAGTTCCTCTGTTTGGGTAAAACATACAAGCATGTATAAGCAACCGCCAGCCTAACAATATCCAATTTTCTGTAATATTCTAAAAGTTCAGTACAACCTGGGTCAATGAATCAAGTGGGACATGATGACATGGAGATCCCCATAGCTGCCCAGTGTTCGGGCGTACTGGAAAGCCTCACGCCGAAGGACGTGGAAGGGTGGTAAAAGACCACTGACGGACTTTGTGCCAAAAATTGATTGCACAACCGAGGAATATGCACAGAAAGACAGTTCTTTACGGTGTCCACTCTCCCGAAGGGCACATGAAACAAGCCCGTGCGGCGGTTACGCCTCCCAGGCTCATTAACCCTCGCCGGCACAGGCCAATTTCCGTCCTTCGACGGCACAAGGGGGGTTGGTACGACCCCCTGCCGTTTCGCCCCTGATCGAGCTAGAGCTTCGCGGACAAAACAAGCGTGTTGCCCGTCACGAGAGGAAGCCGATGATACCCAATTTTAAGGTCCTAGGTCATAGGTTGACCTTCCACGTCAGGTCAATGACCCAAAAGTCGGGAAAATCGTGACCTGTTAGAAAGTCGTAAAGTGTGGCTACTATGAGGTTTTCTGGGGTGCTGATCACGAATATCGTGTTAGTTTTGATCACAGATGATGTCTTTGGGCATTTAGACCAGGTCGGGTCGGGTCGGGTCAGGTCAGGTCAACCGGTAGGGGTCGTGACGGGTATTCGTAGAACGTGTCAACCGCCTCTGACAGCTTCGTAGCATGTTACGAAGGCACCAAAACTACTTCGTAAATGTTGAAATGGTTGATAAATTCGAGTTCAGCTAAAAAAAAAAAAACTAGCCTAGAAACATGTAAAACTCGAAAAAGTGAACCGGGGTCACCAAAGATCAATGACCTGACCTGACCATTAGGTGACCTTGACATCCACCATGCATGGGAGCAACATCAGATAACATGTTTGAACGTTTGAAACCACGGAAAGCTTGCAAACGCGCGGCTAATGCGAGCCGACATACGCCGAATCGCGATTCCGGCCAAACATGGTCTCGGAAAGTAGGTCACAGGTCAAAGGTCATTTGGGTCAGGGTCATGAAATTTTAAGGATTGGTGTAAAATTGATCAATGCGAGGGTACTAAAAGTTTCGTCGCGATCGGCCGCTTTTTACGCGGGTTATTCGCGAAAAACCGAGGGGGGAAGGTTGCATCAACCTTGCAACCGATGTTTGGCCTTAAAGGGACCCTCCCACCTTAACATTAGTTTTGAGTTGAGATAGCCAAATTGGTGGCCATGGCCTGAAAATACCGGTTTGGACATTCACAACATCGAAAAATGCTTTAATTCGGAGATATGGAATTTCAAACTTGCAGTTTTCGGATTCTAAGGGGCTAATGCATTGGTATGCCCCCTTAGAATTTGTGACGTCAGCGGAGATCTAACGATTTTTAAATCTTTTACTAAAACGTTTGGCAGCACGCGGTGGTATATGCTGCTTTGCGCGCAACAAATGCCGCACTTTCAAATAAAGTCGCTAGGAACAGCGGAGATCCCAAAAAGTAAACAAAAGTAAACGTCTAATATCTTGAAAACCGGTGAATATTTTTCGATGAAATTTGGTAGATATTCATTTTTGCTCTTTCTGAACCGAGCGACATCACTTTCATGCCAATTCATTAACTTTTTTGAAGGTGGGAGGGTCCCTTTAACCGTGCTGGCGACGGTTAAGGCCAAACATCGATACCAGGTAAGCGCAGTCGGTACGGTGGTGAAGGAGTTGGTACAAGAACATGACATCGGTATGAATGAGGCGAGCTTTGATGGACTCAGTTTTAAAGGTTTGCAGTAGACTACGATAGTCCATAGGACAGTTCCTCTGCGTTTTAGCCCCTAGCCACATGAGAAAGCAGTGCTGTAGCCGCTCCAGCCGTACCAGGTGGGACTGGGCTGCACCGCTCCAAATGACACTTCCGTTTTGGAGGACGGACCTAACATGAGCATTGAACGCGCATAGTACCGCCCTGTGCTCGAGACGCGCTGGAGGTGGACAAGCTGGCATATCCATGCTCCTCATGAGGAGTCCCAGCATCCGGCAGCAAATCTTTGACTTTCGTTTATTGAAATCAATGTGCTATTTTAAAATATTTTTAATCAAATTAAATCATTTTTGAGTAAATAAATGTAAATATAGCACGGCAAGTATAGCGTTATTATTTAACCCTCGCCGTCATAGGAGGGGGGGGGGGGGGGTGATGCAACCCCTCTAAGGTTTTTCGCGAATAACTCGCGTAAAAAGCGACCGAGCGCGACGAAACTTTCAGTACCCTCGCATTGATCAATTTTACCTACACCTACTCTAAAAATTTCATAACCCTGACCCAAATGACCTTTGACCTGTGACCTACTTTCCGAGACCATGTTTGACCGGAATCGCGATTCGGCGTATGTCGGCTTGCCTTAGCCGCGCTTTTGCAAGTTTTTCGTGGTTTCAAACGTTCAAGGTCAAATCAGGTCATTTACCTTTGGTGACCTCGGTTCACTTTTCGAGTTTTACATGTTTCTAGGCCAGTTTTTCGAGCTGAATTCGAATTAAGCAACCATTTGAACATTTACGAAGTAGTTTTGGCGCCTTCGTAACATGTTACGAAGCTGTCAGCGGCGGTTGTCACGTACTACAAATACCCGTCACGGCCCCTACCGGTTGACCTGACCTGACCCGACCTGGTCTAAATGCTTAAAGACATCATCTTTGATCAAACTAACACGATATTCGTGATCAGCACCCCGGAAACCCCATAGCAGCCACACTTTACGACTTTCTAACAGGTCACGATTTTCCCGACTTTTGGGTCATTGACCTGACCTGGAAGGTCAACCGATGACCTAGGACCTTAAAATTGGGTATCATCGGCTTTCTCTCGTGACGGGCAACACGCTCATTTTTTCCGCGAAGCTCTAGCTCGATCAGAGGCCAAACGCGAGGGGGGTCTTTCCCTTGTGCCATCGAAGGACGCAAAATGGCCTGTGCCGGCGAGGTTTAAGTTCCAGGGACAAAAATTTCACGAGAAACATGTCCGGAGAGTAACCATCGAGCCTGTCCCGTCAGGCGTCATGTTGGATAGCCCTCAATATAAGCTCATTCGTGCAGAGCTATGCAGACCAGGCTGCCTAAGCGCGGACCTACCAAAAGTCCGGTAGGGCCTGAATTTAAAATTTTAAACCCAGCTGTTCTGAAATATGTTCAAAAATTTTCCGTGATTATGAATGCATTGGGCGAGCCAAAATTATTTTACAGTGGCGCTATTAAAATAAGTTTTCGAATCGATTTAACATCATTTATTGCATGACGCCTGATACAGTAAAAAAGAACAGCTGAAAAAGACCTACGAAAAATATGGCATGCCTTTCTGAAAGCTATTGAGCACCCCCAATGATTTTTGGAAAACTACACCCATGAGAGCGACGCCCAATTGCCCATTCCCAGCAGATCAGAGTCGCTCCAGAAGCAGATGGGCACCCCCAGCAGAAGAGGGGCGTCTTATTACAAGAATAAAAAGATGCCTTCTGTTCAAGAGGGGCACTCCTGGCAGGAGAGGTGTCCCCCTGAAGAGGAGCGACGCCCCAGCAAAAGTAGAGAGGCGCCCCCATTCCAAGAAGAAGAGGGGCGCCCTAACCGCAGATAGGCGCCCCAACAAAGAAAAAGAGAAGCCCCATAATAAAAAAATGGGTGCCACTGGCAGAAAAGGGGCGCCCCCGGCAGCGGAGGGGGCCCAGCAGGAGAAAGGAGCCTCCAGCAGGAGACGGAGAAAGAAGAGGTCTCCAGCAGAAGAGAGGAGCCCCCTTCAGGAGAGGGGCGCCCTCAGCAGAAGAGGGGCGCCCCAGCAGAAGAGAGGCGCCACAGCAAAAGTTGATCAGAGATGGGGAGCCTTCAGCAGAGGTTGGGCTCGCCAAGCAGGATAGGGGCGCCCCATTGACAATATCCGGCAGAAGACAGACGCCCCAGCAGCAGATGGGCGCCCCCGGTAGAAGAGGGGCGCCTCATTACAAGAAGAAAAGGAGTATATTCTGCACAAGAGGGGCGCCCCTGGGGCAGCGGAAGGGCAACCCCAGCAGAGGGGCTGTGCCCCAGTAAAAGGAGAGTGGTGCCCCGCTCCGAGCAGAAGAGGGACGCCCAAGCAAAAAGAGGAGCCCCATAAGAAGAAAAGGGATGCCTCTGGCAGGAGAGAGACGTCCCCCGCAGTGGAAGGGCGCCCCCAGAAGAGGCGTCTCTAGCAAAAGATAAGTGCCCCTGCAGGAGAGGGGCACCCCAGCAAAAGTTGGGCAGAAATGTGGCGCCCCCAGCAGAATTTGGGGTCGCCGAACAAGAAAGGGCCGCCCCATTCACAGTAGAAAAAGGGACTCCCCAGCAGCAAAGGCGTGCCCTAACAGCAAAGGTGCACTCCCAGTAGAAGCGGGACGCATCAAGAAGAAGAGGGGCACTTCTAGCAAAAAAATGGGCGTCCCAGATAAGTGGGCCACCTACAGCAAATTGGTCGTTCTTAGAAGAAATGAGGCGACTTCAGCAAAGTGAGCCTCCCCATGACGGATTTGGCGATCCAAGCAGAGGTTGGGCGCACGGCGGCGCTGCGCGCAGCCGTGTTAAAGATATTTGCGAAAAACCTAGGGGGACGTGACAACGCACGGCGTGGGTTTTAAACTCTCGATTTTGACGACGGTTTGGCGCCCCCGGATTGCCAGGTCGCCCCTATTTCAACTTGCCGCCCCCCTCCCGAAAATTCCTGGATCCGCCCCTGCGTGACCTGACCTGGTTGTGTTGTGCTGTGTTTCAGCCAGGATCGATCTGACCTGACGTGACCTGACCTGGTTGTGTTGTGCTGTGTTTCAGCCAGGCTCGATCTGACCTGGTTGTGTTGTGCTGTGTTTCAGCCAGGCTCGATCTGACCTGGTTGTGTTGTGCTGTGTTTCAGCCAGGCTCGATCTGACCTAGTTGTGTTGTGCTGTGTTTCAGCCAGGCTCGATCTTACCTGGTTGCGTTGTTTCAGCCAGGCTCGATCTGACCTGGTTGCGTTGTTTCAGCCAGGAGCGTGACCAGCTGCGGGAGCGACAGCGGGAGCGCGAGCGCCGCTCCCGCTGTCAGATCGCTCAGGAGGCGGCGCGCGACTCATTTCGGGAGCAGACGTTCGGCGCCACCTTCAGCCAGCCGATCCGGGTGAGCTGAGCTGAGCGCGCCGCACACTGGGCAGACTGGCACTCCTAGCACGACATGGGTACAAAAAAGGTTTTGTGGAAGTGCAATAAAATCTATACCATCTTATTCAAAAATGGCCATACTACTCGTACATTGTCCTGGTCTTCATTTCCCTACGCAGTTGGTATTTCGTGGCGAAAACTCAGTTCAAACACGAACTTCTGAATCGTTTCAACCGGGCCCGTCTCCCGCCCTTCTCGGCAACGCATCTTTGATCCACGAAAACAATCATAATTTGAGGAGGAATTTCACTGTAATTCGTATTCGTTTCGGGCTACACTGAGGTAAAAAATTGGTAACTTCAGTGTGTTTCAGTGTAGGCCGAAACGAATACGAATTACAATCATTCACCTGAGGAAGATTAGAAATGTCACTTCGTCAATACCTGAAGAATTGCACATTTTTATATACCAAAAGGTAGCTCGGCCGTTCCTGAAGAAGAAATTCAAACCTAAAACAATGACGAAATCTCACTTGGTTGTGATGTTTTTTTTGTACAGTACAGATTTCAAGTTGAACATGTAATTTCACATAATTGAAGATAAACACGAACGAACTTTTGAAAAAGTACACCAAAGTTCCGCTCCGGAAATCGCGCTATATGTCAAGGAAACATTGCAATACAAGATCTGCCAGTCCTATTTTGCGACTTTTTGCGACTTTGGGCGTAGCAGTAAAAAATTAGCCCGCTCCGGGCCGGTGCTCGGCGCCAGTCGCGCCAGGCCGGGGGTGTCTGAACAGTGAACACCCCCTCCCCCGTCTAACTCCGCTCCTGGACCACGTAGCGAAATGCGGTAAGCGGCACTCGAAAGAACGTTACAAATCATGACGAAAACACCTTCGTATTTGTTAGGTCAGGTAAAAGTTCAGATCACCAGGGGCCTACAAAGGTGAAATGTTGCCTATTTCAACATTTTCCGAAAACCCGGAGCATAAATCGGAAACCAATAGAGTTTAAGCGCCGCGAAGAGGCGTATTCGATAGCCCTTTTAACCCGCGCCCCACTGGGGTCCGCGTATAACGCGCCCTACTGGGGGGGGGGGGGGGGCGCTCTTCATAGCCCCCCTCATAACTCCGAAACTACTGGGCCAATCGTCAAAACTCAAACGACATCTGATAGCCCCGGAAAAACTGTCGAGCGAAACCTAATTTCATTGACCTCGAGGTTACCGATGACTCAGGTCAAAGTAAAAATTATAGATGTTTGACTTGTTCACATTTTGGGCTCTGGGCGCCGTCTTACAAGTCATATCAGGCTCATTTTTGGTATACACACTCGTGAACAGATGCTTTAGATATACCCTGAGGGTACCAAACTTGTACTTTGATTTTCAGGTCAGGGTCAGGTAATCAGTAATCACAGGTCACGGAAATCTTTTATCATACATCGGTCACGCGACACATGTTTTGTGGTCCATTTAGGCCATATACATGTTATGTCATTCGAGGTCATTTTGAGTTGAATTTAGCTTAGGTAAGGCCACTTTCAGGTCATAAAGGTTAAATTTCAAAGCTACAATTTTCCAACAAAAAAGGTGTCTATTGGATGCAGTTTGAGCTCAGGAACACGATGCTTCTATTTATAATAACACGGAACAAAAATGATAGACGAACGCGTTTCGGCTAAATCACCGTCATCAGCGTCTAAAAGGAGAACAAGAGGCACACATCGAGCAAATATCACAGTTCAATCGTTTTGATTTTTACATACACTTTTTTAAACAAGCATGTGACAATGTGGTTACATTTCCTTTGACAAAGAGAAAATATCCTAAAAGAATCCTAAGAGAATAGCCACATTGTACAGTTTACACAGGTGTTGCACAATTCATATGTGGATGTTTAAAATGCCAAACAACGCCGCTGCTTTTGCCCACTTCATGAAACCAACCCTGACATTAATGGTATCACTCGTAGCAATAAACGCCGCTTCAGTAGCTTTTCTGTTGTCGCGATTACTACATGACGTGAGTACCTTTGCCCCGTCCCAGTATGGGAGATGGTTTGAGTTCTGAGCATGTAGAACAAACGCACTGTGTTGCATGTTATTTCGTAGGTCACGTCTGTGCTCTTTTAATCTCGTTCCAATACCCCTTCCCGTCTCCCCGATGTATTTCTTATTGCAAGACCCGCATGGAACCTGATATACAACGCTGTTGCCATTATCCTTTTTGTTACTTTCTCTATTTCTTGATAGCATGTCACCCACCTTTTTACCCGAAGTAAAGGACACTTTAAAACCTATAGTCTCGAGTTCTTTCGCAATCGTTGTGGCCGTGATCGAGTTCGGCATCGTGATGTATCGTTCGTCTTTTTTCTTGGTTTTTGTTGTTGAGGATCGTTTTCGTATGTTAAGGGCCTTTCGTTTAAGATCCAATAAATATCCTTTCGGATATTTCAGCTTCATGAAGGAAAGCATGATATGCTCGATCTCGTCATCCACATATTCTTTACTACAAATTCGGAAAGCACGTAGAAAAAATCCCAAGACAACACCACTCTTAACCCTATCACTATGTCCAGAATAGAAATCACTCTTGAGAAGGAAAAACAGGGATCCATTGCGTTCCTCGATACGATGATTATACGTAATGATAGAGCGAAATTCAAAGTTTACCGAAAACCAACCAACAAAGAGTCATATGTGCATTTCTATTCTGGACATAGTGATAGGGTTAAGAGTGGTGTTGTCTTGGGATTTTTTCTACGTGCTTTCCGAATTTGTAGTAAAGAATATGTGGATGACGAGATCGAGCATATCATGCTTTCCTTCATGAAGCTGAAATATCCGAAAGGATATTTATTGGATCTTAAACGAAAGGCCCTTAACATACGAAAACGATCCTCAACAACAAAAACCAAGAAAAAAGACGAACGATACATCACGATGCCGAACTCGATCACGGCCACAACGATTGCGAAAGAACTCGAGACTATAGGTTTTAAAGTGTCCTTTACTTCGGGTAAAAAGGTGGGTGACATGCTATCAAGAAATAGAGAAAGTAACAAAAAGGATAATGGCAACAGCGTTGTATATCAGGTTCCATGCGGGTCTTGCAATAAGAAATACATCGGGGAGACGGGAAGGGGTATTGGAACGAGATTAAAAGAGCACAGACGTGACCTACGAAATAGCATGCAACACAGTGCGTTTGTTCTACATGCTCAGAACTCAAACCATCTCCCATACTGGGACGGGGCAAAGGTACTCACGTCATGTAGTAATCGCGACAACAGAAAAGCTACTGAAGCGGCGTTTATTGCTACGAGTGATACCATTAATGTCAGGGTTGGTTTCATGAAGTGGGCAAAAGCAGCGGCGTTGTTTGGCATTTTAAACATCCACATATGAATTGTGCAACACCTGTGTAAACTGTACAATGTGGCTATTCTCTTAGGATTCTTTTAGGATATTTTCTCTTTGTCAAAGGAAATGTAACCACATTGTCACATGCTTGTTTAAAAAAGTGTATGTAAAAATCAAAACGATTGAACTGTGATATTTGCTCGATGTGTGCCTCTTGTTCTCCTTTTAGACGCTGATGACGGTGATTTAGCCGAAACGCGTTCGTCTATCATTTTTGTTCCGTGTTATTATACTTGTCTCAACTGAAATACAAGCTTCTATTTATATTGGTGTACGATGCCAAATACGTACTGCAAAATTGATTTGAAAAATGTATTATCGTGAAATTTTTGCTATAATGCATATAACTTAGCTATTTTTTAAGATATCTGGCTACATCTGATAGAGGAAGCCATAAGCATGTGTTCTATCACATATATTCAGTTCTTTTTTCGAAAAGTCAAAAACTTTTTGAAAGAAAGATAGAAATATACATATTAGAGAGAGAAAATATATGAAAAAATGACCTCTCCTCGACATTTAAAAATTATTTGAATAGCCAAATATTACTGTATTGATATTTCGACCAACAGGTCTTCTTCAGAATAAGACAATGTACACAATTGTACGAGAACGAGAATACAATAATTGATGCAGCAGACTTATTCCCGCGGTTTTCAAATTCAAAAATTAGCGCGGTTTATCTCGCGCTCATAAAACAGTGGTACAACCTTTTTAACAACTTCAAAATATCACAGAATATGCATGAAAACACATCGCTTGACACATCGAGTTCAAAGGTCAACACTCTAAAGTCAAAGGTCAAAGCACTAGGTTCAAATGCCAGACAAGAAGGTCGAGTTCAGGGTTAGAGTTCAACGTATCCATGACCATCAAGGTCAAACCATAGCCAGATAATGTAAATTATACAATATACACATATATACAGATCTTCATTCGCACTGATTATTCACAAGTCCAGTAAAGCGCATTACAAATTTAGCAATACAAAATTGGCCATAGGAAGCATTTGACATTTCCACGATCACACTTCATACATTTCCAAATCTTCACTCACCCACATTTATATCTACATGATAGGCCATGAGGACACATTTGAGTTAAGCCTTGGGTCAAGCTGCCTGATGAGTAGTGATTCCGCTATTTTGCGGTCAGGATGGTCTCTTGCCCGGTACAAAACTTCAACATCTATGTGTGTGAGGTTGCCTGTAGTCTGTGGGTGACAGGTACGAAAATGGTCTCCTAAGGGTGTATCCTGTTTTTGGCTCGTCATATCACGTAAATGTTCATTGAACCGCAGCCTCAAGGGCCTTTTCGTTTCCCCAATGTACTCCATTTGACCTACATCAGAAGCACAAAGTTTGCATTTTAGCCTATAAACTACGTTTTTTTGTGTGCATAGTCCGCGAAAATCTGTCTTACATAGATTACATCTGTTGCCGCCCGGGCATTGAGGTTTGGAAAAGGCCGACCGCACTAACTGTTTCTTTAACTTTTTATCATTACGCCATGCTACTTTCACGTCCAGCCCCGATTTCTTGACCACTTTTTTCACCTTGCATAGCAAATCCTCATCGATGTACGGTAAGGTAAGGAAGCCATCCTCCCCCAACGTCTGTTTCGGTGCCCTACCCTTTGACCTCGCTTGTCTGACCTGCCTTAGAAGTTTTTTCAACAGCTGTGCCGAATAACCATTACCCAGTAGCAATGCCCTAATCTTGCTCACTCCAGATTCTGCCTTACTTGTGCTGGAAGCATTGTTGTAGGCTCTATGGAACATGTTCCTAATCATGCTATGCTTAGTAGCTGAGGGGTGTGCTGAGGTAGCATGTAACACTATGCCCGAGTTCGTTGGTTTGATATACAGTTCCGTCTCCAGTTTGGCCCTACCTGCCTGGGATGTCTCGATAGTAACCAAAGTGTCCAAAAAGGGCACCCCTTTGTTATCTTTAGTGAAGTCCAAGGTGAAAGCTAGATTTGGATGTATGCTGTTCAGATAGTCTACAAAGCCTAACAGCGCCTCCTCCCCATGTATCCAAATGCCTGCATAGTCGTCTATATATCTTACCAGAAACTCAGGTTTCAGAGCTGCGTTTCCGAGAGCCTGCTGTTCAAACCTATCCAGAAAAATGATGGCTAAAGGTGGCGCACACGGGTTTCCCATGGCTATGCCTAGTTTCTGCCTATAGTAGCTATCCCCGAACGAAAACACATTATTGTTTAGGCACTGGTCCAAGAGGGCACAAATATCATCGTACGTTAAACCAAAAGTGTCAATATCCTTGCCATGAGCTAACAGTTTTTCTCTAACCGCTTCTATGGCTTCTCCTATCGGAATGCTACCGTAGAGATTCACTACGTCTACACTAAAGAAAATGGCGCCCTCAGTGAGTGGGTGGGTTCGGCAGTGGTCTGCCGCACGAGACAGGAAGTCCCTGGTGTCCTTGAGGTGAGTGGGAACAAACGCTAGAAGCTGCTTTAGTATTTTCTCCAGCAGGCAGGAAGTTTTCTCTGTGGGACCCCCTGAGGCAGAAACAACTGGTCGAAGTGGGACAGTGGGCTTGTGGTCTTTAGGTAAGCCATAAAACACCGGCGTCCTACTGTGCATGGGTGTGAGCTCCTCAACTACTTTATCAGGCAGCTTGCCCTTAGCTAACGTTTTGAAAACCTGTTTTGTTTTGGCCTCAACCTGAGCTACTGGATTTTTCTCAAGTTTTTCATAGTTTTGCACATCATTAAGTATCACTTCTGCCTTACTTTTGTAGGTGTCCCTGTCTATCAGAACAAAACCTTTACATTTGTCACTTTGTTTCACTATGACGTCCTCATTCTTCGATAACCCCTTAACGAACTGAGCTTCATCCTGTGAAATGTTGCTATCCTTAAGCTTATGTCCCTTGTAGATCCGCACTACATCTCTCTTTAGCTTATGAAGAGTACACTCTACTTCCCTACTAGAAGGAGGTGGGAACCTCTTACTGGTGTCTGGGAAGCGGAAGTTGAACGTGGCGGTGTTGCCACATCCCTGACGTTCATCCAGGCCGTGGTCTTCCCCTTGTTGTTCCGCTGAGTCTGCGTCGCGCTGCACTTCCGCTGCGAGCTGCTGCACTTCCGGTCCCGGTGCTGGTGCTTCCTCTGGGCGTGGCGGGGGGCTAGCGTCGTCTTCTGTTGTGCTCCGTGTGACCCGCCCAGTTACGGGGGCCTCGGGGCGGGGGTCGTCTGCCGGTGAAGTAGCTGGCTGGCGTACAATATCCGCTGTAGCAGCTGCGCTGGTCGTCTGGAGAGAGCCTCCAACTTGCTTCCGTCGCTGAATGTCGTCCTTCCATCGTTTAGCATATGCTAAACGATGGAATACTGCATATTGCTACTGGGTAATGGTTATTCGGCACAGCTGTTGAAAAAACTTCTAAGGCAGGTCAGACAAGCGAGGTCAAAGGGTAGGGCACCGAAACAGACGTTGGGGGAGGATGGCTTCCTTACCTTACCGTACATCGATGAGGATTTGCTATGCAAGGTGAAAAAAGTGGTCAAGAAATCGGGGCTGGACGTGAAAGTAGCATGGCGTAATGATAAAAAGTTAAAGAAACAGTTAGTGCGGTCGGCCTTTTCCAAACCTCAATGCCCGGGCGGCAACAGATGTAATCTATGTAAGACAGATTTTCGCGGACTATGCACACAAAAAAACGTAGTTTATAGGCTAAAATGCAAACTTTGTGCTTCTGATGTAGGTCAAATGGAGTACATTGGGGAAACGAAAAGGCCCTTGAGGCTGCGGTTCAATGAACATTTACGTGATATGACGAGCCAAAAACAGGATACACCCTTAGGAGACCATTTTCGTACCTGTCACCCACAGACTACAGGCAACCTCACACACATAGATGTTGAAGTTTTGTACCGGGCAAGAGACCATCCTGACCGCAAAATAGCGGAATCACTACTCATCAGGCAGCTTGACCCAAGGCTTAACTCAAATGTGTCCTCATGGCCTATCATGTAGATATAAATGTGGGTGAGTGAAGATTTGGAAATGTATGAAGTGTGATCGTGGAAATGTCAAATGCTTCCTATGGCCAATTTTGTATTGCTAAATTTGTAATGCGCTTTACTGGACTTGTGAATAATCAGTGCGAATGAAGATCTGTATATATGTGTATATTGTATAATTTACATTATCTGGCTATGGTTTGACCTTGATGGTCATGGATACGTTGAACTCTAACCCTGAACTCGACCTTCTTGTCTGGCATTTGAACCTAGTGCTTTGACCTTTGACTTTAGAGTGTTGACCTTTGAACTCGATGTGTCAAGCGATGTGTTTTCATGCATATTCTGTGATATTTTGAAGTTGTTAAAAAGGTTGTACCACTGTTTTATGAGCGCGAGATAAACCGCGCTAATTTTTGAATTTGAAAACCGCGGGAATAAGTCTGCTGCATCAATTATTGTATTCTCGTTCTCGTACAATTGTGTACATTGTCTTATTCTGAAGAAGACCTGTTGGTCGAAATATCAATAGGGGAGAGTGGGGTGGGTTGTATCAGTTTTTACTCCGAGACCCATAACCTCGTAACTATCCGTGATAAACTCATTATTTCCGTACTATCTCCCTCCTTGATTCTTCTGCTCTTTTGTGCAAAGTAACTTTTCCGCTACCTCTACCAGTTTTTCTTCTACGGTCTGCCGAATAGAACAATGTTTTTGATACAACTTGCCCCATGGCTTGGGTGAGTTGTATCACATGGTGGGGTAATTTGTATCACTAGGTATTTCACGTTTCAGGGAGTGTGCTTGCTACTGGTTTTGAACATAACAACAACATTAAATGGGGTTAATGCAATGTAGGTATATGCTCAAAGGCTTCACTGTTATTAGACCAAACTTAGGTCAATGCAATCCGAACGAAACATCGAAACGAACGAAACATCAACAGACTTGAGACGCAAAAGTGGCCCGTTAAGAGCAAAGAAGCCAACACATTGTGCCGAAATGGAACGAGTATTGATTAGCTACCTACAAACGCGAGCCAGGGCTTAGCTTTCGCGATCAAAAGCAATATACCCATACATACATGCATACATACATGTTACAACATACCCCACCCGGCTCTGATACAACATGTACCTCGCCGCCATCTTGGAAAAAACGTCCTCGTGCTCAAAAACAGCGGACAGCTGGAGAAATCCATTTTCACTCACGCAGCCTTAGAACCTACCCTCACCACCGCTACGGAGATCTTTCAAATTCGTGCCCATCTAAATGCCCAAAACACACATTTTCTTGCAACTTATTTTTTTAGAATGACATAAAAAAACATAAAATCGGCTCTCACCTCGAGACGCGTCCACCCAGCCACACGACAGAACAGGGAAAGATGGCGCCCGGAAAACCTCGTCGGCTGGTCGTGTCATGAGCGCTATCTATTGGATAAGTTTGGCACAATTCGCCCTGATACAACTTGGACATGATACAACTCTCCCCACTCTCCCCTACAGTAATATTTGGCTATTCAAATAATTTTTAAATGTCGAGGAGAGGTCATTTTTTCATATATTTTCTCTCTCTAATATTCATAATGTTCCTCGCAAGAGCGCTCCAAAGAATAAGTTCTGTAGAAATATACATGTTGAATTTTGATATACATAATTTTCGAAATCCTCAAAATTGGGAAAATCCGAGATAGCAGTTTGATAGTGCAGTCTATTCTCAGTGCTCTCATGCAAAGACATTGGATCTAGCTTAAAAACTGAGCTCTTTGAGCTCAGTTTTTAGCTCAGAGCGATTGCCGTGGTTCAATGTTTTGCATCGAAATCGGCCGAACATGACGTCACTCTGCCATCATTTCCGGTCGACCTAAGTTCGTATTTTGACACAAGGTGTCAAATTGATGCAGCCGAAGGTACTGAAAGTTTAGCGTCGATGCGTTTAGTGGTTTAGAAGTTATTGCAGAAAAACGAGAGGGGGGCTATGAATAGGCCCCCCCAATGGGGCGTGGGTCAACGCTGTTTCTGGAATGGGCCCTCAAAATAGACCTCAGGCCAGTGGTTTAGCTTCCAGAGGGCAAAAACTAAGAAGTAACCGTTTTATGAAGCATATTTTTATTCAATATCATTTGACTCAAGAGATTCACGGCATTAATTTTGCCAGCATCATGCTCCTCTCGTTGAGACGCGTCGAATGCACTATAATTTGACATTTTTTTCTTCTTTTAGGTCTTTTTAGGGCTTTTTTTTATTTGACCTCAGGTCAAGATCATGACCTGACCGGAAAAGGTCATTTTGCATGTCAGTCGATCCGTATCGTCGACCTGAACACATCTGAGGTGTTTTCAACGCTCTAGCATGTCTATCAAATCTTTGACTTTTAACCCTCGCCCTGGCAGGGCATTTTTCATAACACGGCCTGGCAGTGGGGGGGGGGGGGGGGGTCGATGCGACACCCCCCCTCGCGATTGGCTCCTATGGCACCTAGAAACACCAAATTTGGTAGGTAGGTGGGCCCCCTGGAGTTCTCGCCCCTGTGCAAATTTGGCTGCTCTAGGTCAATATTTAGGGGGGTTTTGGGGGGTATAAATGTAAAAATTTCGCTAAAAAACGGGTCAAACGTTTTTCGCTTATAACTTGTAATCTAATTAAGATAGAGCAAAAAGAAAATCACCAGTGAACTCAGCACGTCAAGGCGCGTCGAATGATATACTTTTTAGCTTGCTTAAGTGACTTAAAGTTTTTCTTAAATTTTAAGTAAACTTAAAATTAAAAATTAAGTTCAAGTTAACCAAATTGCATCATATCGCATATCATTCGATTCGGCTGATCACCAGGAACACAATGATACCATTTTTTAAGCTCTAGCGTCATTATGTGCCAAGTTATTGGCAAAAATGTCATTTGACCTCAGTTGACCTCATTTGACCTGACCCATGGATAAGTACACCAAACGACGAAGCACCAAGTGACCTGCTGTTATTTACTATGGATTCAAAGCACAAAAGTGATAGAAAGAAGTAGATATCTCCAGTATTTTCGGAATTTAGTATTTTCCTATAGGCTTAACATTACGACGTAATGACCTCTAACTGACCTCAGGTCAGTGACCTCAAAAAACCCGAACTATATGTTATACAACTCGGTGAACTTAGCACATCCTGAAAGTTTGAAGGAAATCAGTCCAAAACTGTGAGTTGGACAGGTGCAAAAAGAAAATTGAAAGTTGACCATGACCTTGTACCGGTTTTTCTGACCTGGTGACCTGACCCAAGGTCAACCGGACCTGAAATTTTCAGGTAATATGTAAAAAGGTTGCCACATAGGCTGTGCAAAATTTGGCGGCGCTGCGCGCCGCCGTTTTTACGCTATCTTCGAAAAACCTTAGGGGGGGTCGCATCGACCCCCCCTGCCAGGGCGAGGGTTAAATTATAATGGAGAGGGCGCAAAATTGACCTGAAAATAGGTCACACATATCGAAATTCCGAGATATATTTTTGTAGCTACTGTACTCGTAAAATCCAAGCTTTGGTTTCTTCGGGATTTCGGTTCGCGTCGTAAAGTTCGTTCCATAGCGAATGCATTTTTCACGGCCTATGACTCATTGTACCTTCCTTCACAAAACGTTAGAATTTAGATGTTCTCGCCTCCAATTCTACTCAAGAGATCAGAAAAATACGCAAAACTGCTCCCACCTCTGCCGGGTTTCACATCGGCCGAAATATTGATGTCGCTTTTAAACGTTATTTCAGCGAAAATAAGCCTCAGAATAACGGTATTGATGAATACATTATCATGAGAATGTATTAATACCACGCACTTTCATGAATACCAGCAGCTATCAAGTTTTTAGCCAAAAAGGCCCAGAGCTTCTCAAACTGCTACCGTCAGCTGCAAACTCAGCTGGTGAACTCCGTTATTGATGTTTTATTAACAAACAAATAATTTATGCATGAAATAATATAGAAAATTGCAAATCTGTGCTTTTATTGCGAAACCATTCATTAGGCTTTATTATTACGTCAGCGTACAATAATTAAAGGAAATTCTGGAAAATCGCAGAAACCGATAATCAAGGGAGTCTCGTAATCACGGATCTGCAGATTGCGCACGTAATTTTCGGGATGGCCACGCATGTTGTAGCTTAACCTTTACGTCAGCCACCCGTCACCAGACCAAACCAGCCCTGACTGTTCATTGGTTTGAACAGCCCCGGCGGTACGAGCGAGGACATCGCTGACCACATCCCTGCCGCCAAAGCCGATGTAAATCGATGTGCTGCGGTCGATGCCCGCTGCTCAGTGACTGCGTTGACCCCACGGCCCACGGGCAGTCAATGGCTGTGCATTTCGTGCACTATGTAGCTGTCACTGTGCACAGCGTGCACGGGCGGGCGGCGGCGGCGGCGGCGGCCTTGCTCGGGCCGGCCGGCCGGACAGACCAGCGCCCCCTCCCCAGTAACCCCCCCCCCTCCCCCGGCGGCCGGGTGGCCTTGACTGCCGGCGGCGGACCGACGCCGAGTATCTGTAGTCTGTACTCAGCTGAGCGCCGCGCCGGCCAACACAACGGTCCTCATTGCCGCGCCGCGCCGGCCCAACGACATCGCGGAGTCCTGACGGTACTCTGTACCGCGCCGGCCCAACGACATAGCAGAGTCCTGACGGTACACTGTACCGCGCCGGCCCAACGACATAGCAGAGTCCTGACGGTACTCTGTACCGCGCCGGCCCAACGACATAGCAGAGTCCTGACGGTACTCTGTACCGCGCCGGCCCAACGACATAGCAGAGTCCTGACGGTACACTGTACCGCGCCGGCCCAACGACATAGCAGAGTCCTGACGGTACACTGTACCTACAGAGCAGTCCTGGCCGTCGGACAGAGACCCTCCCCCCCCCCCCCACCACCACCACCACCACCACCACCACCTCCACCACCACCACCACCACCACCACTACTACTACCACCACCACCACCACCACCACCACCACTACCACCACCACCACTCGTCTTGTCGCCTGGATCCGCCAGCGTCCTGGCTCGATTACTGGCAGTAACCTCAGTCAATAATCAGAGATGCTGCTAGTCCGTGTGATAGTTGGGTACCACCGTCGAGTAAGGCCCTGGGTGGTGTGGCCGCCGAGCTCAGCCCCTCTCTCTCTCTCTCTCTCTCTCTCTCTCTCTCTCTCTCTCTCTCTCTCTCTCTCTCTCTCTCTCTCTCTCTCTCTCTCTCTCTCTCTCTCTCTCTCTCTCTCTCTCTCTCTCTCTCTCTCTCTCTCTCTCTCTCTGTCTCTGTCTCTGTCTCTGTCTCTGTCTCTCTGTCTCTCTCTGTCTCTCTCGCTCTCTCTCGCTCTCTCTCGCTCTCTCTCGCTCTCGCTCTCTCTCTCTCTCTCTCTCTCTCTGTCTCTCTCTGTCTCTGTCTCTGTCTCTGTCTCTCTCTCTCTCTCTCTCTCTCTCTCTCTCTCTCTTCTCTGTCTCTGTCTCTGTCTCTCTCTCTCTCTCTCTCTCTCTCTCTCTCTCTCTCTCTCTCTTCTCTCTCTCTCTCTCTGTCTCTTTCTCTCTGTCTCTCTATCTCTCTGTCTCTCTGTCTCTCTGTCTCTCTGTCTCTCTGTATCTGTCTGTCTGTCTGTCTCTCTCTCTCTCTCTCTCTCTCTCTCTCTCTCTCTCTCTCCTCTCTCTCTCTCTCTCTCTCTCTCTCTCTCTCTCTCTCTCTCTCTCTCTGTCTCTGTCTCTGTCTCTGTCTCTCTGTCTCTCTCGCTCTCTCTCTCGCTCTCTCTCGCTCTCTCTCTCTGTCTCTCTCTCTCTCTCTCTCTCTCTCTCTCTCTCTCTCTCTCTCTCTCTCTCTCTCTCTCTTCTCTGTCTCTCTCTCTCTCTCTCTCTCTCTGTCTCTCTGTCTCTCTGTCTCTCTGTCTCTCTGTCTCTCTGTCTCTGTCTCTCTGTCTCTGTCTCTCTGTCTCTGTCTCTGTCTCTCTGTCTCTCTCTCTGTCTCTCTCTCTCTCTCTATCTCTCTCTCTCTCTCTCTCTCTCTCTCTCTCTCTCTCTCTCTCTCTCTCTCTCTCTCTCTCTCTCTCTCTCTCTCCGCACCGTCCCCTCGGCGGCTGGCCAGCCATTCCAGTCTCCAATTGGACGGCCGTATGGCCCACAGTATGGCTCGCAGTGTGGCCTGCAGTATGGCTCGCAGTGTGACCTGCAGTATGGCCTGCCGCCTGGCCCGCAGTAAGTATGGCCCGCCGTTTGGTCCGCAATGTGACCTACAGTTTGGTCCGCAGTGTGGCCTGCAGTTTGGTCCGCAGTGTGGCCTGCAGTATGGCTCGCAGTGTAGCCTGCAGTATGGCTCGCAGTGTGGCCCGCCGTTTGGTCCGCAGTGTGACCTGCAGTATGGCTCGCAGTGTGGCCTGCAGTATGGGTCGCAGTGTGGCCTGCAGTATGGCCCGCAGTGTGACCCGCAGTATTGTCCGCAGTGTGACCTGCAGTATGGTCCGCAGTGTGGCCCACAGTATGGCTCGCAGTGTGGCCTGCAGTGTGGTCTGCTCTGCACTCTGCAGTATGGTCCTTGTGGAGTAGGTACGCACCAGTTGGCGTCTGTAAGACTGCTGGTCTGCCGCCGGTAGGTACTGCGGCGCCGACTATCTCGTGCGGGAGCACACGTCCCACGTGTCGTCTTTGTCTTTGTGGTATTCTATTGTGTAAGCAGCTGACGCGGTTGCTAGCGATCTCAGCTGGCGCGGCGTTTGATCCCAATGCTGTTGACGTCATCTTCATGCACATCCTGGCCAGATCCTATATCCCGCGGACCGGGAATTCTCTGAAAAGTGTCGCTTTCCCTACCGTGATGGTATCATGAATTGTGACTTATTAAAACACGTGTTTGTGCTTACTTATCATTGCCTGCATTTTTCTGTTGTGACTTGTGGATACTTATCCACGGCTGGTCATCCATTAGGTACTCTGCAGTCCATTCAGCGGCTCAGCTCCTCCTATTACGGACCTAGTACCGGTTACCAGCTGTCCGGCGCTCTGTCCCGATCTTCTGTCGGTGGTAGTAGGCCGGTGGGGGAGTGCGACCTCCCACAGTCGGGGCCGGGACCGAACTCCGGAGCCGCACCGCGCGCCGAGCTCCGCGCCCCGCCGGCGCGGCGCTCCAGCGGCGGCCAGAGAGGGTCAGACACCAGCGCGCGGCGCCGGCGAGTGTGTGTTTGTTTGGCCAGCGGCTGCAGTCGGAGGCGCCGCAGCAGCGTCAGCCGCGCCCTGCGCCCTGTGTTGCATCGACACAAAGTGTCAGAGTTACGGCTCAGAGTGTCAGAGTTACTGCACAAAATGTTAGAGTTACGGGACAATGTCAGAGTTGCAGTACAAAGTGTTAAAAGTGTTCAGAGTTACGGGACGGTGTCAGAGTTGCAGTACAGAGTGTCAGAGTTACTGCACAAAGTGTTACAGTTACGGGGCAATGTCAGAGTTACGGGGCAACGACCCCTTTCTATCGGTTTTTCCATGCGCGATAAAGTGTTTGATGCCGACAATGTATTTATTGTTGGCGACCGCGAGATCCTTTGTTGGGAGGCGGGGCTGCGGTCGGCCCTGTATCTATGCGTGTATGGGGGGGCTGCGGTCGGCGCTGTGTCTATGCGTGTATGGGGGGGGGGTTGCGGTCGGCCCTGTGTCTATGTTTGTGTGTGTGTGGGGGGGGGGCTGCGGTCGGCCCTGTGTCTATGTGTGTATGGGGGGATGCGGTCGGCCCTGTGTCTATGTGTGTATGGGGGGATGCGGTCGGCCCTTTGTCTATGTGGGGGGGGGGGGGTGCGGTCGGCCCTGTGTCTATGTGTGTGTGGAGGGGGGGCTGCGGTCGGCCCTGTGTCTATGTGTGTGTGTGGGGGGGAGGGATGCGGTCGGCCCTGTGTCTATGGCGGGGGGGGGATATTGCGGTCGGCCCTGTGTCTATGGCGGGGGGGGGGTTCTGCGGTCGGCCCTGTGTCTATGGCGGGGGGGCTGCGATCGGCCCTGTGCCTATGTGGGGGGGGGGGTATTGCGGTCGGCGCCCTGTGTGTTTATGGCGGGGGGGGGGGGTGCGGTCGGTCCTGCATGTCTATGTGTGTGTGTGTGTGGGTGGGTGGGTGGGGGGGGGCTGCGGTCGGCCCTGTGGTGCGGAGCTGCACCTACCATCAGTCCGGGCTGAGCTGGATCGGAAATCGAACCGGCGCGTCAGAGGTCAGAGGCCCCTGTCGAGGACTGTCATGGGGTACCTACCGAGAGGACAGAAAGGGACGCCGAGAGGACAGGCACGGGGTACCGAGGGCCGAGGGGACAGGGACGGGACGGGGTACCGAGGGAACAGGGACAGGGACGGGGTACCGAGAGGTACGGAGAGGACACAGTGGGTGTGCCAGAAGGCCGGGGTTGGGGACCACGGCTGCCCTCTCCAGTCCCCGTCCTTTGGACTCGTAGGCTGTCCTCCCGTAGACTCCGAGTGACCGCCCTCCAAGTACCTACTCGGAGTGACTCCGAGTACTTTGGACTTATGGACTGCCTCTCCCTATACTTCAGGTTCCGAGTGACCGCCCTGTCCCCATAATTTGATCTGCAAGTGACCGCCATCTCCCCATAATTTGATCTGCAAGTGACCGCAATCTCCCCATACTTTGGAGGAGAGATCTGCCCGCTGACTGCCCTCGCCACCATTTACCCTGCCGGCTGACCCCGCCCCCCCCCCCCCGCCGGCCGACCCCTCCTTGCAGTGTGACCCGCCCTCTGACCCCCCCTTCCCCGCCCGCTGCCGGCAGGTGAAGCCCGATGACCGCACCACCCAGATCTCCAGCATCCTGGGGCAGTTCGAGCAGGTGGCGCCCATCGTGCGCTCGGAGCGCACGCGCAACAGCCTGGTGGGCGCGGACGTGATGCCGTGCACGCCGGCGCCGCTGCACCACGACCACGACCACCTGTTCGAGCCGCCGCCGCCGCCGCCGCCGCCGCCGCGCCAGGAGCGGCGGCACGCTCCGGCCTTCCCCGCGCCGCCCCCGCCCCCGCCCCCGCCGCAGAGGGCGGCTAGAGCTGGCGGCTCGAGGGCCGAAAAGGTGAGCGGAGGTGCTGCGCTGGGGTGGCGGGAGGGGCTGGCTAATACTTATCAGGGCAGTCAGCCGCATCATGTCCCACTTTATCAGATACTTTTTCATATGAATTCGGCTGGTTAAAGACCGGTTTTAGCGAGCTCAAGCTACACAGGCGTACCTTCTCCGAAAAGACGTTTTTCACACCCTCCGCCATCAACCCGCGCATGACTGGCGGGGGGGGGGGGGGCTTTACAGAGCCCCCCTCCCGTTTCTCGGCAATATCTTCCAAACCGTTTAACTTATCAACACGAAAATTGCGGTACCTTGAGCGGCATCAATTGGACACTATGTGTCCAAATTTCAACTTTAGCTACCATAAGTCGGCCGAAAATGACATCAGAGACAGAGTGACGTAATGTCGGCCGATTTTTATGCAAAACATTGAACTACGGCAATCGCTCTCAGGAGCTCAGGTTTTAAGCTATATCTAATTTCTTTGCATGAGTGGACTTAGGATGAACGTGGCTATCAAACTGCTATCTCATATTTTTTATTTTCAAAATTTAGAAAAATATATGGATATAGGAGAGACCCGGGAGGTATGGGCCGGCTTTTTGAAAAAGGCAATTTTCTTCCAGTGAACAGTGGCTAGACCCGGTTTTTCACTTTGTTTACGTGAAATTGCCTTTCGCCTGCAAAGTGTGCCTGTTATTAGGCATCTGGGCTGGAATCAACTATTTTGTCTCGAGATAACTTTCAATAAATCATGCGCTCTTTCGATCCATCAAAATACACCGGAAGGGCCATGGCCCGGGAGGTACGGGCCGGTGCCATGTTTCATTTTTTATCGACAATGATAACAATACTCGTAACTGGTATCTACCTTGATCTCTCTTAGAGCCCAGGAACCGCATAAGCGGCCAATAGCTTACTTCATGGAGGTCACTTGGGCACATATGTATTTTGGTAAAGTCAGTCATGCTCCATGAAATAAGATAAATAATATTTTTATGTTCGAATTAAATTTGTAGTCAAATTTTCGACCTTGCGCGACAAAAATCAAAGTTATTGAAGAGGACATTCAATGAAAGCATCATTTTATTGATTTAGGATCAACGGGGGTGGGTGGCCCGAACCTCCCGGTTAGGACGCCTGAATGTGCATAGCATCTCAGCTCATAATCTTGCAAGAAAGCTTCCAATTGTCTATCCAGTCTTAATTTGCATGCTTAAAACTTAATGTTAGCGATGGTCTGACATCATAAAACGAGCCTGGTTCAAATTAATCACGAATTTTCTGTATGTACCGTATTTTACTCGGAGAGGGCAAAAACGCTTATTGCCAAAGAAGACTGAGGAAGATTTTGGAAATCACGTGGGTTTTATAACGGAATGGCCGCTACCAGTTTACGCGGTCAAATGTGTAAAAATACGCAACACTTCTTCAAAGCTGCGATGACCCATATACCTCCCGGGGACCCATACCTCCCGGGACCCATACCTCTCCCCTACAATTATTTGACTTTTTGAAAAAAGGATATATGGAACAGACCACTCATCTGTGACCTACTAATTACTATAGACAGTTTTAGCCCATTATCTTCAAAAATGGCCATGTTATACTCATTATAGCAAAGATTTCATAGATATAGATTTTTTAAATCCATTATTCAGTACGTTTTTGACATCGTACAGCAATGTAAATAGTACTATCGTGTTCTTGAGCTCAATTTGCATCTGATAGACAGTTTTCTGTTTGTTTTCATTTTTGACCTGGAAGCAGGGTTGTGCTCGACTCAAAAAAATTTGCCGACTCGACTCATCATTCAACTTCAGAAAGCCCTGACTCAACTCTGACTCAAACAAGGAGCCGATTTTTTCCCTTGACTCAACTCATGACTCAAGCGGCTCAATGAAAATATGATTTGACTCAAACTTGACTCAAATTTTTTGTTGAGTCAAGTGATTTGACTCGAAATTGACTCAGATAAAAAAGTTGTTGAGCGGGGGGGGTGAAAAAAAATCATGCAGCAGGGCCAGGCCTAAGTTGTTAAAGGGACTATCCCACCTTCTAAAATGTTGTTAAAACCAGTTAAATTGTGCCCGACTTTATAGATTGGATGACCAGGAACACGGTTCTGGCATTTATTTTTCATTAAACATCTTAGGCTTCCCATATTCCAAACACAAACTTTCAAATATGTGACGTCACAGCCCAAAATTACCTCCTTCCCCAGGCCACATTACTGTCATAAAGCTGATTCTTTTTACTCTGTAGGCACCACAACAAAGTTCAGACCAAGTTTTAAGCGATTTTTCAACGAACAAACCCATTTAAATCAGAATGACTAAATGAGGTGACGTCACACTAACGGTCGCTCCATGTTGAAGATGGGGCCTTGTACAGTCTGTCTTAAAAGTACCGCGCAAAGTGGCGGTGGATCCATCAAGCCTGACCGAGAAAGGGTCTGTTTTAATTTAAAAGTCACCGACCAATTGACCTAGGAAATGGATAAGGATGTCAGTTGCTTCAGTGACCCAAATTTAGCAGGCCCTTGCTCAGTCAGGCTCGATGGATCCACCGTCACTTTGCGCGGTACTTTTAAGACAGACTGTACAAGGCCCATTTTCAAATGAAGGGAACGAATTTCTTCAACACCAAGAGGCCGCGGAGGTTGCAACCTAGATAGATAGTGGTTTCTGAACCTCGCCGCAAACTTCGCTATCTCAACTCAAACCCCATGTTAAAGGTGGGATAGTCCCTTTAAGCAGGGGGAGAATGAAAAGCTGATGTAGACTGTTTCTAGAAAGATGAGTCAGCTGACTCATATTCCTAAATGTTTTTGACTCAACTCAATGTCAAAAGTTATTTTACTGACTCAACTCTGACTCAACTCAACGCCTTAATATTTTTGTCCGACTCAACTCTGACTCAACTCAACAGCTCAACATTTTATCCGACTCGACTCAAATCTGACTCATTTGAGTCAGAGTTGAGTCAAATTTCTGACTCGACTCATGAGTCAAGCACAACCCTGCCTGGA
The DNA here is from genome assembly GCF_019059575.1 of Amphibalanus amphitrite. Taxonomy (NCBI): domain Eukaryota; kingdom Metazoa; phylum Arthropoda; class Thecostraca; order Balanomorpha; family Balanidae; genus Amphibalanus; species Amphibalanus amphitrite. The sequence goes on from NW_024881556.1 coordinate 1,037,638, forward strand.
AGTGACCTGACCTCAGATAAATTCAGCTGAACTTCACCGCAAATGACACAGACGACATTACTGTCGAAAGCTTTGAGTAAAATTGACCATAAAACATGCGTCACGTGACCGATGCATGATATAAAATTTCCGTGACCTAGGATGACCTGGCCTCGACCTTAAAAACTCGAAGCAAAAGTTCGGTACCCTCAGGGTATCTAAGGCATATATCTAAGTTAGCCGGCAGCCAGAGCCTAAATTGTGAACAAACCAAAATGCTGATAATTTTTACTTTGACCTGACTTGTGACGTCATTGGTGACGTCGAGGTCAAGTTTCGGAGATAGGAGGGGGCCTCTGTAGAGTCCCTTCCCCCCAGACACTCGCGTTATGGAAAATACCCCAGTCATGCGCTGGTTACATAGCTGTTTCTCTGATATTTTGGGGCCTTGGGGCCGCCACTCATAAGCTCATGAAATTCTTGCAAGGAGCTGTGATGTGCAGCAGTACGTGGCACACTATTTCTCTGCGATGGCGTCGTTCCAATTTCCACAGTATCCTGGATCCTCTCGCCCGCCGAGGCACCCCAGTATCCGCAGCATCCTGGACCCTCCGGCCCACCGCGGCACCCCAGTATCCACATTATCCTGGACCCTGCCTCCCACCGCGGCACCCCAGTATCCGCAGTATCCTGGATCCAGCCGCCTGCTGCGGCAGTCCAGGCTGTTTGTGAGGCTCTCTGAGCCGTGTGCTGAGGGTCGCCCCCGCGCCGCGCCGGCTCACCTGCCCGGGGTTCGGGTCATGGGGCGGCTCGCGGACCCTGCCGACTGACGGCAGTCGCGCGCCTGCACTGTCGGCGGACTGACGGCAGTCGCGCGCTTGCAGTCGGCGGACGGACGGCAGTCGGCGGACGGACGGCAGTCGCGCGCCTGCACTGTCGGCGGACGGACGGCAGTCGCGCGCCTGCAGTCGGCGGACGGACGGCAGTCGCGCGCCTGCAGTCGGCGGACGGACGGCAGTCGCGCGCCTGCAGTCGGGGGACGGACGGCAGTCGCGCGCCTGCAGTCGGCGGACGGACGGCAGTCGCGCGCCTGCAGTCGGCGGACGGACGGCAGTCGCGCGCCTGCAGTCGGCGGACGGACGGCAGTCGCGCGCCTGCAGTCGACGGACTGACGGCAGTCGCGCGCCTGCAGTCGGCGGACGGACGGCAGTCGCGCGCCTGCAGTCGGCGGACGGACGGCAATTCAGCCACCCATACTTTCGGCCAGATATGGCTCCACTGACAACTCTGTCCGTCTGTCCGTTGTTAGGAGCTGGCTCTGGCATGCTGAGCCCCCGCCCCTCGTCGGGCCCCTCCCTCCCCGCCCCTCGTCGAGACGTCGACAGACTCTGTGTCGACGTCTGCTCACCCGCAGAGGTGCAGGCTCGCTGTCCGTTGAGAGCGCACAGCTCCGCTGCGACGTCGACCCTGGTCGCGGCGGCGGTTCGGGCCGCGACGACTCGATTAATTTCCCCGCGCCGGCAGTCTCCGATCGATGGCCGCTCTCCCAGACCCCGGCCCGGCGGTGACGGATCCACCCGCTGTATTCGCAGTATCCGGGATCCACCCGCAGTATTCGCAGTATCCGGGATCCACCCGCAGTATTCACAGTATCCGGGATCCACCCGCAGTGCCCAGGTAGCCTGCAGATGCACATTTGATGTATCTGTACTGTATTTACCACCCACTTCCTCCATGCTCGAATGGTGTTATCGGCTGCAATGCCACCGCTGGGAAAATAGCAGGCGGCGGCAACTCTGAGTGAGGGTCTAGTTGATGGCTGCGCCGGCCGGGCTGCTGTGTGCGCGCGGCCGCTGCCCCGCTGACGTTTCGGTGCTGCTGAACTCGGCACTGTGCCGCTGTATGGCGGCTCGTTTGCGCCGCCGCCGCCGGGCCCTCCGCAGGGTGCCACTGAGCTGCGATTCCTCGACACGGGATCGATAGCGTGCGTGTGTCCGCCGCACCCCTGTCCCGCACCCGGCGGGTGCCTGCTGCACCCGTCCCGCCCCATGTGTACGACCGCCGCAGGGTGCTCAATGACACCCGCTGCCTGCTGCGGCGCTAAGGCACTCTAAATTCCACTTGATCGATGCTTTATTGCATGTTAGTGGTTAGACTGGTTTTATACCATTTACCTATATGGGCACTGACGTTTGGGCTTAGCTGTGGAGTGTGCAGTGTGCACTGTGCATTCATGCGTCTGTCATGCCTTGACACTGACAATAATATATATTGCAAATTCAGAAGCTATGGCGTATAAAGCTCTCCGCCAAGCTCGTGGCCGCATTGCGTGCCCTGTCGCCACTAAGACAGGTGACTATGTCGTCTCGATTTGTTTAGATTTTTATGGAGCGAGCGATGCGAGCGGAGTCTTTCCTTAGATTAACGGAAATTTCTGAGTATGAGCGGCCGGCCGGCCGTGCGGACGCTTTTGCGAGGCTTAAGCAACCACTTGACCGATTTACATGCGGTAATTTTTGTAGGCTAGCTTTATTTCTTCTACCAAGTATTGGACTATTCCCGATGCATGTGGGTGACCCCTTATGCACGTGCCACGTGCAAAGCGAAGAGGTGTCAGTTTTGTAATAGTTGCATCTCGGTAACTACTTGGCCGATTGCGCTGAAAGTTGGCATGTAGGAAGGCACTGCATATCCATCTGCCAGAGTTAGGGTGCTGCTGCACGTGCGCACGTGCAGGGGCCGTTTCCAGATTTCGAGAACGACTGGACCGATGGTGCTCAAATTTGGTACACGGTTAGGGACCAGTTAGTAGGGTGCCGTGCACAAGTCAGTTGGGACCCATTTTGCACGTGCGCACGTGCAGTGTGCCGCTTCCAGATCTTGAGAACGACTGCGCCGATGGGTGCTAAAATTTGGCACATCGCTAGAGACCGGTTAGTAGGGTGCCGTGCACAAGTCAGTTGGAGGTACCCTCTCGAAATTTCGCACGTGCAAGGCTCACCCTCTCGCTCGCTCCGTTAGTCGCCCCAAAAGGCGTTATACTGGTCATGTAATTACGGAGGCAGGGAAGCTAGTAGTCTTTCTTAGATTAAAGGGACTATCCCACCTTCTAAAATGTTGTTTAAACCAGTTAAATTGTGCCCGACTTTATAGATTGGATGACCAGGAACACGGTTTTGGCATTTGTTTTTCATTAAACATCTTAGGCTTCCCATATTCCAAACACAAACTTTCAAATATGTGACGTCACAGCCCAAAATTACCTCCTTCCCCAGGCCACATTACTGTCATATAGCTGATTCTTTTTACTCTGTAGGCACCACAACAAAGTTCAGACCAAGTTTTAAGCGATTTTTCAACGAACAAACCCATTTAAATCAGAATGACTAAACGAGGTGACGTCACACTAACGGTCGCTCCATGTTGAAGATAGGGCCTTGTACAAGGCCCATTTTCAAATGAAGGGAACGAATTTCTTCAACACCAAGAGGCCGCGGGGGTTGCAACCTAGATAGATAGTGGTTTCTGAACCTCGCCGCAAACTTGGCTATCTCAACTCAAACCCCATGTTAAAGGTGGGATAGTCCCTTTAACAGAAATGTCTGAGTATGAGCGGCCGGCCGGCCGTGCGTACGTTTTTGCGAGGCTTATATTTCAGCAACCACTTGACCAATTTACATGCGGTAATTTAAAAGGGTAGCTTTATTCCTTCTACCAAATATGGACTATTCCCGATGCTTGTGGTTGGCCCCTTATGCACGTTTCACGTGCAAAACGAAGTTTTTAAAAATAAAATCATTCTTTCAGGGCTGTGACGAAAAATAAGTGGTCTAAATCCGATGAGAAAACGGGATTTGGGGGTACTCTAGGTTTGGCTCCGTGACCTGGTGTGCCCCCCCCCCCCCCTGGATCCGCCAGTGTCTGGGGACTGCACCGCGGTGACCGGGACCGCTCCTTGTGTTGCAGGGGCCCGTGCCTGGAGACCTGGAGACCATCCTGCAGGAGATGCGCGTGCCAGGCGTGGTCCCCATCACTCCGCTCAAGACACAGCCGGAGCCTTTCCTCTTCCCGGCGGCCAAGGTCAGTCGGGATCAGGCGCCCTGTCGGGTCAGGGGCGCTGTACCGTGTCAGGGGCGCCCGGTCGGGTCAGGGGCGCTGTACGGTGTCAGGGGCGCCCGGTCGGGTTAGGGGCGCTGTACCGTGTCAGGGGCGCTGTACGGTGTCAGGGGCGCCCGGTCGGGTCAGGGGCGCTGTACGGTGTCAGGGGCGCCCGGTCGGGTCAGGGGCGCCCGGTCGGGTTAGGGGCGCTGTACGGTGTCAGGGGCGCTGTACGGTGTCAGGGGCGCCCGGTCGGGTCAGGGGCGCTGTACTGTGTCAGGGGCCGGATGTACCGTGTCAGGGGCGCCCGGTCGGGATCAGGCGCCCGGTCGGGTCAGGGGCGCTGTATGGTGTCGGGGGCGCCCGGTCGGGTTAGGGGCGCTGTACCGTGTCCTAGGGACGCTGGGCGGCTGCGCCGGGCCCGGGGCGGTCGCCGGGGTCAGGGGTCACGCCGGCCCGGTCAGCCGGCCGCCGGGGCCGGCGCGCCAGTGCAGTGAGCCAGTGGCGAGTGGGAGTAGCTGACAGCTGCGGGTCGGTGCTGTGTGCGGCGTGGCTTCGCGGGGCGCGGCGGTGGCTGACGGGAGTCTGGGCTGCCGACAGGACCGCCCGCCGGTGACGCCTCTGCACAGACCTGGCCGGCCGCCGGTGACGCCTCTGCACCGACCGGAGCAGAGCGGTGAGTCACTGCACGGCCCCAGGCCGGGCCGCGGCGGGCCTGCTCTGACAGCTTGTTATATCAGCCATAATCGCCCAGCTGTGGTGGAACGCTTCCCGTTGGTGCATGAATTGAATTTCCTACATGCCGGGGTATGTCTTAAGCACAGCACGAGCCGGGCAGTAATATACAATACTGAACGAGGCCGGTGTAAATAAATTTTCAAGACCGAGGTCCTTACTGAATTTTTGAACGAGGCCGAAGGCCGAGTTCAAAAATCAGTAAGGACTGAGGTCTTGAAAATTTATCACCGGCCGAGTTTGGTATGTATTTTACTGTATGCCAACGATAAAATAATTGTCTAGACCGAAGCTCTTAGCCATTTTTTGAACGAGGCCATCCCAAAATGTTGACTTGGTAATTCGTTTTTGACCGTGGTCACTTTGCTTACACCAGTTATTACCACACCCCTCAGGCTAATGTATTTAAATAGGCCAGGCATACAGTAAAACTATGACCAAGAAACTGTCGGTGTCAAAATGCCATGTTATTTGATAGGCCGGGCAGGAAACAAAAGTTTACTGCCCGAGTTTACTGCCCAGGGCAATGACCTCTAAACTACAGTTTATCGCATTAGTCGAGAGGAGGTATAATTGACAGGGAATGTATAATTGACATCATTATTGCATGATATTTGCCGCGTAAAATTAGAAAACTAATATTTTTTGGTAAATATCTGCTCTGCTTATCAAGGGTTTTGAAATATTTTGTATTGGTTACAAAGCCGAAATTATGGTAAGAATGCACCTATTAGTCGAAATCCGTTATCGCTTGTTGTCTCATCTTCGTTTGATATGTCCAGTGGTCCACTGATGCCTTGGGCCTGAGTTAATGCGTTTTTATTTGGCAGTTGTAGTCCTTTCCTCGAAACAAACATGTTAAACATGGAAAATATAATGTATTTAACGAACGTTTAGCCATAGGGCATATCAGCAAAGTACGATGAAATAAATAAAGCAAAGATTCTTGCAAGAGCACTGGGAAAATTCGCGTTTAATCACTAGGAATATTATACCTTCTTCTTGTTGTTATGTCTGGCAAATCATTCAAGTATTATGTTTCTTGGATATCCATTTGTTGTGCCATTCTGAGATGATATTTTCAGACGTGATTCTTTTTGAAGTAAGGTATTTTGATGCATTTTCTTCTATAAATTTCCTTTAAGGCTTTATCCACAGCAGTAGTGCAATCATTGTTAGGAAAATATGGACAAAACAATTGCATAAAAGTGTCACCAAAACCTGTCGAAACTAACCTAGCAGGTATGCGGCATGTAGGAAAAATCTTACTGACCTCAGCCGTACGAAATTATTTGGAAACTCGGCTTGCAAAATTTGACTCCGGCCCTCGTGCTTCGCACTCGGGCCTACGTCAATTTTGCAAACCTCGTTTCCAAATAATTTCGTCGGCCCGGTCAGTAATATATAAGGAACATAATACATGTTGATGTGGGTGGCTGAAATAGGCATTAACTACAAAGAGATCCATACCATGTTGATGTGCTATTCTATGTGTGATCTTAAGGGTTTTGTTCGGATTATTTGATTTTAAAACCTGAGTCTCCTTCAATTTGAGCTCCAGAATCAGTATTCCTTCACGGTTCGTCGGAAAGTCATTTCATCCACAAAAGAAATGAAGTGTACTATTCGATAGCTGACAGTGAGCTGATTCCAAAAATTAACTTATTTTAATCCTTCGATGGCCTTTTTCAAAAATTGTTTTTTTCTTGTTGTAAAAACATGAGTTTTTCATTCAACGAGCTGTCCAGGACATTCTTGAAATCAAAGGCATGTTTTTCAGTGAAAGCTGAATGCCAAAATAATAATACGCACCACGCAACGGAAAAATATTCTCAAATATTGATATGCGTCTCTCACAGCCGGCAACAAGGAGCAATCACACAACTCGCGTCAACTCAGTGTCACGATGGATCAAAGTAAGCCACACAAAAACGTGAAATGACCCTTATCGACTCGCAGACCCGGCGCTCTCCGCTGTCTGACGGGCCACGGAAGAGACGTTCGGCTGTCGCCCTACTTAACAGACGTCATATTTGTTAGTTAAAGGTACTATAGTGGTTCAGGATACCTGAGAGGAAGATACGTTGCTCTGTCTTTTTCACATCATGTATGAATTTGCATTTGTTTATGTGTACTTTGCTCAATTCAGCCTGGCATTATGCCCAGACAAGGAAAGCTGGCCGCGCTGAGCTGTCAGAGGTTGTACCGGCCTCAGCTGGGCTGGAGTGAGGTAGCGCCCGGCGGGGCGGGGCGGGGCAAGCTTTTGACCGGTCACAGGGCCGAACACTGTCACTGGTATGTATGTACAGTCTCTGACAACGAAACCCCGCTAACTTTCCCGGCGCCGGCATTGAGCGCAGCGGTACATAGCAAAATATGCATAAGAAAATGTAAATTAAAACATGTTGTTAATCTAGCAGAACAATGAATTTTCTTAACAGGTATCCTGAATAACTTTGATAGCGATGTGGACCGTTAACCCTTGCGGGCCCGGGGGCGTTGTCGCCCCCCCCCCCCCCCGGCGAAAATTGGCGATAGCTCGGCCATCGCATTTTTGGAATCAACTCTCAGTCAGCTTTCGAATGGTACATGTCGTTTCTTTTTAGCATAAAACGAACTTCCGACGAGCCGTGCCGGTTGAGGGATGGTGGCCGGTCACCGCCCGCCGCACCGTCCCCACCCGGCCGACATCGTCCCCGCTGACTGGGCTCTCGGTTCCAGCTCCGCCCCTCGATGTGCATCTGACGGACCAGGAGCCGGTGGCGGCGCCCCCTCCGCCCTCGCAGCCCCCGCCGCCGCCTGACGCACCGAAACCGTGAGTAGACCCGCAGACTCACCGCTCTACCGGCTAGCCGGACCGCTCCACACTGGGCCGATCGCCAGGTCTAGCACGACATGGGTAAAAAAATCGAACTTTGTGGATGTGCAATGAAACCTATACCAATTTGTTCAAAAATGATCATACTACATTGCTGTGGTCTTTGTTTTCCAACACAATGGCTATTTCATGGCGAAAACTCAGCTTAAACACGAACTTCGCAATCGTTTGGACCGAACTCGTCCCCTGCACTCTTCGACAGCGTGTCTTTGATCCACGAAAACAATCACAATTTGAGGAGGAATTCCACATTTATATACATCAAACGATAGCTTCGGGTCTGCAGAACACACATAACCACATGAAAATGGCGAACTCTTACTTGGTTATGATGTACTTGTACCACAAAGATTTAAAGACGAAAATATAATTTCACATAATTGATGTCACGCACAAATAGACCAAAGTACCGCTTCGAAAATCTCGCTTCATGTCAATGAGTCATCGCACTACAAGATCCAACAGTCATTTCTTGCGACTTTTTGCGACTTTGGATGTAGCAGCCAAACATAAACAGCCAAACCCGCGCCGGCCCGGTGCTCGGCGTCAAACGCGCCGGGCCGGGAGGTGTTGATTGAACACTCACTCCCCTTCTAACTCGGCTCCTGGGCCACATAGCGACACGTAGTAAGTGGCATTCGAAAGAGCGCCCGAATTTCCAGATAGAGTAATTATTCATTTCTAGGTCAGGTCAAAGGTCACGTCACCAGAGGTCATCAAAGGTAAAATGTTGCATATAACAACATTTCTTGAAAAACCGGCTCTTACCTCGGGGACCAATATAGCTACATCGTCGCGGAAAAGTGCATTCAATTGCTCTTTTAGCGGTCTTTCTGAAATAAGCCCTCAGATTTGGCTTAACCCTCGCCCCTAGTGGTGTTTTTCCAGCCGCGAACGTATAGAAGGGGTCCGTTGGACCCCCTGCCGTTTCGCCCCTGGTCGAGCTAGAGCTTCGCGGAAAAGACGAGCGTGTTACCCGTGACAAGAGGAAGCTGATGATACCCATTTGTGAGGTCCTAGGTCATCGGTTGATCTTCCAGGTCAGGTCAATCAATGACCCAAAAGTGGGGGAAATCGGGACCTGTTAGAATGTCGTAAAGGGTGGCTGCTATGGGTTTTTTGGGTGCTGATCACGAATTGTAATGTTATTTATGATCATAGATGATGTCTTCATGCATTTAAGCCAGATCGGGTCTGGTCAGGTCAGGTCAACCAGTAAGGGTTTTGCCGGCTATTTGTAGTAGGTGGCAAACGCCTCTGACAGCTTCGTAACATGTTACGAAGGCACCAAAGCTACATAGTAAATGTTCAAAGGGTTGGTAGACTCGAATTCAGCTCCAAAAACTAGCCTAGAAACATGTAAAACTCGAAAAATTGAACCAAGGTCATCAAAGGTCAGTGACCTTACCTGACCTTCCGGTGACCTTGACACCCACCCTAATGCATGGGAGCAACATAATACCCCATACTTGAACGTTTTAAACAACGAAAAGACGGCAAACTCGCGGCTAATGCGAGCCGACATACGCTGAATCGCGATTCCGGCCAAACATGGTCTTGAAAGAAGGTCACAGGTCAAAGATCATTAAGGTCAGGATCATGAAATTTTCAGGTTAGCTGTGAAATTAATTATCGCGAGGGTACTGAAAGTTTCATTGCAATCGGCCACTTTTTACGCGAATTACTCGCAAAAAAAAAAACGAGGGTTCCGTTCGAAGATTCAGGCCCTGTCGCGCTAGAATGGCATATCGGCCCACTGTGCGCTCTCTACCTGAGCCCCACCGCTCTCCCGGAGCTCCGCTGACGAGCTGTATCAGTGTATCGGTGGGCGGCGGGCTGCATGGCAACACGGCTAGTCTCGGTGCCGCCGCCGGCCATGAGCGGGGCGGGGCGGGTCGATCGCGGAAGCACCCACCGGCCGCGCGCCCAGCTGACGGCGGCCCAGCGCGGCGGGACAGAGATCCGCGGCCCAGCGGGACAGAGATCCGCGGCCCAGCAGTACCGAGATCCGCGGCCCAGCGGGACTGAGATCCGCGGCCCAGGGCGACCGAGCTTCGCGGCCCAGCCGGCCGCTCTCCGGGGATATGCCCATTCAGCTGATTTGGGAATTAGTTCTACTTGAGATGCTGAATTTGGTTAATGTGCCACGGAGTTTTAGCAGTCGTGACAGTTAAAAGCTTCATTCCCACCCAATAACATTACCGTTAAACACTCCAACTTTACCCGCCGTCTTCATTTAACCATAGCACTTAGGATGGGGGGAGGGGGGTCGCACATGGTTTTCACGAATGACCTCTCGTTAAAAAAAAAACGCCAATCGAGACGAAATTTTTAGTGCCCTCGAGGCAATTCATTTTACACATCCCCTGAAATGTGTATGACCAAACGACCTTTGACCTGTGACCTGCTGCTTGAAATCATGCCAGGCCGGATTTTTTCCTTGTTTTTTTGTCATGAAATCGCGATGTTCTTTCGGTCTTTCCATTTCGCAGAGTGGCGACCTTTTGGCGTTGGCAGTTCGCTGTGTGACAACCTTTTGGCGTTTGCAGTTCGCTGAGTGACGACCTGGATGTCTCGGATGACAGTGAGGACGAGACCGCAGTCAGGGAGGTGGCAGCGCGTCAGCCGCCGCGCCCGGCGTCCGAGCGCCGCAGGTCAGTCTCAGTGACCCGGGGCAGGTCACTACCAGGTCAGTGACTTGTGGCAGGTCAGTGTCAGGTCAATCGTCCGGGCCGAGACCGGCCCCAATCTGCCAACTTTAAGAGCGCCACGCTCCAGCGGCCGAGCCGGGCCGAGCTACCAGGTCAGAGTCTGCGACAGGAGTGCCACTGGGCGGTGGCAGGGGAACTGCCGTCGTGAACGACAGCCCTGCCCACCCGCATCAGTTCAGAACGCTGAGAGGGGAGGGAGAGTCGAGTGGGTGTTTGTGCGCCGGTGTAACAGCAGTGCGCTGTGCGCTATTGCACAGTGCACAGGCTGACTTACCAACTGTTCAGCTGACAAAAACTAGTGGTCCGCTGCATTAGCTCACAAAGTGGACCAGCCGCCGGCGCCGGCCATGTGACCAGGCAGCGAGCCAGCTGAACCTGCCGCAGTCCAATCACCAATTAACCCGCGCCCCGTAGGGGGGGCCGAAACGGCCCCCCCCTGTCCTTTTCGGTCGATATCTCCTAAACGGCTGGAGATATCGCCACCAAACTTTCAGGACCCCTCCGGGCATCAATTTTACACATTGTGACCGAAAAGTTTTCCAGAGGCTGTGATAGGTTGGCCACAAATGACGTCAGAGTGACGTCATGTTCTGTCATTTTCGACCGAAAAAAGACCTTCGCGAAAAGACCTGTCAGGCCTACAGCTTTGAAGATACAGAAAAATGATCAAGACATAAAAGGTGTAGAATTGACAGGGCTACAAAACTGCTATCTCGGATTTTTGAAATTTTTGAGTTTTGATCCCCAAAAATCAAAAAAGCATTTTTTTGGACATATTAGCCAAAAAATCCAAAAAGTTTTTTGAGTTTCGAAAATACCGGAATATATGTGACAGTACCTACCGTCTTCTATCTACATACCAAATTTCAGATCGATACCTCGTTTTTTGGCCAAGTTATAGCGAAAAAACTGTTCAAAAATGATGACGTCAAATTTTCAAACTCAATTTTTGGCAATTCTAGAACTCGTAGAGCAAAGACCACCATTAGACTCCCCGTGACGAGCTGCATCGAATGGATACCCATTTTATGCAAAAATATCAACTTTGAAATTTGACCTAATTTGACCTGACCTTGACCTAACCTTCACCAAAACGTGACCTAGGCTGGCCCCAAAGGCTGCCTAACCCACATAATCGCATTTGTCATGTAAAATGGACCATAAAACATGTATCACACGACACATTCATATTGTGACCCCCGGTGACCTGACCTCGTGTGACCTGACCTGGCATCAGTGACCTCAGATAGCAAAGTATGTGTTTGACGAACAATATACCATCGATGGTTTTCAATAAATTACCAATTTACTCGATTTCACAGCACATTTCTTGAATTGCCTGTGAACGGTGAAAATCTGACCTTTGACCTGACCTGTGACATCATCGGTTTGACCTAGGTCAATGAAATTTGGTCACAAGGTAGTTCCCGGGTAGGGCTATCAAACGCCGTTTGAATTTTGAAAATCGGCCGGTAACTTTCCGAGATCTTAGGGGGGGGGGCCGAAACGGCCCCCCCCCCCCTACGGGTGGTAGGGTCCGCCGGTAGCCCTACGGGGCGCGGGTTAATAGATTCCTGTGGCGCTCCGACACCGACCGGCGGCGAACGAGCCGGCCAGTCACCAATTCCCTGGCCACTGTCGCTGCAACACCGACCGGTAGTGAAACTGCCGACCAGGCCGACTGGTCACTGGTCAGTCACTGGTCAGTCACTGGTCAGTCACTGGTCAGTCACTGGTCTGAGGTCAGTCACTGGTCACTGTTCAGTCACTGGTCTGAGGTCAGCCACTGGTCTGAGGTCAGCCACTGGTCTGAGGTCAGCCACTGGTCTGAGGTCAGTCACTGGTCTGAAGTCAGTCACTGGTCTGAGGTCAGTCACTGGTCTGAGGTCAGTCACTGGTCTGAGGTCAGTCACTGGCCACTGGTCACTGGTCAGTCACTGGTCACTGGTCAGTCGCTGGTCACTGGTCAGTCACTGGTCTGAGGTCAGTCACTGGTCGGGTCGGGGCTACCCGGTTCCATGCCGAGACGAGCCCTTTTGGGGCCGATGCCCTGCGCGTTAAATCTATTTGCACCTAATCTTACTGAAGTTGGGGTGTCGCCTGCGCCTGTGTAATTTCCTGTGTAATGATAGCCTGTGAGCTCCATCATAGTTGGACGGTGGCCGTACCACCCACCCCCAGCGGAGCTAGAAATACATACGAAGCACTTGCCGTCTGCTGTCGGGGAGCGTTCGGTCAGTCCTGATTGCTGCCTCGCGTGCTGAAGCATCCTACGTCGAGAGGGTCACCAAAATAGCTGTCTATTTCTGCCACGGCCGCCGGCTTCAAGGCATCAATCTTCGGCGGTATATAATTAAACGGCGCTCTGCGACAGTCGCTGCAGGAGGCGCGTATTCTGTCCACCGTGTGTAGACGTGGACCCACCGGCCACCCGCCGCAGTTCAGCGCGCCCACCGGCCACCAGCCGCAGTTCAGCGCGCCCACCCGCCGCAGTTCAGCGCGCCCACCCGCCGCAGTTCAGCGCGCCCACCGGCTACCCGCCGCAGTTCAGCGCGCCACCCGCCGCAGTTCAGCGTGCCCACCGTAACCCACCCATAACCCACCCACCGCAGTTCAGCGCGCCCACCGGCCACCCGCCGCAGTTCAGTGCGCCCACCGGCCACCCGCCGCAGTTCAGCGCGCCCACCGGCTACCCGCCGCAGTTCAGCGCGCCACCCGCCGCAGTTCAGCGTGCCCACCGTTACCCACCCATAACCCACCCACCGCAGTTCAGCGCGCCCACCGGCCACCCGCCGCAGTTCAGCGCGTCCACCGGCCACCCGCCGCAGTTCAGCGCGCCACCCGCCGCAGTTCAGCGTACCCACCGGCCAACCGCCGCAGTTCAGCGCGCCCACCGGCCACCCGCCGCAGTTCAGCGCGCCCACCGGCCACCCGCCGCAGTTCAGCGCGCCCGCCGTTACCCACCCATAACCCACCCGCCGCAGTTCAGCGCGCCCGCCGTTACCCACCCATAACCACCCGCCGCAGTTCAGCGCGCCCGCCGTTACCCACCCATAACCACCCGCCGCAGTTCAGCGCGCCCACCGCGTGTAAACGCAGGCCCACCCACCGCAGTTCAGCGCGCCCACGGCAGCGCGGTCAACACCAGTTAGTGTCTGAGGAGATATCCGGCACTGACAGCCGGGAGCACCGACAGATCCAGATGGGAGCAGCGACAGATCCAGATGGGAGCTCCGCCACCGACATATTCAGCCGGGACACTGACATATCCAGCCGGGGCACTGACATATCCAGCCGGGACACGGACAGGGCCAGCCGGGACACGGACAGGGCCAGCCGAGACACTGACAGGGCCAGCCGAGACACGGTAGGGCCAGCCGGGACACTGACATGTCCAGCCGGGACACTGACAGGGCCAGCCGGGACACGGACAGGGCCAGCTGGGACACGGACAGGGCCAGCCGCGCCGGACAATGCTGACCTATTCGGCCGGATGTTTTTTAGTGGTGGGGCATCAACGGCCATCAGAGACGACCACCGGCTGTAGATGTTGTTGTCCGAGTGACGTCAACTCGTCGAATGACAATATTTTTTTCTTACGTAAGCGTTGGTCTCTGATCTCGGTACTGACAGCCGCGGCCCGTTTCAGCCGAAAGCCGTCGCCGTCGCCGGAGGCTCCGGCCGTCCTCCCCGACTCGAGCGGCTCGTCCACAGAGTCTGAGGAGTCGGGCGACTCGGCGGAGTCGGACTCTGAGTCGGCCGAGGAGCCGCCGCGGGCCCGCTCACCGTCCGCCAGCCACCGCTCAGGCATGGAGAACAAGGTACGTACGCCGGGTCACAACCGGGGGCCGACGCCATAAACTTGGTAGCATTTTACATCAGGGTGTATTTTATGCCCCAAGAAGCCACACCCTCTTAGGAGTGGGCGGTTTATTAGGATCCGAGGGCGTACTATGTGTCAATTGTATGTTTTTGTTTGTTTTGGGCTGTATTTTACTACATCCACTGCTTAAATTGTAGTTACTAACATCATGTGGCTCTATCCGCAGTACTTTATGAAACTGCTCGGGCGTAAAATGGAGCAGAATGGGTGGACAACTGCGTCAGTTGTATTTACCGTCCTTTTATGAAATCGACCGCCGCGCTGGGGCGTGCCACGCCCTGGGCGGATCACGTCCTGGGGCGGGTCACGTCCTGGGGAGGGTCACGTCCTGGGGAGGGTCACGTCCTGGGGAGGGTCACGTCCTGACATAGACATAGACATAGACATTTATTTCGCTCAAGATCCGACAATTTCGGGTTTTCACTTGCGCACGTCCGGTTGGTAAAATTGCACTAAAAATAGGATAACACATGTACCACACACCAACATCCATCCACATAAAATTGGAGACACATGCATACACGCATGGCTCAACTCTTTAGTCCGGTTCACGCCGTACAAATCGGTAGAGTGCTTTCCTGAATGAGTCGTGATCTCTTCTGCCCTGGCACACATCATTGTACATTTGTACGCCACTATACGCAAGCTGGCGCCTACCAGTCTCTGTTCGAATGGCTGGTAGTCTCAGCCGATTGTTCTGTCGTGTCTGGTGGTCGTGTCCGTGTTGGCGGTCTGCGTCCGTGATAATATCGTGTAATGCCTGGGGAAGCTCTGATGCCAGCACTTTGCTGACCATCTGGACGCGGTGGTATTGAGCAAGTTGAGATGCTGTTAGCCATTTGAGGTCTTTGAGCACTCCAGAAATATGTTCAAACTTTTTCTTTCCGCTGACCACTCTCGCTCCAAAATGTATGATTTTCTGTATGCGATGGAGTTCTGTTTTTGTGCACGTGCTATAGATGGACAAACAGTATCTAACGGCAGACATAACCAGAGCGCTGACCAGTGGCTTGAGCGAGGTTTTTGGAAGGCTATGCTTTGCATGCGTCAGCGCAACCAGAATGCCACTGCATTTTCCTACCACGTGGTCTACATGATCTACGTATGTCAGGTGCCTATCCATATAGAGTCCTAAATTCTTAACTACGCGGGATTCCTCGATGGCTGTGCCGCAGAAGTTTACCGATATCTTCGGCTGGTTTTTCAGCATCGCTCTCGTTCCGAAAAGTATCATTTGCGTTTTCGCGGCATTGACCTTCAGCCGGTTTTCATTGAGCCAATTTGCGAGTTGATCGAGAGCGCGTTCGAGAGTTGTGATCATCGCGTTAAGATGTTTCTTTGGTCCGGTTATAAGAAGTTGGGTATCGTCCGCGAACTGAATAACTTCTACATCATCAACGTAAAGCCCAATATCATTCACATAGATGGCGTATAGAATGCAACTAAGAGAACCGCCCTGGTATACAGATACACCGCTGTCATTGGGTAAAGTGTCGGACATGATCGGCTCTCCCTCACCCGCACTGACTTTGACCTGTTGAGAGTGGCCGGCCAAGTAGCTCGCGAACCAAGTCACATCGATGCCATACAGTGCTAGCTTCGTGAGTAATCGCTGGTGGTCTACGCTGTCAAAACATTTAGACAGGTCGAGCAACACTAAAATTCTAACACTGCCTCCGTCCATCGCTCGATAAATGCGCTCAGTCACTACAGCTAAAGCGGTCTCTGTAGAGTGCGACGCCCTGTAGCCATGCTGGTGGTGTGTGAACAGACCGTTGTCTCTGAAGTATTGAGCCAGCTGTTGCTGCACGACGCGCTCAATCACTTTCATTGGAGCTGGCAGTACAGACACAGGGCGATACTGAGACGGTTGCGACGGTTTGGGTGTTTTGGGTAACGGTGTGATGACTGCATGTTTCCATGCCGTTGGTATTTCGCCACTAGACAGACTAGAGTTGATAATATTGAGCAAGACAGGCCCGATACCATAAAAGAATTTCTGCATCATTTGCACACTTATACCCTGAAGACCCGTGGCTGTCGATGGTTTCATGCTGTGCACGACAGTCATCAGCGTATCAATGTCCACAGTATCCACCTTAAACTGACAGGTATGGACCCGTGGCAGTCTCACCGGCTGGGTGCGAGACGGTACTGGCACGCTATTGGCAGTCTCTCGCCCCATCTGAGAGAAGAATGCATTTAGTGCGTTTGGTGTGACGTGCGGTACACCACAAGCTCCCTTTTTGTCGCCTATAATCGGCTTCAACACACGCCACATTTTTGCAGGACCTGCTTTCTTGCACTCATTCTCTAGATAGGAGGCCTCGTTGTAGTGTATCGAGTACCTAGTGCATCGGGTGTCCGAGGCTCGGCATCGGGCCCCCGGTAATACGAGTGTGAGGCGGCCGCACCCTGCTCGGCTCCAGTCAGAGCCAGCAGTCGAGAGGCTCCGCCCGGCCGCACAGCACGACAGTGCCTTAGTGTTTTGCACCGCGAGTTTGTGAGAATACATCGGAATCCGGAGACGGCGGTGGACACTACATCTGGCGACGAGGATGAGATCCTGAATACTACCGACGATGAACGTCGAGGGGGTGTCGCCGCCAACTCCGTTCCTGGCGAGACCAGGAAAACCAGCACTGCCCTGGAGTGACTGGATTTTCAGTTTCCACAACTACCTGACTGCCCTGGGAGGTGAGGCCTACAGCACGGAGAGGAAGACGGCTCTCCTTCTGCACTGTGTCGGCGCCGAGGCGCAACGGGTGTACCGTACCCTACCGGTCCAGCCGAGGAGAGAAGACGAAGACGAGTTCCATGCGGCTGAGCGGCAGCTCGCCGAGTTTTATGAACCTCAGGTCAACGTGATCGCGGAGCGGTTCTTCTTCCGGCAGCGACGGCAAGAGTCGCACGAGCCGACGGCCGACTACGTGGCGGCGCTGCGCCGCCTGGCAGTAAACTGCTCGTTTGGACAAATGACAGACGCAATGATACGTGACCAAGTCGTGGAAGCAACAGTGCATCCGATTCTCCGCGAGCGTTTTCTGCAGTATAAGGGCCTGACCCTGGACCGCGTTCTGGAGATCGCCGAGGCATTCGAGCGATCCCGACGCGAGGCGACCGCCATGGCCGGGCCGGCGCGGCCCGCCGCCGACGGAGCGCAGTCACTGCATCAGATATCTGACGCTCGTCAGCGCCGCGGGCGCCGGCCCTGGCGACCCGCCCGGCGGCAAGACGACCGCCGCCTCGCCCCTGCCCAGTTGCAAGCCGACCGTCGCCCCGGACCTGCCCAGCTGCAACCGGACACGTGCCCCAGCTGCGGTCGGCGCCAGCACAATGAGCGCGGTCGGTGTCCCGCTACCGGTGCCACGTGCAGGCAGTGTGGGCGGACGGGTCACTTTGCCGTGGTCTGCTGGTCTGGTGAACGGAACGACGACAGAAGGTGTCACGAGCTGACTGTTCTCTGCTGCGCCGTACCAAATACCGATAAGATGATGTGCGAAGTACAGATGGAGGTACCAGGTATCACGCAGACCGTGAATCTGCAAGTTGACACGGGTGCCACGGTGTCCGCTTTAGGACTCGGCATCGCCAGACGACTCTTCAAAGGCAGTCGTCTCAATAGAACGTCTGCTCGTCTGTTCGGTTTTGGTCGACACCAGCTTCAAGTGCTTGGCACGCTGCCAGCGCTGGTGACCTACCGTGGACGGCGAGCCAACACAGAGTTCTTCATCATAGATTCCGACGGTGAAGAAGCCGTCATGGGACTGGACCTGCTGAAGCAGTTGGACGTAAACCTGCACCCCGCGAGTGGGGCAATCGATCAGCTGGCGGTCACTGGGAGCGCAGAAGTCCCGGAACCGCCACCGTCTCAGCCCGACCCTGGCGAGATATGCTCACTGACGACA
Source organism: Amphibalanus amphitrite (assembly GCF_019059575.1). Taxonomy (NCBI): domain Eukaryota; kingdom Metazoa; phylum Arthropoda; class Thecostraca; order Balanomorpha; family Balanidae; genus Amphibalanus; species Amphibalanus amphitrite. The sequence goes on from NW_024881556.1 coordinate 1,055,830, forward strand.
GTCCGTGGCTACCAGCACAGGATTGTTCTCCGTCCTGATGCTGTACCGGTGCGTCACAAGCTCCGCCGACTCCCGTATGCTGTTCGTGAAGAGGTCAGCCGCGAGCTGGACCGACTCCAGGAGGAAGGAGTCATCGAACCGGTCGAAGTCAGCGACTGGGTTCACCCGATGGTCGTCAGCAGGAAAAGGAACGGGAAGCTGCGCATCTGCGTGGATCTCAGGGACCTGAATCGACAGGTCATCGCCGAAGTTCATCCCCTGCCGACGGCAGAGGAGCTCCAAGACCAGCTGAAGGGCAACATCTTCACAGTTATCGACCTGCAGAGCGCATACCATCAGCTGGAGCTGGAGCCTGCTTCCCGTCAGCTCACCACGTTCCTGACTCACCGAGGCCTACGACGGTTCACGAGGGTTCCGTTTGGTCTGGTCTCGGCAGGATCTGCGTTCCAGAGATTGCTGGACAACCTGCTGGACGGCATCCCGGGATGTGTTCACTACATGGACGACGTCGCGGTCGTGGGAGTGTCACAGGAAGAACACGACGACCGTCTTCGGCGCGTCATGGCCCGACTGAAGGAGGCCAGCTTGACAGTCAACAGAGAGAAGTCTGTGTTCAGCAAAGCAGCTGTCGACTTCTGTGGCTTCACGCTGTCTGCGTCGGGAGTCACACCACTGCAGTCACAGATCAAGGCCGTGACTGACGCACCACCGCCGGAGAACGCCAAGGAGCTGAAGTCGTTCCTGGGGATGTGTGGATGGTTCCTCAGGTTCGTCCCTGGGTACGCCGAGACCGTCCATCCACTGTACCGGCTGCTGAAGAAGGGCACCAAGTTCGTCTGGGACGACACAGCGAACCGAGCTTTCAACGAGGTCAAGCTGAAGATAGCTGCAAGCCCGACACTGAAGCCGTTCGACCAGAGCCTGCCTACATTCGTCACGTCCGACGGCAGCGGCAAGGGCGCTGGAGCTGTACTCACGCAGCTGAGCGCCGATGGAGGAGAAAACGCCGTAGCATTCTGGTCTCGGGCGTTCACCCCTACCGAGCAGCGCTACTCAGTGTCTGAGCTGGAAGCACTGAGCGCTGTTCTCGCCGTGGAACACTGGAAACTGTATCTGTGGGGACGTCCGTTCACTCTCCGCACAGATCATTCGGCGCTGCAGACACTGCTCTCGCCCAGCTTCTCGGGGAGAGCGGGCGCGAGGATCGCGCGCTGGCAGGCACGCCTGCTGCCGTATGCGTACACAGTCCAGTACGTGCCTGGCCGGAACCTAACTCCTGCAGCAGACGCCCTCTCCAGGATGCCAGTTCCTGCCGAAGAAGCGGACCTGCATGAAGACAGCTCCGCTGAAGAAGAGGTGATCGCTCTTCTGACAGATGAAGAGAGCGTGCTGACCGAGCAAGACGTCCGCACCGCGTCAGCTGCTGATCCTGAGCTGCAGCAGCTGCGTCATCAGATCAAGCGCGGCTGGCCGAGCAGCGCCAAGGCCTGCCCGGGTGAAGTCCAGCCGTACTTCAAGATGAGACACGAGTTGTGGGTGCGCAACGACGACGTCATCCTGAGAGGAGCCCAACAAGTTGTTGTGCCCGTTCAGCTCCGCCGCAGATACCTGGAGCTGGCGCACAGCGCGCACGACGGAATCGTCCGCATGAAACAGGCGCTGCGGAATCTGGCGTGGTGGCCCGGCATCAACCGTGAGGTGGAGGAGCTGTGCCGAAGTTGCGAGCGCTGCCAGCACAGCGACGCAGTCCTCTCCCAGCGCGCACGCCCTGCGCCCATGCAGCCAGTCGACCTGCCGGACCGCGCCTGGTCGAAACTGGGAATGGATATCGTTGGTCCAATCAACGGAGCACCAGCGACTGCCCGTTACGCCATCACTCTGATTGACTACAGAAGCAAATGGGCGGAAGTCTGCCTGACGTCATCGACTGAGACTGAAGACGTCATCAAGTTCTTGTCAACTGTGTGGGCCAAAGAGGGCTATCCCGACGAGATCGTGACGGACAATGGGCCCCAGTTCACGAGCAGGGAGTTCACTGCGTATCTGGCCGCCCGAGGGGTGAAGCACACCAAATCGTCCGTCTACTGGCCTAGAGGCAACTCCGCCGTAGAGCGCTTCAACAAAACGTTCAAGTCGTGGATCACAGACTGTCCACCAGCAGCGTTCATTGACGAGGTACGCAAGAGCCTGGCGGTGTATCGAGCCACCCCACACACGACAACTGGGAAGTCACCGTCAGAGCTCCTGCATGGACGACAGATGAGGCTGAACCTGCCTGTCATTCAGCCGTCAACACCAGGAGCCGACAGTGTGGCGTCTCGAGTTCGACGCCGACAGCAGTCCAACAAGAGATCCTACGACCGCCGCCGTGGCGTGACGACGCCGCGCATCACTGAGGGCGACTACGTTTGCGTGAGACGGCAGGGACACCGCTCGAAGACGTCCTGTCGGTTCACGTCTCCGGTGCGAGTCACTGGGCGCGTCGGTCCCGCAACGTACCGTCTGGCTGACGGCCGGACCTGGAACGCCGCCCATCTGGCCCGTCTCCCATACGCGCCGGCGTCTCCCTCCGCATCTCCCCCCGCTGGGCCCGGCGAGACCACGTCGACCGCCACGACTTCCGAGGCCGACGCCGCTGGCCCGCTGACCTCGCTCGCCGCTGCTTCTCGCCCGTCGACCGAGACAGCTTGCGAGCCGTCGCCGGACGCCGCCGATGTGAGCGTGCAGCGTCCCAGGCGAAGCGACCGTGTCTGTAGACGACCGGACTACTACGTGTCGCAGTGATGCTGTTCCTTTTTTTTTGCGAGAGGGGGGAATGTGTAGTGTATCGAGTACCTAGTGCATCGGGTGTCCGAGGCTCGGCATCGGGCCCCCGGTAATACGAGTGTGAGGCGGCCGCACCCTGCTCGGCTCCAGTCAGAGCCAGCAGTCGAGAGGCTCCGCCCGGCCGCACAGCACGACAGTGCCTTAGTGTTTTGCACCGCGAGTTTGTGAGAATACATCGGAATCCGGAGACGGCGGTGGACACTACATCCGAGAGGGGGAATGTGTGGTGTATCGAGTACCTAGTGCATCGGGTGTCCGAGGCTCGGCATCGGGCCCCGGTAATACGAGTGTGAGGCGGCCGCACCCTGCTCGGCTCCAGTCAGAGCCAGCAGTCGAGAGGCTCCGCCCGGCCGCACAGCACGGCAGTGCCTCAGTGTTTTGCACCGCGAGTTTGTGAGAATACATCGGAACCCGGAGACGGCGGTGGACACTACACTCGTCTGACCTGATTGCGGCTCGGCACTGGCGGTTGAGAGCCTTGTACCGCTCGCGTCCGGCGGCCGATGTATCTGCGAGCGCGCGGCGCCGGCTGGCCATCAGGTCACGGGTAGCCGCGGTCACAGGTAGCGCCCCCTGTGGTCTCACCCGCACTCGCCGTATCGGTGCTACCGTGTCCAAGGCTCGGGTAAACACGGCCACAAATGACTCCCACGCCGCCTCAGTGCTGCCACTCAGCCACACCCCGTTCCAGTCAATGCGCGACAAGTAGACATTGAACTCGATTGAGTCAACGCTACTCAGGCAACGCTTTCGGATAGAGACACTTCTGTGAGCGCGGCTCTTGCAGTTTTGTCGTATCATTATCCTAGTGTAGTCGTGCGGGCCTCCTAAATGGCACCGAGTAACACCGGATCTCACAACGTTTCCGCTCTGGCTAGTTGCGATAACGTCAATCAATGAGGCAGCTGGTCGGTATGTTGGCCTTTTCAAATTGACAGGCACTAGGCCGTTCAAGCGCAACACTTCCATTAGTCTGACGCCCGGTGATTTGTTCTTCAGTAGACACGCGTTAAAGTCACCTGACAGTATCACATGCTTGCGTGGGTGAGCTGTCATCATGTAGTTTAACTGGGCGTTCAGGTCATCTAGGTCTGCAGTTACTTGATGTACCGTGGTGGAAAGCCTGGGTCGGGTCCTGGGGCGTGCCACGTCCTGGGGCGGATCACGTCCTGGGGAGGGTCACGTCCTGGGGAGGGTCCTGGGCTATAGCATTAGCGACTAGCGAGTCACGGCCTGCGGCGACTCGGTGTGTGCGAGTACTCGATGTGTGCGATTCCCGGCGTCTGAGCCGACGTCGTCCGACGTCGTCCAGTGCCGTCCATGTCCAGTGTCGTGCCGAGCTCGTCCGGCGTCTGAGCCGACATCGTGGTCCTTTCGATGATATGCTGTCGTTGCATTCAGTCTGTTTTGAAATGAACGCCTGAATGGGGTCCTTGGCGTGGGCCGGTGAAGGGAGAGCGATTTGGACGGGCATTGGTCCCGGTGGGGATCATACCGGAGCAGTGCACAGCTGGTGAGCCTGGGTGGTTCGTAGCCGGACTTCACACTGACTCCCGCCCTGTGGCGGCCCGTCCCCCTGGCTCTGTCGTTCTCTGTTCCTCCCTCTCTGACACCTCTGGCCCCTCTGTCCGCCCCAGGAGGGCTCCGAGAGCCCCAGCACCAACGCCGGCAGCAAGTGGAGCCTGACGTCCATCATGAACGGCAGGGACGGCGCCGGCACGCCGCTGTCGTCCGTGTTCGGGAACGCCTCCGCGCGCAGCCTCAACAAGGTGAAGGGGCTCGCCATCCCCCGTCCCGCCGCCTCTCCTCAGTGGTGGAGCAATACTGAGGCGACAGGGAAGTGGCAGGACCCGGGAGATAGGAATGAGGAGCTGCGCAGGGGCCCCGGTACGGGATGGGATGGGGGACCCGTCTATCGTTTAGCCTATACTGTGTGAACGCGCCTATTATCACTGCGTGACTCCTGCTCGTGTGCTCACCGTGTGTACAATGCCGCTCCTCACCCGACACAATTTCCTGCGCACCATGTCCTCCGCACCAGACACGATTTCCCCCGCACAATGCCGCTCTGCACCCGACACAATTTCCTGCGCGCAATGCCGCTCCGCACCCGACACAATTTCCTGCGCACAATGCCGCTCCGCACCCGACACAATTTCCTGCGCACAATGCCGCTCCACACCCAACACAGTTTCCTGCGCACAATGCCGCTCCGCACCAGACACAATTTTCTGCGCACAGGTTCATCAGGGCATCGTTTTTTTATGACGTGCAGCCGCCACAGGCCTTGCAGTCTGCCGGCGTATGCTAATTGACCAATAGCACCGAGTTGAGAGACGTGGCTCAGCTAGGCCATGCCGTCACGGCTGAGAAGGACTTGTCATCACATCGCTCTCCGCTTCCGCCCTCGCTTCCGCCGGGGCTGACTCTGACCTCTGCCGCCCCCGACTCTGGCTGCCGGGGCTGACTCTGACCTCTGCCGCCCCCGACCCTCGCTTCCGCCGGGGCTGACTCTGACCTCTGCCGCTGCCGACTCTGTGCTTACCTACCCTGGCTGCCGGCGCTTCCCGACCCTGACCTCTGCCGCCCCCGACTCTGACCGCGGCTGCTGCGTCTCGATGCTGGCGATGATGCGAACGCTGATGCTGACGGTGATTCCGTCCTCTGTCAGATGTCGCCGCCCGAGTTCCCGAACAGCGTGGACCCTGCGGACCCTGGCAGCGTGGACCCTGCGGACCCTGGCAGCGTGGACCCTGCGGACCCGGGCAGCGCGGACCCTGTGGACCCGGCCGACACCGGCGTCTCCCTAGAAGACGTGGTCGCCCAGGTGAAGATACGAGACGCGTCCCTTTTCATTCTCTCTCTCTCTCTCTCTCTCTCTCTCTCTCTCTCTCTCTCTCTCTCTCTCTCTCTCTCTCTCTCTCTCTCTCTCTCTCTCTCTCTCTCTCTCTCTCTCTCTCTCTCTCTCTCTCTCTCTCTCTCTCTCTCTCTCTCTCTCTCTCTCTCTCTCTCTCTCTCTCTCTCTCTCTCTCTCTCTCTCTCTCTCTCTCTCTCTCTCTCTCTCTCTCTCTCTCTCTCTCTCTCTCTCTCTCTCTCTCTCTCTCTCTCTCTCTCTCTCTCTCTCTCTCTCTCTCTCTCTCTCTCTCTCTCTCTCTCTCTCTCTCTCTCTCTCTCTCTCTCTCTCTCTCTCTCTCTCTCTCTCTCTCTCTCTCTCTCTCTCTCTCTCTCTCTCTCTCTCTCTCTCTCTCTCTCTCTCTCTCTCTCTCTCTCTCTCTCTCTCTCTCTCTCTCTCTCTCTCTCTCTCTCTCTCTCCTCTCTCTCTCTCTCTCTCTCTCTCTCTCTCTCTCTCTCTCTCTCTCTCTCTCTCTCTCTCTCTCTCTCTCTCTCTCTCTCTCTCTCTCTCTCTCTCTCTCTCCCTCTCTCCCTCTCTCCCTCTCTCCCTCTCTCCCTCTCTCTCTCTCTCTCTCTCTCTCTCTCTCTCTCTCTCTCTCTCTCTCTCTCTCCCTCTCTCCCTCTCTCCCTCTCTCCCTCTCTCCCTCTCTCTCTCTCTCTCTCTCTCTCTCTCTCTCTCTCTCTCTCTCTCTCTCTCTCTCTCTCTCTCTCTCTCTCTCTCTCTCTCTCTCTCTCGGGCCTGTGAGGAGATGCTATGCAGTTCATCCGGAGTTTTGAGTAATCTTTCATTTGAACTTGTTGAGTTAAACTTTTTGGGCTCATCATGGACTTCATACACTGCTTCATTTTTCTATGGCTTGATTCAAATCGAACAGCATTCAATCGTGTAAATGCCAATAGTGCTGCTTGCCTATCCTTTGTGCCTGGACGTTTTGCCCATTACGAAGGGCATACGTTTCGAAAAGTGAAGAAAAATATGATTAATCATGCCAGGTCTTCATCCTCTAACCGTTGCAAGCAAATTAATCGGGTGGTGACAAAACTCTTTGCGTGCCAAGATAAGCATGGGTGTTTCACCACCTTTTACGCTGCCTGTGTTGGCTGTTCTGCCCCGGTTGCTAGCTGTCCTGGCTGCTGACTGCCGTTGCCTGTTCACCGAATGCTGTGTTTATTAGTGACTGCCCTGTTCACCGACTGCTGTGTTTATTAGTGACTGCCCTGTTCACCGACTGCTGTGTTTATTAGTGACTGCCCTGTTCACCGACCGCTGTGTTTATTAGTGACTGCCCTGTTCACCGACTGCTGTGTTTATTAGTGACTACCCTGTTCACCGACTGCTGTGTTTATTAGTGACTGCCCTGTTCACCGACTGCTGTGTTTATTAGTGACTGTCCTGTTCACTGACTGCTGTGTTTATTAGTGACTGCCCTGTTTGCTGACTGCCCGCCCGTCTCCATGTCCAGGTAAAGACTCGCTCGCTGCCGGTCGGGGACGCCGAGGACCCGGTGCCGATGGAGATGTCACAGACGCAGTCCTCCTCCTCCTCCGAGGCAGAGCAGAACGCGCCGGCCGCTGCGGGCCGACCGGCGGCCGGCGGCAGCCGACCCCGACCCCGACCGCGGCTGTCTGCGCGCAGCGATAGTGAAGGCGAGAGGCCGGCGCGGCCGGCGGCCGGTCGGCGGCACGCCGCGGCCCGGCGCTCGCCGCCGGCCGACTCCAGCGGCGCCGACTCGGACGGCGAGTCGGCGCCGACGGCCGCCGCCGCCAGCCAGCGGAGCCCGCCGGCGGCCGACGGGCGGCGGCGGCGGCGCGCCGGCCGCGGCGCCGCCTCCCTCTCGTGTGACGAGCGGCGCTCGGGCGCGCCGGCCGGCCCGCCGCCGCGCGCCCGCTCCTCGGACTCGCCACCCAAGCTGGACATCGGCGGGGACGGCGACTGGACCACCAGCGACGCCAACAAGAAGGCCACCGTCAACCGGCTCTTCAAAAAGCACCGCGTCAAAAAGCCGACGCCGCGCGGCCGTGGTGCGGCGTCCGGCGAGGGCGCGGCGTGCGGGCCGCTGCCGCAGCTCACCACACACAACGGCGTGCCGTCACTGCGCTGCTGCATCGAGCGGTGGCTGGTGCCGGACGCCCGAGAGCGAGCCGAGGCACTGCTGAGGGACCGGCTGTCTGAGCCGCGCCGCGCCGAGCACGCTCACACAGACCATCGTTCCCATCACCCGCACGCCGCTCACGGCGGGTCCCACCAGTCCCAGCACTCTGCCCACGGCGGGTCCCACTCCCACCACTCTGCCCACGGCGGGTCCCACTCCCAGCACTCTGCCCACGGCGGGTCCCACTCCCAGCACTCTGCCCACGGCGGGTCCGACCGCGGCCACCCGGCCGGTCACGCCCGGTCCGAGGCGGCCACCGCCAGCGGCCCTGGCTCCAATCACCCTCAGGGCGGCGGCCGGTCGGCTCGGGACGCCGACTCGGCCCAGCCGAGACTCGAGTCTCGCTGCGACTCGGGCCGGCGCGGACGTCTCGGGAGCGCCGAGCGCCCGGAGGCGGACGGCGGGCGCGGCTGCTCGGCGTCACCGCGCGGGGAGCGGGCCCGACACCGGGACGCCGCCGGTGCGGCCGGCTCGCCGCGCGGCCACCGGCACCGCCGCGACCCACCCGGCCACCGCGACCCGGCCGCCGGCAAACTGACGTGAGTACCGCGACCCCGCCGCCGGCAAACTGACGTGAGTAGCGCGACACCGCCGCCGGCAAACTGACGCGAGTAGCGCGACCCGGCCGCCGGCAAACTGACGCGAGTAGCGCGACCCCGCCGCCGTCAAACTGAGGCGAGTAGCGCGTGCTGAGCTGGTCGGGGTACGTGGGTACGGGCGTCCAGCTGGTCGGGGTACGTGGGTACGGGCGCACCGAGCTGGTCGGGGTACGTGGGTACGGGCGCCCGGCTGGTCGGGGTACGTGGGTACGGGCGCCCGGCTGGTCGGGGCACCGCCGCGGCGGGTACATCTCGTACAGGAGTTGGGGGTGTTCGACGTAGGTGCTGCTTTTTTAATGTATATTGTGCGAAAGGAGATAAATGGTTGCAGAGGAGGCGTTTTGTTCGATAAGGGCTGTACACTTGGTAAATGCTGAAAGTTACGTCGCCTTCTGTCTTCTGCCACACCAGCGTGCCTTTTCTTTTTGTCTGACTTACTGTGTTAGCAATAACAGAGTATTTCACTAGCTGTTGGGTTGGGGCGCCGGACAGTGGTTCGCCTGTTGTGACGCCCTGTGTCCCGGCTACCGGTGAGTTCTATTGACTGTGGAGAGATGCACCCAGGAGTTGTTCGAAGGCCCGGTCATAATGGTCGGCTCATCACTACCAGCTCAGCTCGGACGCAACTTTTCACCGACAATCTCTGACTGACTGTGATCATGTTAACCGTGACTCGTGACCCTGACCGTGACCCGTGACCCTGACCCCTGAACGTGACCCCTGAACGTGACTGTGACCCCTGACCGTGACCCTGACCGTGACCCTGACCGTGACACTGACCGAGACCCTGACCGTGACCCTGACCCCTGATCGTGACCGTGACCCGTGACCCGTGACCCTGACCCCTGACCGTGACCCCTGACCGTGACTGTGACCGCTGACCATGACCGTGACCGTGACCCCTGACCGTGACCGTGACCCCCGACCCTGACCGTAACCCCTGACTGTGACTGTAACCCCTGACCGTGACTGTAACCCCTGACCCTGACCACGACCCCTGATCGTGACCCTGACCGTGACCCTGACCGCGACCCCTGACCCTGACCGTGACCCTCACCCCGACCCCTGACCGTGACCCTGATCGTGACCGTGACCCACTATGACGCGCCGGCAGGCCCCGCGGCGATGGGTCGGTGCGCTCTCACTCGTCCTGCTCCATCCGGGAGGCGGATGACGTCACCAAGGATGATGACGCGGCGCCGGTGGTGACGTCACACAAGCGGCGATGTCACGGCCTGGCAGAGGAGGCCGGTCCGCGGCCAGCCCACCGGAGCCGGGTCAGTGACCTGGGACAGGGTCAGTGGTGTGACCTGGGACAGGGTCAGTGGTGTGACCTGGGACAGGGTCAGTGGTGTGACCTGGGACTGGGTCAGTGGTGTGACCTGGGACAGGGTCAATGACCTGGGACAGGGTCAGTGGTGTGACCTGGGACAGGGTCAGTGACCTGGGACAGGGTCTGACGGGCCGCTGTGGTCTGACTGGTCTGACGGACCGCTGTGGCCTGACTGGTCTGACGGACTGCGCTCCTTCCCAGGTCGAGTCGCCTCCGACCGGAGTGCGGGAGGCGGACAGCAGCACCAACCCCACCACCACTGGCGCCGGCTTCGACACCAACGTGCCGGCGGCGCTCTACACCAACCAGCCGTTCCCCATCCCAGCGTGAGTCCCGCTGCTCCCCCGTACCGCCCGCTCCCCGTACCGGCGTGAGTACCGCCCGTACCGTCCACTCCCCCGTACCGCCGCTCCCCCGTACCGGCCGCTCCCCCGTACCGCTCCCCCGTACCGCTCCCCCGTACCGCCGCTCCCCATAGCGGCTGAGCTCCCCCGTACCGGCCGCTCCCCCGAACCGCCCGCTCCCCTGTACCGCCGCTCTTGTACCGCCCGCTCCCCGTACCGCTCCTGTACCGCTCCCTTACCGCCCGCTCCCTGTACCGTCCCCCGTACCGGCCGCTCCCCCGTACCGGCGTGAGTACCGTTGATCCATCCTTAGTGGTCGACCTCTGCGTATGACAGCTGTCAGCTGGGTGGGATCGACTGCTGCAGACCCAGCTGCATAGCAGCTCATGTGGCTGATGTTAAACTGCATTTCATTATCCGACTGTTCAAGCAAATGTACCCTTTCTCACCCCTGCCCCCCCCCCCCCCAGCTTCAGCGAGGGCTTCCTTATATGGCGGGAGGTTATACTTTATGTGAAAAACGTGTCAGACTGGCCTGCAGTTCTCGGTAGCTGAAACATGCCGTTCCCCAAAAACCTCTGCTTGGTGAATGCTAAATCATCTCGTGGTGCCACTGACCAAGGCTTTTTTATTGGGTTTGTGGTTATGGTTTCTGTTTTTGTTGTTTTGTTGTTCTTCCTGCTGCTGCTGTGGCCAGGAGGGGCGGGAGGGGCTGGTTGGCTTTGGAATGTGAGGATATGACCTCCCCAGGCAGTTTCCTGAGGAGGAATGGGAGGGGAGGCTACTATGGATCTGAGAATGAATAGCCTATGACCGGCTGCCCGCTGGGACGGCTGTCTAATGTCCTACAGTCTTTACAGTTTGAACACCTCCACCCCTGGGACGTCTGTCTGCACACTGTACACCAGTACCTCCGACAGGCCCGGAGACTGACCGTCCCCCTCCCCGTCCCCCGACAGGCCCGGAGGCTGACCGTCCCCCTCCCCCGACAGGGACCAGCACCAGTCCCTCCGACAGGCCCGGAGACTGACCGTCCCCCGCCCCCCTCCCCCGACAGGGACCAGCACCAGTACCTCCGACAGGCCCGGAGACTGAAGCGGGCAGCAGATAACGAGGCAGACATGACGCTCAAACTCATCAGGTAACTCGCGCCCCGGCCGGCCGGGCAGACCGGGCAGCGGGCTCTGGGAGGGAGCGGGGCGGTGGCCAAGGCCCGTCGAACTGAGTGGAACCTGCGAACCAAATCGAGCTGCCACCATGAGTGGTGTTCTGATTTCACGCTCGGCCTGTGGCTGCGGGCTGACACCGTGCCACCCGTGACTGACCGGTCACTACCCCCCCCCCCCCCGTCAGTGACTGACCGGTCACTGCCCCCCATCAGTAGCCCTGTGACTGACCGGTCACTGCCCCCCCCCAGTATCCCTGTAACTGACAGGTCACTGCCGCCCCCCGTCAGTAGCCCTGTGACTGACCGGTCACTGCCCCCCCCCCCCCCGTCAGTAGCCCTGTGACTGACCGGTCACTGCCCCCGTCAGTAGCCCCGTGACTGACCGGTCACTGCCCCCGTCAGTATCCCTGTGACTGACCGGTCACTACCCCCCCCCCCCGTCAGTAGCCCCGTGACTGACCGGTCACTGCCCCCCCCCCGTCAGTAGCCCCGTGACTGACCGGTCACTGACCCTCGTCAGTGCCACCTGTGACTGACCGGTCACTGACCATCTGCCCCCTCTCCAGGTACACCCAGGCTGTCATCTATTTCCTGCTGACAGCTCTCTCCATGGAGAAGGAGCACGAGGCGCACGACCCGGAGGGCGTGGCGTCCATGCTACACGACACGCTCAAACTCATCAAGTGAGTGCTCCGGTGGGCCGGCCGGCCGGCGGCCGGACCGGCGGGCGGGGCCCCGGTAGGGGAGGGGCCGACCCTCGAGCACGACACCGGCGAGGCCCCGCTCAGTACCAGAGCTATGCTTAATTAATGCATGCAGTCTCTTCAGCAAGGGTTTGCTGGTTGTATATTTTTTCATGAATAGCTCGTGAAGAACTTTTGTTTGTTAGTTTATTTGATAGTTAACGAATTTATTCATTCAAGGTCACATGTTCACCAACAATGCTCTGTTCACGAAGTCGAACCATACGGCCTTGGTCGAACCTCTGTTCACGAACTCTTCGTGAACGTTTTAACACTCATGAACAAATAATCATTTTTTATATGTATCTTTTGTATTATTGCTGTCATATCTTACTCACGCGGTTGCAGGCCTCTGTTATGCGTAAAAATGCACCAATTTTATCTCATGCATATAGATTCGTGATTTATCGTTCTCCTCGCAAGACTGGGCTTACGTTTTGTATTTTGGACCTTGCATGACGTCTTGTAATACGTCACTAAGGTCAATTGGTTCAATCGGAGTTTTTCGCCAATGTCTCCCGATCAAATTGAGCTAGCGGGTCAATTGAGACATCAATTGACTCAGAAAGAACATAGCCGTGTTTTTAGGCTATAGAGGTGATATTTCTTTTTGTTTCTTTTTCTTTTGGTGTTCGATATACCTGTCGATTTTTATCTGTCAGGGACGTCGTATGGCTTTCCGTTCCGATTCCGGGACGTCACAAATTGTTTGGGTGTGGGTTTCCACCCAAATTCACGAAAAGCAGGACACTGTTGACACCTACCACGAATACCCGGCAGGGCCCCACAGGTTGACCTGACCTGACCTGACCCGACCTGAGGTTCCGATTTTCCCGACTTTTGGGTCATTGACCTGACCTGAAAGGTCAACCAATGACTTAGGACCTAAAATTGGGCATCATCGGCTTCCACACGTCACGGGCAACACGCTCGTTTTTTTTTTTTCAGCGAAGCTCTAGCTCGATCAGGGGCGAAACGGCAGGGGGGATGGTCCAACCCCCCCCCCTTAAATATTCGCGGCTGGCAAAACACCAATACGGGCGAGGGCTAAGGTCCTAGATCATTGGTAGACCTACCACATAAGGTCAATGGCCCAAAAGTCGGGAAAATGGGCATCTGATAGTACTTAACCCGTGCCGGGCCGGAGGGGGGGGGGTGTTTGAACACCCCCCCCCCGCGGTTTTTCGCAGATATCTAAAAAAAACGGCGGCGCTCCGCCGTTTTCGGCAGGTGGGTGACGGCACGTGATCGCCTGAGGCGGTGGGGGGTAAAAATGTTTTCGTCATTTAATGCTCTATGCAATCGCTGCGACTTTTTACAAGACCTTCTCCTCGTCGTTGTTTCTTGCTTTCAACGACTGGTCCCCGAGTGATAACTATCCTCACGCAAAATAGGATGAATGGAGCTAGCAACTAAGCCCAAAAAAACATATCGAAAATGTTACAAAACACTTCTTTTGAAGGAGATGAATTGAATGGTTTTGGAGCCTCACGAAGCATGTTTCAGATATGCTGCGTGACGCAAACTGACGCATAAAGACTGTGTTCAAAAGTGTGCTCGCAGGCACTTCTTGACGAATGAAAAGCGTAGGTACTGCTCGGTCGCCATAGCAACAAGTAAGCGTCACAAATTTCGAACACTATTTGAGTGCGCCAGGTTCGACTACATCGAGGACGATGGGTGATGGTTGCCAGCTGATTTAATAAATGAAACGCGAATAAATTCAACTTTCGTTTGAGATTGAGAGTAAAATCTGTTTGTTAATTTGAAATATCATTGAATTAGTTTATCTACTATTATAAATCTTAAAAAGTCCGCCGCCGTCGGGGTTACGCAGCCGGCGTTACTCCCAAAAACGCCTATTGCAGAGCCGTCGATTGACGCACGAGGGTGAAATTTTCACGACTCGTGGGTCACGTAATTCAACAGGTCGTATTAAATTTTGGGCACGATTCGGCCGGGGGTGCACCCGTGGCGCGTGCTCATGTGCGGCATGGGGTTAGCATTAGAATCGCGACCGGCGCCGAGCAGAGGGCACGTGCTTTAGGCTCAGTTGTTCGCTTAAAAAACTGAGTGGAAACAATCACAGCCGGCAGGTCATTGACCTTTGACAACAAAGGCCAACACAAGGCACCGCTCGCCAAGGGGATTCGCCAGTAAATACGATAAATTTGTTTTTGCAATATCTCAGCCGTTTCTGGGCCGATTTAGCTGAAACTTGGACTGTCGGTGGTAGTGTAGTTTAGGGTAGGGTAGGGTAGGGTAGGGTATGGGTAGGGGTAGGGTAGGGTAGGGTAGGTTAGTGTAGGAGTAGGGTAGGGTAGGGTAGGGTAGGGTAGGGTAGGGTAGGGTAGGGTAGGGTAGGGTAGGGTAGGGGTAGGATAGGGTAGGGGTAGGGTAGGGTAGGGTAGGGTAAGGTAGGGTAGGGTAGGGTAGGGTAGGGAATGGTAGGGTAGGGTAGGGTATGGTAAGGTAGGGTGGGGGTAGGGTAGGGTAGGGTAGTGTAGGAGTAGGGTATGGTAGGGTAGGGTAGGGTAGGGTAGGGTAGGGTAGGGTAGGGTAGGGTAGGGTAGGGGCAGGGTAGTGAGGGTAGGGTAGGGTAGGTTAGGGTAGTGTAGGGTAGGGTAGGGTAGGGTAGTAGGGTAGGGCAGGTCAGGGTAGTGTAGGGTAGGGTAGGGTACGGTAAGGTAGGGTAGGGTAGGGTAAGGGTAGGGTAGGGTAGGGTAGGGTAGTGTAAGGGTAGGGTAGGGTAGGGTAAGGTAGGGTAGGGTAGGGTAGTAGGGTAGGGTAGGAACTAGGGTAGGGTAGGGTAGGGTAGGGTAGGGTAGGGTAGGGTAAGGTAGGGTAGGGTAGGGTAGGGTAGTAGGGTAGGGTAGGGTAGGGTAGGGTAGGGTAGGGTAGGGTAGGGTAGAGTTAGGTAGGGTAGGGTAGGGTAGGATAGTAGGGTAGGTTAGGATAGTAGGGTAGGGTAGGGTAGGGTAGGGTAGGGTAGGGTAGGGTAGAGTAGAGTAGGGTAAGGTAGGGTATGGTAGGGTAGGGTAGGGTAGGGTAGTAGGGTATGGTAGGGTAGTAGGGTAGGGTAGGGTAGGGTAGGGTAGGGTAGGGTAGGGTAGGGTAGGGTAGGGTAGGGTAGGGTAGGGTAGGGTAGGGTGTAGGGTAGGATAGGGTAGGGTAGGGGTAGGGTAGGGGTAGGGTTGAGTTAAAAAAGGGCCCAACATACAAAACACTTGAACATCCCGCAACTATCACCATCCCTTACAGTTCAATTAAAAACAGCTACCCAAATCTACCCAAATAATACAGCTAAAAATACAAGTCAATCACCCAAACGAATACACCCGTAACATAACATAAATCAAAACATACAGTTATCGCGTAAACCTGTACCTCTAGTCTACTATTATAAATCTTAAAAAGTCCCACGCCGCCGTCGGGGTTACTCCCTAAAAGGCTTATTACGGCGCCGTCGATTGACGCAGGAGGGTGAAATTTTTACCACTCGTGGGTCACGTCATTCAACAGGTCGTAATAAATTTTGGGCACGATGCGGCCGGGGGTGCGCCCGTGGCGCGTGCTCATGTGCGCCATAGGGTTAGCATTAGAATCGGCAAAAACAGGCTATTGCTCGGGAACGGTAAGGGCTACGGGGGTGAAATTTTCGCTGCAAGTCGAGCGCGTGCATTCATTTGTCGTATTAAATTCTTGAGGGTGTGGGTTCAGCGGTGTGCACGTGATGGGGCCGCGACCGGCGCCGAGCAGAGGGCACGTGCTTTAGGCTCAGTTGTTCGCTTAAAAACTGACTGGAAATAATCAGCGCCGGAAGGTCATTGACCTTTGACAACGAATACCGGCGCCGGGCACCCCTCGCCAAGGGGATTCGCCAGTAAATACGATAAATTTGTGTTTGCAATATCTCAGCCGTTTCTGGGCCGATTTAGCTGAAACTTGGATTGTCGGTGGCAGTGTAGGGTAGGGTAGGGTAGGGTAAAGTAGGGTAGGGTAGGGTAGGGTAAAGTAGGGTAGGGTGGGGTAGGGTAGGGTAGGGTAGGGTAGGGTAGGGTAGGGTAAAGTAGGGTAGGGTAGGGTAGGGTAGGGTAGGGTAGGGTAGGGTTGGGTAGGGGATTGTAGGGTAGGGTAGGGTAGGGGATTGTAGGGTAGGGGTAGGGTAGGGTAGGGTAGGGTAGGGTAGTGTAAGGGTAGGGTAGGGTAGGGTAGGGTAGTGTAAGGGTAGGGTAGGGTAGGGTAGGGAAGGGTAGGGTAGGGTAGTGTAGGAGTAGGGTAGGGTAGGGTAGGGTGGGGTAGGGTAGGGTAGGGTAGGGTAGTGTAGTGTAAAGGTAGGGTAGTGTAAAGGTAGGGTAGGGTAGGTTAGGGTAGTGTAGGAGTAGGGTAGGGTAGGGTAGGGTAGGGTAAGTGTAGGGTAGGGTAGGGTAGGGTAGGGGATTGTAGGGTAGGGTAGGGTAATATAGGGTAGGGTAGGTGATTATAGGCTAGCGTAGGGTAGGGTACGGTAGGGTAGGGGTAGGGTAGGGTAGGGTAGGGTAGTGTAGGGGTAGGGTAGGGTAGGGTAGGGGATTGTAGGGTAGGGTAGGGTAGGGTAGGGTAGGGGATTGTAGGGTAGGGTAGGGTAGGGTAGTGTTAGGGTAGGGTAGGGTAGGGTAGGGTAGGGTAGTGTAAGTGTAGGGTAGGGTAGGGTAGTGTAAAGGTAGGGTAGGGTAGGGAAGGGTAGTGTAGGAGTAGGGTAGGGTAGGGTAGGGTGGGGTAGTGTAGGGGTAGGGTAGGGTAGGGTAGGGTAGGGGTAGGGTAGGGTAGGGTAAGGTACTACCATACAAAACACTTGAACACCCCGCACCTATCACCAACCCCTACAGTTTAATTAAAAACAGCTACCCAAATCTATCCAAATAATACATCTTAAAATACAAGTCAATCACCCAAACTAATGCACCCGTAACATAATATAAATCAAAACATACAGTTATCGCGTAAACCTGTACCTCTAGTCTACTATTATAAATCTTAAAAAGTCCGCCGCCGTCGGGGTTACGCAGCCGGCGTTACTCCCAAAAACGCCTATTGCGGCGCCGTCGATTGACGCACGAGGGTGAAATTTTCACGACTCGTGGGTCACGTAATTCAACAGGTCGTATTAAATTTTGGGCACGATTCGGCCGGGGGTGCACCTGTGGCGCGTGCTCATGTGCGCCATAGGGATAGCATTAGAATCGCGACCGGCGCCGAGCAGAGGGCACGTGCTTTAGGCTCAGTTGTTCGCTTAAAAAACTGAGTGAAAAGCATCAGAGCCGGCAGGTCATTGAACTTTGACAACAAAGGCCGACACAGGGCACCGCTCGCCAAGGGGATTCGCCAGTAAATACAATTAATTCGTGTTTGCAATATCTCGGCCGTTTCTGGGCCGATTTAGCTGAAACTTGGACTGTCGGTGGTAGTGTAGGGTAGGGTAGGGTAGGGTAGGGTAGGGTAGGGTAGGGTAGGGTAGGGTAGGGTAGGGTAGGATATGGTAGGGTAGGTTAGGGTAGGGTAGGGTAGGGTAGTGAAGGGGTAGGTTAGGGTAGGGGTAGGTTAGGGTAGGGTAGGATAGAGTAGGGTAGGATAGGGTAGGGTAGGTTAGTGTAGGAGTAGGGTAGGGTAGGGTAGGGAAGGGTAGGGTAGGGTAGGGAAGGGTAGGGTAGGGAAGGGTAGGGTAGGGTAGGGTAAGGTAGGGTAGTGTATGAGTAGGGTAGGGTAGGGTAGGGTAGGGTAGGATAGTGTAGGGGTAGGGTAGGGTAGGGTAGGGTAGGTCAGGGTAGTGTAGGGGTTGGGTAGGGTAGGGGTAGGGTAGGGTAGGGTAGGTTAGTGTAGGAGTAGGGTAGGGTAGGCAAGAGTAGGGTAGGGGTAGGGTAGGGTAGTGTAGGGGTAGGGTAGGGTAGGGTAGGGGTGGGTAGGGTATGGTAGGGGTAGGGTAGGGTAGGATAGGGGTAGGGTAGGGTAGGGTAGGGTAGGGTAGGGTAGGGTAGGGTAGAGTAGGGTAGGGTAGGGTAGGGTAGGGTAGGGTTGGGTAGTGTAAGGGTAGGGTAGGGTAGGGGTAGGGGTAGGGTAGGTTAGTGTAGGAGTAGGGTAGGGTAGGGTAGTGTAGGAGTAGGGTAGAGTAGGGTAGGGTAGGGTAGGGGCAGGGTAGGGTAGGGTAGTGTAGGAGTAGGGTAGGGTAGGGTAGAGTAGGGTAGGGTAGTGTAGGGGTAGGGTAGGGTAGGGTAGGGTTGCATTGAGTAACATCCTAACTTACAAAGGGCTCGAACAACTCGCATGCATCACCATCATACTTTACAGTTCAATTAAAAGCAGTTACCAAGTTCTACACAAATAATACCAATAAAAATGCAACTTTCTTCACCCAAACTAATGCATCCGTTAATCATACATATCAAAACATACAGTTATCGCGTGAACCTGTACCTCTAGTCTATATTATAAATCCTAAAAAGTCCGCCGCCCACGCCGTCGGGGTTACTCCCTAAAAGGCTTATTGCAAAGCCGTCGATTGACGCAGGATGGTGAAATTTTTACCAGTCGTGGGTCACGTAAATGAACAGGTCGTATAAAATTTTGGGCACGATGCGGCCGGGGGTGCGCCCGTGGCGCGTGCTCATGTGCGCCATAGGGTTAGCATTAGAATAGGCAAAAACAGGCTATTGCTCGGAAACGGTAAGGGCTACGGGGGTGAAATTTTCATGCCAAGTCGAGCGCGTGCATTCATTCGTCGTATTAAATTTTCGAGGGTGTGGGTTCAGCGGTGTGCACGTGGTGGGGCCGCGACCGGCGCCGAGCAGAGGGCACGTGCTTTAGGCTCAGTTGTTCGCTTAAAAACTGAGTCAAAAGCATCAGAGCCGGGAGGTCGTTGACCTTTGACAACGAAGGCCGACACAAGGCACCGCTCGCCAAGGGGATTCGCCAGTAAATACAATTAATTTGTTTCTGTAATATCTCAGCCGTTTCTGGGCCGATTTAGCTGAAACTTGAACTGTCGGTGGCAGTGTAGGGTAGGGTAGGGTAGGGTATACGGTAGGGTAGGGTAGTGTAGGGTAGGAGTAGGGGTAGGGTAGGAGTAGGGTAGGGTAGGTTAGGGTAGGGTAGGGGTAGGGTAGGGTAGGGTAGGGGTAGGGTAGGGTATGGTAGGTTAGGGTAGTGTAGGGTAGGGTAGGATAGGGTAAGGGTAGGGTAGGGTAGGGTAGGGTAGTGTAGGGTAGGGTAGGGTAAGGTAGGGTAGGGTAGGGTAGTAGGGTAGGGTCGGGTAGGGTAGGGTAGTAGGGTAGGGTAGGGAAGGGTAGGGTAGGGTAGGGTAGGGTAGGGTAGGGTAGGGTAGGGTAGGGTAGGGAAGGGTAGGGTAGGGTAGTGTAGGGTTAGGGTAGGGTAGTGTAGTGTAGGGTAGGGTAGGGTAAGGTAGGGTAGGGTAGTGTAAGGGTATGGTAGGGTAGGGTAGGGTAGGGTAGGGTAGGGGTAGGGTAGGGTAGGGTAGGGTAGGTTAGGGGTAGGGTAGAGTAGGGTAGGGGTAGGGTAGGGTAGGGTAGTTTAGGGTAGGTTAGTGTAAGGTAGGGTAGGGTAGGGTAGGGTAGGGTAGGGGTAGGGTTAAGTTCAAAAAGGGCCTAACATACAAAACACTTGAACACCCCGCACATATCACCAACCCTTACAGTTTAATTAAAAACAGCTACCCAAATCAATCCAAATAATACATCTAAAAATACAAGTCAATCACCCAAACTAATGCACCCGTAACATAACATAAATCAAAACATACAGTTATCGCGTAAACCTGTACCTCTAGTGTATATAAATTAACTACAAACGCCTCTGTGCAAGGAATAAATCAAGGCTTATAAAAATCGTGAGTAGAGTTGGGAAAAGCAAAAAGGATCACGTGACTGGCGCCCCAACCTTATCTGTAAGAATCTTGGTTTTTGGCACATCTGTTCGTGCATCTTTTCCGCACATGTTGTGAAAATTTCAGACCCAGGTCGCCTTAGGTCAGGTCACCAGGTCGCGCCAAGTGACCTCACCTAAAAAAAAGAATGCTCGTCATAGCTACACCGATTGATTGATTGCCTTGAAACCTTCAGCGATTGATTAGAGCAACATTATCTATAAAATGTATATGTCGGAATTTTGATATCGGTGACCTAAGGTCCGGTCAATTTTGCGGCCTCTCCATTATAAGTCAATGGGAGAAAATTGAAAAGCGCGTGTTTTGCACGAGCGCTATTCTAGACACTCTCAAACATCGAGATGTAGGTAAAATTGACACACTGAACCGGAAAATGGCAACTGTGACCCCTCGTTATGTCCCCGAGGTCATCTCAGGTCACGAACAGAATCTAACAGTTCTTCGTTAATAACTTCTGATAGAGGCATGCTAGATTGCTGAAAACGCCTTAGATGTGTTCGGCTCGACGTTGCGGATCGACTAATATGCAACATGACCTTTTCCGGTCAGGTCATGACCTTGACCTGAGGTCAAATTTTCAAGTTGAACTTTCAAGGTCAAAATATAGTTCATTCGACGCGTCTAGACGAGAGGAACACGATGCTGGCAAAGGTAATGTCATGGCTCTTTTGAGTAAAAAGTTACTGCCGAAGAAACGCTTTTCGTAAAAACGGTTATTTTTGGAGTTCTTGCCCTCTGGAGGCTAAACCGTTGACCTGAGGTCAAATCTGAGAACATCACTCAAAAAAGTCTGAAAAAGGGCTATCGAATGCGCTTTTCCGCGGTGCTGTAGCTCTATCGGTTCCCGAGATAGCCGTCGGCAGTTTCCAAAATGTTGAAATAGTCAACATTTTACCTTTGGTGACCTCTGGTGACCTGATCTTTGACCTGACCCAAAAAATGACTGAGTGTTTTCGTCCTTATTTTGGACGTTCTTTCGATTGCCGCTTACCGAGTGTCGCTACGTGGCCCAGGAGCCGAGTTAGAAAGAGGGGTGTTCAGACACCCCCCCCCCCCGGCCCGGCGCGGAATCTCAGAGCACCGGCCCGGCGCGGGTTAAAGAGAAATTGTTTCGGTTTCGGTTCTTGTGGGTGCTGATGACGAATTTCATTTTAGTTTTAATCAAAGGATGTTTTGATGCATTCAGGCCAGGTTGGGTCAGAGGTCAGGTCAGGTCCTGCCAGCAACCCACTAGAGTTGCAAAGTTTTCCCCAAAGGCTGCTACCGGCACCGCCCCGCCCCACAAAAATTTTCTTGGATACCGGCATCACGGATCACCTAACGGATCGGCAACTCTCCCCGCTTCCCATTGTTATCGGTGTACCCGCGGAGCGTGCTGCCATCTAGCGGCGCGGATATCTTCACTAAGGAGGGGAGCCGGCCGCCCGCCGCAACCAGTGTTAAAAGGCACGGGGAAACGGGTGTGAACGCAACACCCGTCCGTCGTTTTCATCCTCAGAATGTTCAGATCAAGTTCAAATCCTTCTCCTCCACGCAGCAGCTCTCGATCCGGGCTGGACAGGCAACTTTATCTCATGCGGGCTGCTCCCTTGAAGCGCACCACTGCTCCCAAGGGAGCACACCCGTAGCCGGGTGCAGAGAGTGCTTTGGGGGCTGGTCGGCCTGTCCATTCGGACGGGCTCAGCCCCGGTGACTCTTAGGGTGCCTGTCCAGACCAACGTTTCTCCCAATTCCTATAACCTTTCCGGCTCTGCAATGGTCTGTTAACCCGCGCCGGGCCGGGGGTTGTTTGAACACCCCCCCCCCCTGCGTTTTTTCGCAGATATCTCAAATACGGCGGCGGGGAGCGCCCGTTTTTGGCATACCTGTTCGTGCATCTTTTCCGCACATGTGAAAATTGCAGACCCAGATCGCCTTAGGTCAGGGCACCAGATCACGCCAAGTGACCTCACCTCAGAAAAAATAAGAATGCTCGTCATAGCTACACCGAATGATCGATTGCCTTGAAACTTTCAGCGATTGATAAGAGCAACATTATCCATAAAATGTTTATCTCGTAAGTTTGATATCGGTGACCTAAGGTCAGGTCAATTTTGCGGCCTCTCCATTATAAATAAGTCAATGGGAGAAAATTGAAAAAGCGTCTGTTTTGCACGAACGCTATTCTAGACACTCTCAAATATCGAAATGTAGGTAAAATTGACACACTGAACCGGAATATGGCAACTGTGACCCCTCGTTATGTCCCCGAGGTCATCTCAGGTCACGAACAGAATCTAACAGTTTTTCGCTAATAACTTCTGATAGAGGTGCGCTAGAGCGCTGAAAACGCCTCAGATGTGTTCGGCTCGACGTTGCAGATCGACTGCTATGCAGCATGACCTTTTCCGGTCAGGTCATGACCTTGACCTGAGGTCAAGTTTTCAAGTTGACCTTTCAAGGTCAAATTATAGTTCATTCGACGCGTCTTGGCGAGAGGAACACGATGCTGGCAAAAGTAATGTCATGGCTCTTTTGAGTCAAAAGTTATTGCCGAAAAAACGTTTTTCGTAAACACGGCTATTTTTTTAGTTTTTGCCCTCTGGAGGCTAAACCGTTGACCTGAGGTCAAATCTAAGAGTACAACTCGGAAAGACCTGTGAAAGAGCTATCGAATGTGCTTTTCCGCGGCGCTGTAGTTCTGTTAGTTCCCAAGTTATGCGTCGGATGTTTCGAAAATTGTTGAAATAGACAAAATTTGCCTTTAATGACCTCTGGTGACCTGACCTTTGACCTGACCTAAAAATGACCGAAGTATTCCTGCCATTATTTCTTACGCTCTTTGGAATGCCGCTTACCCCGTGTGGCTACGTGGCCCAGAAGCCGAGTTAGGGGGGAGGGGGCGGGGGTTTCATACACCCTCGGCCCGGCGCGGTTGGTACCGTGTACCGGCCCGGCGTGGGTTTATGCTTTATGCAAGTATATTTGTGAAAGTTACAGGTTTAATTTAATCGGCAGATGAATATTTGTCAAAAATATACTCATGAAATATATGTAAGACATGACAACGATCGGAAAATTACCAATTTCGCGATGGACGTTAGGTCGCCCACGTGGGTATGAAAACAACGATTTTCATGACAAAGGATACATCTCAAATACTTAACCTGTCTCTAACGATTCTTGCCATTCTCATTTATACCATAGATATCTTCTGAGCTAGCTGAGAAACCATGTTCCGCAGAAAAATCACTTAATTGGCTCCGACACGACGCCCTCAACACGCACGAGGCCGGCCGCGTCCTTAGTGAAGATAGTTCACCTAAATGCCCACCAGGTGGCAGGGGAGACAGGTCGCGGGGGGAGTTGCCGATCCGTTATGTGATCCGTGCCGGCATGCTACCACGCCCCAAGCAAAAAACCCGCCAAATTACCGGCATACTAAAAAACCTGCATTCTTGATTCTAGCTTACCCCTGCAAGAGTGCCACATTTTGGCAGTTTCAGTGCCCTCCCACCCAACAGCCATCCATTGTCCAACCACAAATACCAGCAGGCTGATTTTGGCTGAGTTGGCCCCACAAATACCCACAATTTTGAAACTCAATTCCAGTCTATAACTGTTAAAATATCACCTGTAATCAAAGAAGTATTGCCTACAAAAAAAAACTATTGCATTCATCAAAAAGGTGCCAAAAAGGACTTCAACTTGAATTACTGAAATGTGTTTTTGAAGACTGGACAGTGAGCAGTAATCACATTTACATTTCACAGGTGTTCTACTTTTCCATATTCTCCTAAAATGTTGCAGGCACCAGCCAAATGTTTAAAATCAAAACATTAGGTCAAAACATAGGTAAACAAGTACAGATTCGGCCATCTTCCTAACTGAGGAAGCAAGATCAACATATACTTTTTCCTATCCACTATGGCTTGCTGGTTCGTGAATAAGATACGAATCATGTAAAAAATGTGTTAATAACTCACTGGTCCTGAGAATAGTCACCAAATAATATGTATAAAAACGATATCTTCCATCCTCTCCAACCCCAAGCGGGAACAAACACAAGGTTATCGAATTCGAAACAGATGCGCCATAACAGAGGCTTTTCACTAGCTGATTAAAACACTGCAAAAAAAAAGGGAAAGTTTAACGACTGCAAGCCACTGCCTCGTGAATGATTATATTAATAAAAATTATCCAACACAATATTAAATTATAATGAAATCGACATTGTAGTGTTATTCACTACAAATAAAATTATTTCTCTTCAGTTATTCAACCAAAAGGGTAAATGAATAAATATTACGTCATCAGATTACATCCATTCATTAGGGGAGAGAGAATCTTAAAAGTAAATCCTTGGTTGTCTAATTGTGTGCGCCACTTTGTGTCAATTTTGCCTGCATGATGTGTTTTCTTGTAAAGAAGACAAAATGCCAGTTCAAATTCATTTTCATTTAATTATGGGACCAAAGTCAGGCTCAGGGCTACCTAACACCTGCCTTTTCAGCTGGATTTTCAGTGTCAAATTCTTTGTAGAGTTTCTCAGACCACATCTCAGGATCTCAAAACATTGTGTTTTTTTTTGTGTTGTGATTCTGCCTTTTCCCCTAGGGAATGTTGTCATGTAGCCGGTCCCGTAGCTCAGTTGGTTAGAGCGTTGGACTCCGCGTGGTGAGAGCACGCGTTCCCGGTTATGACAGTCCGGGTTCGAAGCGCGACGGGCGCTCGACATTTATGGGCCTCCTGACAGGTATGGCTGCGGTTGGTGGCAGGCCGTAGCCAGGTGAAGTCAGTGAGGGGACCGGCCGTGCGCGGCTTTGTGCGCACGTTAAACTTTGGACTCTAAATTCTGCCATAGAATCGGAATTGCGCGATCGGAGGGTAGAGGGCAGGGTCATCGCAACAAGCTTCGCTTAGCGGTGGCTCTGTCCTTGTGAATCCTTCCCATCAAAAGGTTCGGACTAAATTTATAAAAAAAATGTACATTTATTTATTTTATTGTGCTATACGTATTACCTACCATTAGACTTACCAGTTTATCGAGCTTTTGCAACAAGAATGAGTATTCTTCCTTTTATAGACCACAGTAGATTCTTGACAATTCTAATTATAACCAAGCCTGTGAATTGTGTGAAATGCTGAGCTCCATGTGTTACCCCTACACTTAGCAATGGAACTTCTACCACAAAATGTATCTTGCAGTGGCTAATATTGCTGTTACTACAATTTGAGAGCCTCTTAGTGTCCAAAGTTTGAATCATTTGCTGATATTTTTTTTACACAAAATCAAAAATACCGGCATGCTACCGGCAAGACATGCCAGATACCACGAATAAACCTGCGGTAGTGAAAAATTACCGGCATGCCGGTAGTGCGGTAGGGAAATTTTGCAACTCTACAACCCACTTCCCAGTACTTTGCGCCCTTTCCATTACAAGTCAGGGAGAAAATTGAGAGGCGCCTCTTTCAGCTGATCGCTGTTCTAAACATTTTCAAACACCGAATTATAGGGGCATTCCACGTCAAATCGAACAAAAATCGGCTGTTTTGCACCTTACCATCAGCGATTTCATTATAAATTTGTGAGCGAGTTCCTGTGTGGCCCCGGACATTACATTGATGTTTTTTGCACATTCTGACCACAGGTCTTCTAAATATAGGGCATCGAATTTTTACAAAATGTTGCATCTTTATATTTTTGAACGACCATAACTTTGGTTGTACTTGTTTGATTTGAATGAAATAAACCTTACTGTTTTGGTAATGTTTTAAGCATCTGTTTAGAATCGCACCTACTTAAATATATGACCTTGAAATTTGCTTAACTCTGTTCTTAAGCACAAATATTGAAATAGCAAAAAACACGTCACCTTCGATTTGGCTCATTTTCATATATTTTATTGCCTACCATATTCTTAACAACCTGTGAAAAAATTAGAGTCGGCCATTCATAAGTTTTGAAGAAAATTGCACATATGCAAACTATGTTAGCACGCGCAGTGGAGGGGGAAGAGCGAATTTCGCCCACCCCTCCTGTTTTTCGCCAATATCTCATAAGATTAATGCGAAATCAATTATGGCTACCTGTCAAGAATTGAATTGGACATCTCGTCGTGCAAGCAATAAGAAAATCGGTTCACAACTGTTCTAGTAATAGCGGTGTAAAGTGAACATCCTGTCGCCGCAGCGACGCGGCGACTCGGCAGCCGGCGCCGACCGCTACGCGCCGCCTGAATTGTAGACTGTGCCGGGACGGAACGGAACGGTTCCGTCTTTACATCGCGCTCCCTACCGCTGATTACGTTCGATTCGCGTCAAATTTGGTGAGAAGACTAAGAAATGTACAGGCAATCTTATGATGAAAGAATTTTGAAAATCAGTTGGTAAACAATTGAAGTATGAACGTGTAAACACAAAATTGTGATTGCTGCGTTTCCCGCATCGGCCGAGCCCGCCTCAGCCGGCGACATGTTACTCTTAGCAGGCCTCTAACTGCCATATTTATTATTGGATTAACTAGAAATTCCCCATACATACTAAAAAATGTATGTTCTTTCGTATAGTGAAGATCAAAAGACGTGAAGATATCGTTGCGTGATAATGTTTTCGTTGAATTTACTTCATGATGCATTTCCACACGGCTCAAAATTCACCGCAAAATACCGTTTGCCTGAGACACTTTTACTATGGAACGTGAATGCTTGACTACGATGACTATGCATTTCCATTCTCGCAGAGTTTGGGATATCACTAATCAGCAATCATTCATTTCAGAAAGTGTACACAAGCAAGCAATGTCTTGACTCTGTCTTTCAAGGTCACGCGCGGTTGCGTGATGTTGATGCATGAAAACGGCGTTTGCCGCGAAAGTTATGAATGGCCCACTCCATTTTTTTCACAGATGGTTAGGAACATTGTGACGGACATAATATGTACAAATTACCCAAATCGAAGGTGACGTGTTTTTTGCTATTTAATTTTTTCTGTTTTAATTCAAGGTCAAATGCGTTTCAAGGTCACTTCAATTTAATTTTATAATTAAAAATCAAAGCCCTATCATTTGCCTATAAGACCCTGTTAATATCATTTTGATACCAGAAAAGGAACCAGAGTTATAGCCATTTAAAAAAAATTGATGTGTGGCATTTTTCGCTATATTCGATGACCTATATCTCAGCGATACGTTATCAAATTTCGAAAATATTATACGTAACTCAGTTTTGAACCATGCCCAGTCTGCCTACAAATTTTCAGAAAAATCGAAGGGGATGACGGATTTTGGTGTTTGATTTGACGTGGAATGCCCCTATAGGCAAACATGACACACTGAACCGGAAAATGGCACCCGTGACCCCTCTTTACATCCCTGAGGTCATCTCAGGTCTTGAAAGGCCACCAGCAGTTTTTTTTTACTGTAAATTTTGGTAGGGACGTGCTAGGGCGGTGAAACACGTCAGATGTGTTCAGCTCGACGGTACGGATCGACTGATATGCAACATGACCCTTTCCGGCCAGGGACCTTGACCTGAGGTCAAATTTTCAAAATGACCTTTCAAGGTCATGACGTACATATAGTTCATTCGACGCGTCTCGACGAGAGGAACACGAAGCTGGCAAAATCAATATCGTGACTCCCTTGATTCAAAAGTTATTACCGAAAAACATGTTTCGTGAAATTTTCTATTTTAGAGTTTTTGCCCTCTGGAGGCTATACCGTTGACTTGAGGTCAAAAATGAGGACAAAGGTCTGTAAAAGGGCTATCGAATGCGTTTTTCCGCGGCGCTGTAGCTCTTTTTGTTCCCGAGTTAACATTGTTGAAAAAGACAAGGTTTGACGTTTGATGGCCTCTGCCGCCCTCTGGTGACCTGACCTTTGACTTAACCTTGAAAATGACTGAAGTATTTCCCCCATTATTTTTGACGCTCTTTCGATTAACGCTTACTGCGTGCCGGTACGTGGCCCAGGAGCCGAGTTAGACGGGGGCGTGACCCCCCCCCCCCCCCTCAGCACGACACGGAAAACCCAGGCCACCAGCACGGCGCGGGTTGAGGTTTGAACGTTAACAACCACAAACAGAATACAGGGTGTCCCAAAAGTCTTGCAACATCCGTTTTCTGGATTGTTTACGTATTTACCGCTGATATAAATGCCATAACGGTGGTCTTTCTGTTGCCATGGGTAGAAGGCACTGTTACACACCCCGACCATTGGCGGATGCCGCCTCGGGGCGTGGCTGACCTTGACTGCGGCGACCGCTGGCCGACCCTGGGTCAGTCGCAGACATGAAGGTCGCCGGGCGGGTCTCGCGGCGAGAAGCTGTGCGCTCGCGCGCCATTGGATTACTGGAGGCAGGCGTGGCTCAGCGGGATGTCGCAGAACGGTTCGGAGTCAACCGGACTACTCTCTTTCGATGGTGGCGACGCCATTGCGAGGGTAAATCCCTGGCCGACATGGAGCGCTCCGGCCGACCAAGTACCATGTCCAAAGTCGCCAAGATCGTTTGCTCCAAAGCTGCAGGGAAAAGAGGACAGAGCGTGAGGAAATTAGCGATAAGGGTAATAAGAAAAGGTTATCCGATGTCCAAGTCAAGTGTACACCGGTTCATGACGCAAACAAAGCAATTTAGGCCATACAAGAGGCAAAAACAGCCAAAATTGAGCGAAAAACAGAAACTTGCAAGATTAGCGTTTTGTAAGAGAGTAGAAAAATGGAGTTTTGAAGAATTTAAGCATGTCATCTGGTCCGATGAGTCTGTATTCGAACTCCAGCAGAAGCCAAACCGGCAAAATGATCGAGTCTGGGCGAGGTCTGGCGATCAGGTGCCACGCGTGGAAACCGTCAAACAGCCCGCCAAGCTTATGGTATGGGGTGGAATGACCGCGCAGGGTCTTACTGAGCTCCACGTGGTGCCCCCAAAGCAGACGGTAAACACCGCGTACTACGTGACAGAAATCCTGGAGGGCTCACTTTTGCCAGCGGTCGAGCGTACAAGCAAAACTGGCGGCATTACAGAGAGGAAACTCATCGACCCAATGTCGCGGGCAATTTTTATGCAAGATGGTGCGCCAGCGCACAATGCCAAACGAAGCCAGGAATGGTGCGACGAGCATCTACCGGGGTTTTGGGCCAAAGGTGAATGGCCTGGAAACTCGCCAGACTTAAACCCAATCGAAAATCTGTGGGCGATTTTGAAGGAGAGCCTCAACCAGCAGGAGCCCTCCACAAGCCTCAGCCAGCTCGAGCGACGCCTGAAGAAGGCCTGGAGAGAAATCTCGACGGACACGCTGCGTAGCTTGGTCGCCAGCATGCCGTCACGCATCCAGAAGTGTGTCCGACGACGCGGTGATTATGTCGGCTGCTGAATACAAAAGTACATACAAAAGAACGTGTCTCAAACCAGACGACAGCGATGTTGCAAAACTTTTGGGACACCCTGTAGAAACGCTCCAATAATATGTGAGGTGACACGCCGAGTCGCGATTCCAGCTAAGCCTGGTCTCGAGAAACAGGTATGTCCAACTGTCCAGCGATCGCAACGGCTATTGACACACTGCCGCCCCACATAGGTGTTGCGTTGGATGCCGTTGTGGGCGCCGTTTCGCTAACGCATTGGCTAACACATGGGTACATACAGTATCGGTGCTGTAGGAGTAGTTGGTCTGTTCTCCAGCGGTCGACTGCCGACTGACTGTGGGTAGACGTGGCGGCGTGGGCGGCCCGGAGGCTGACCTCCCTCCCCTCCCCGTTTGTCTGTGTCAGGGACATGCTGCGCCTCTCGTCGGCAACCTACCGGAAGCAGGGCCGCCGGCCGACGGCCATCGACGACAAGATGCAGGCGCTGCTGCTGCGCTGCCAGGGCCTCATCTACCTGCGCCTCTTCCGACTGCGCGAGACAGAGCTCAGGCGGCTGCAGCGGCAGAACGCCGAGATGAAGGCGCAGGTGGGAGGTCGGCCGGCCGGGCCGCCGCCACCCGCGGGTCACTGGTGTGGGACCTCTGTCCCTCCCCGGTCACTGGTGGGACCTCTGCCCCCCTCCCCGGTCACTGGTGGGACCTCTACCTCCCCCCGGTCACTGGTGGGACCTCTACCCTCCCCCCGGTCACTGGTGGGACCTCTGCCCCTTTCCGGTCACTGGTGGGACCTCTACCCTCCCCCCGGTCACTGGTGGGACCTATGCCCCCCGGTCACTGGTGGGACTCTGTCGCTCCCCGGTCACTGGTGGGACTCTCTCCCTCCCTGGGTCACGGATTAGTTAGGGGAACTACTAGGTCGGTGATACCCCCGGGTTCACGGGGTGGGGTCCGGTGAAACCCTGAGTCACGGGTCAGTGGTACCCCTGGGTCACGGGTCAGTGGTACCCCTGAGTCACGGGGTGGGGTCCGGTGATACCCTGAGTCACGGGTCAGTGATACCCTGGGTCACGTCGGGTCAGCGGCCTGTCCCTCACCTGTCATTGGCGGGCGCTGATCGCGACTGGCTGATATGCTGAGCTGAGTGTGGTGACCTGTGTCGTATGTACGCTGTATAAGTGCGGTTTTCAGTGTTCGGTCTCTGTGTTCACCAGGTGGTGTGTTTGCCGGCAGAGCCTGTGTGAGCGACTGGCCGCTGACCCGAGCTGCGCCGTGCCAGTCGAGATGTTCCGCGCCCTGCTCTGGTGTAACGAGCAGTACACTCACCTGCAGAACTCGCTCGACTACTGGGAGCAGGCCGAGAGGCAACTGCAGGCAGCCCAGGAGACCGGTCAGTGTATACTATATACCATTTATACTACTGGGAGCAGGCCGAGAGGCAGCTGCAGGCAGCCCAGGAGACCGGTCAGTATGTATATACTATGTATATACCATATATACTACTGGGAGCAGGCCGAGAGGTAGCCAGGAGACCGGTCAGTATATACTTTATACCATATGTTTTTTTTTTCTAGAATATCTAAAAAAATGACTTGGGACACCTTATTATACATCTGTTTGCACTTGTTTTGAAAATTTCAGACAAATGTCATTCAAGGTCTGACCACCAGGTCAGTGACCTCACCTCAAAATAAGTTTCAATCCTTTTCATGGCTGCACCGAGTGATCGATCGCTTTGAAGCTTTCAGCATTGGATAAGGGCAACAATGTGTGTAAAATATATATCACATAATTTTTTATATCGGTGACCTAAGTTCAGGTCAATTTTGCGACATCTCCATTTCAAGTCAATGCAATGGGACAAAATTGAAAGGCGCGTTTTTTTGGAGAATGCTATTCTAAACACCCTCAAACATCGAGTTTTAAGTGAACATGACAAACTTAATTGGAAAATGGCACCCGTGACCCCTGCTTGTGCCCCAGCTGAGGACATCATCTCAGGTCACTAGAGGTACGCAACAGTTTTTCGCTGATAACTTTTGATAGAGGCATGCTAGAGCCATAAAAACGACTTAGATGTGTTCAGTTCGACGATACAGATCGACTGATTTGTAACACGACCTTTTTCCGGTCAGATTCCGACCTTGACCTGAGGTCAAATTTTTCAAGTTGACCGTTCAAAATCAGCTCTGCCGTCCAAAGGCAAAAACGCATATGTCGGGTCATGACCTGACCCGACATATGCGGTTTTGCCTTTGGACGGCAGAACTTGTATTTCATTCGATGCATCTCGATGAGAGACAAACGATTCTCGTAAAGTAATGTCGTGCAAGTTTTGAGTCGAAAGTTATTGCAGAAAAACGGTTTCCGCTAAGACGTCTATTTTGACAGCTTTTGCTCCCTGCAGGCTAAACATTGACCTTAGGTCAAATCTGAGCGTAGTGTACAGAAAGAGCTTTAAAATAGTATCGAATGCGCTTTTCCGCGGCGCTCTAGCTCTACCCATTCCTGAGCTATGCGCCTGTTTGTCTAAAATTGTCGAAGCTTGACCTGGAATTTGGCGAAATTTTACCTTCGATGACCTCGGGTGACCTGGCATTTGAACTGACATAAAAGAAGCGACTGAAGTAATTTTCATTATTTTTTCCGCTCTTTCGAACGCCGCTTACGGGGTGTCGCTACGTGGCCCAGGAGCCAAGTTAGAAGGGGGTGTTCAGTGTTCACCCCTCCCCCCCCCCCCCAGCAGGGGCGTGGAAATCCAGGACCCCCAGCCGGGGGCGCGGGTTACTGGAGCAGGTGCAGACGAGCCTTGTCTTACTGCGCGCTAGACATCGTTATTCAGACAACATAAAAAACACTAGCTCGAGTGCTGTGCTAACCCTCACTCCGCATTGAAGCCATAACACATGAGTGCATGCATAGTGTCCCTGCCCGTGCGCCAGTGTAACGGCCGTCGTCCGTTTGCAGCCCAGTTTTTCAGCGAGGTGGACTGCGCGATGGGTGGTCTGGTGTCGACCAGCTCGCTGCTCAGCCTGGTCTACTACATCCGGGAGACGACGCGCCGGCTGCAGGACATGCACAGCCGGACCGGACCGTGACCGTGACCGGACCGTGACCACGGACCGCGGACCGCGGACCGGACCGTGACCGTGGACCGGACCGGACCGTGACCGTGACCGTGGACCGGACCGGACCGGGTCCTGACCGGACCGTGACCGTGGACCGGGCTGGACCACGGACTGGGCTGGACCACGGACCGGGCTGGACCACGGACCGGGCTGTGACCGGACCGGACCGTGACCGTGGACCGGACCACGGACCGGACCGTGACCGTGGACCGGACCGGACCGTGACCGCGGACCGGACCGGACCACGGACTGGGCTTCGACCGCGGACCGGGCTGTGACCGCGGACTGGGCTGGACCACGGACCGTGCTGTGACCGCGGACCGGGCTGTGACCGCGGACCGGGCTGGACCGGACCGCAGACCGGGCTGTGACAGCGGACCGGCGGCCGTTGGCCAGGCCGGCCGGCCGGTGGCTGAGGGAGCATTGTGTGCCATGGCCAGTGGCCGCTCTTCCAGTGCTCGGCGCTCGGTTCGCTGTGAGTCTGAGCCGCTGGCGCCCGCAGCTGTGCGCTGTGAGGTCTGAGCCACCCGCAGCTCTGCGCTGTGAGGTCTGAGCCGCCCGCAGCTGTGAGCTCTGCGCTGTGAGCTCTGTGTGCGCTGTCTGGTGACTCGTGTGCGCCGGCTGCTCTGCTGTTTGCCGGGAGCCGGAGCAGCTCTGGCAGGGCCCGGCTGGCTGCGGCGGGGCCTCCAACCGAGGGCGCGCCCGGTCAGCGCGCCTGACTCGTCTTTCACCACCGTCGGCTCCTTAGGGGCGCAGTGTAATTGAATCAAAACCGCACGGCCTGCTAGCTCTGCCGTACGACTCCACAAAACATCTTTTCTCAACGTAAGTGCCATGATGTCTTTTATATTGTAACTGGCATTGAAAGTGCGAGACGATTTGACGAAGGGTGCCACTGCCGTGGGAGGTTTTATCTGACGACTGCCGGCGCTGCGGAGCTCTGTTATTTGGTGGGCGCCCGTCGGGTCTGCCCAGACTGGCCTCTGCAGTGATGGAATATCCCGGCGCGTTGTGGCAGCGCCCCTCAGCACTGTGTTTGTGGCGTCGGGGGCGCTGTTTGTTTCCCCGCGTGCGCACCATGTTTGTGTTGACTGACTGCGGTTCACTGCCCGTGCCATAGACGTGCTGTGATCCACAGCTGGCTCTTCTGGAAGCTCGAACCTCTGTGAAAGTGGCGTCTGTATTTATTTTTTTGGTGTGTGCGGCGCCGCACACCACTGAGGGTGGGTGCCCCCGCCCCGGCGGCGGGCCCGTATTTTTACACGGTTCATAACATATCCGTACGTCGAGTGTTTTACAGGCCCAGCTGCGGTGAGGCTGGGCACCATGTGAGCCCGCGGGCCGAGCAGCCCTTTATTACCAATATACACATTACACAGACAGGTGGCATGGAGCGGCTCTGGTGTTTGGTGCTGGTCGGGGGCTCGGTCTGAAGCCAGATACACAACCCCTTAATCTAAAAGTTAAAACACTTGATTTACTTTTGCCTGTAATCCCTCCACGGCATGGCCTACGGCTATTACTCTATGTAGAGGCATAGCCATCGCGAAAGACGGTACCGCGGAGGGGGGGGGGCTGATCCATTTATGTCGCAGGTCTGCGGTCCTGATCACTGCACCAAGGCGGCAGCGGCTGCAGCGTTCAATGACGTCGATATTGAAGCTAGCTTCAATAGATCATATAGCTTGTATAGCTCAGCATGTGACGTCATTGTGCCGTCACCCGAGAGATGGCGCTAGTTGGTCGTCCGATTCGTGTAATACACTTGGCGAAGACACGACGGGCGCGGGGAGGACGTGCAGTGGCACCCGGTCGCTGGATGGACTGACGGTGCGGTGACGCTGGGCAGTGACAGTGGGCTGTGACAGTGTGCGGTGACACTGGGCTGTGCAGTGTGCAGTGACAGTGGGCTGTGTACTGTGCAGTGACGCCGGACTGTGCACTGTGCAGTGACTCCGGGCTGTGCACTGTGCAGTGACTCCGGACTGTGCACTGTGCGGTGACGCTGGGCTGTGCAGTGACTCCGGGCTGTGAACTGTGCGCTGTGCAGTGACGCCGGGCGGCTGTGCAGTGTGCAGTGACAGTGGGCTGTGCAGTGTGCAGTGGCGCCGGGCTGTGCACTGTGCAGTGACAGTGGGCAGTGCACTGTGCAGTGACTCCGGACTGTGCACTGTGCAGTGACGCCGGGCTGTGCAGTGACAGTGGGCAGTGCACTGTGCAGTGACTCCGGGCTGTGCACTGTGCAGTGACTCCGGGCTGTGCAGTGTGCACTGTGCAGTGACGCCGGGCTGTGCACTGTGCAGTGACGCCGGGCTGTGCACTGTGCAGTGACGCCGGGCTGTGACAGTGGGCTGTGCAGTGTGCAGTGACGCCGGGCTGTGCACTGTGCAGTGACGCCGGGCTGTTTACTGCGGTGACGCTGGGCTGTGTACTGCGGTGACGCCGGGCTGTGCACCACTGTGCTGTAGTGACAGTGGGCTGTGCACTGTGCAGTGACGCCGGGCTGTGCAGTGTGCAGTGACGCCGGGCTGTGCACTGTGCAGTGACGCCGGGCTGTGCACTGCAGTGACGCCGGACGGCCAGGGTCAGGCGAGGACGGTACCGGCGGCGGCGCTCCAAGGCTGCAGTACACTTGTGTAGCGGTAGACGGCACTGTACGCTGGAAATTCGACCTCGCTGGTCGCTGGGTGGAGCCGTAAGATATGACGCTTGGTGAAGAATGCATAAGATTTGCAGGTTACCTATGGGTACCTACACGTCATTTAATCGCCGCCTCAAATGTTTATTGAACGGATATGCCGCTAGCCTAGCTAGGGTCATTCAAGTGCCGTATAATAACAGATCTTATTGAAATATGAAAAAAAAAGTTTCCGCAGGCGTCCGCCATCGCCCCGCTCTCCCGACAAACGACTTCAGCGACCAGCAATGACGCTCAGCCCTACCCAACACCGACCCTCGCTCAGCCTCGTACAGGGGCACCCGGCGGTACATGGGTACAGTGTCACCCGGCGGCACAGGGGTACAGGGGCACCCGGCGGTGAGGCCGGCCTGCAGGCTGGTCAACACCCATATAGGTACGGCGTACA
This sequence comes from Amphibalanus amphitrite, assembly GCF_019059575.1. Classification (NCBI taxonomy): domain Eukaryota; kingdom Metazoa; phylum Arthropoda; class Thecostraca; order Balanomorpha; family Balanidae; genus Amphibalanus; species Amphibalanus amphitrite. The sequence goes on from NW_024881556.1 coordinate 1,091,374, forward strand.
TACACTGCCGTGCAGCAGGTATGTACGGCCGAGCGTCGGCCGCCGTTACATTGTCAGCTACAGGCCCCCACGTGTTACGTCATGACCGGCCCAGGGGGTGGATAAGCAATTCGAAGCCTGACGGCGCGCAGCCGCACTCCGCATTTCCCTCTCTCCATGGTTTCCTGTCCGGTCACGTGACCTGGACTCCAGGAGCACTGTGCAGGTCACGTGACCGGCGTTTCAGTGACACTATCTCCAGCCGCCCCCCCCCCCCCCTTCCGTCTCAGCGGGAGCCCCCAGAGTGTGCCGGCGGCGTATTTGGAAATTCCGACCTCGACGAGCATCTGTGGTAGAAAACCACCCCTTTGGTAGGAGAAACTACTGCTGTCTGCTACCATTTGCACTACATGTGTCGCTATAGCTGCGACATCTATGCATATTTAATCGCGACGTGTGTGTGCGGTGGCCGGTGATTCTTGGGTGATTCTAGTTAGCGATTAGCTAGGGCAGCAGGGTGGATCCAGACTTTCAGTTTGAGGGTGGGCGGACTCTTGGCCGGCCCGATCCCCGGCAGTCAAAGTTGCTGAGCGGGGGCCCGGGGGGGGGGGAAGGAAGGTCCAATATAATGACCCAAAAGACATGCCTATATTGCCCATAGGTAAAGGCGCAAAGCACCGGGAGCGACACCAGCGGCCTGCCGACAGCGTGTCCCTGGTCATCGGGACGCTGAACGTACAGAGCGTCAAGCCCAAGCTTCTGGAGCTCTCCACCCTGCTCCATGGACACAATTATGACCTGATGTGCCTCACTGAGACGTGGCTGAGACCGACGACGCCGAACCGACTCGTGGTGCTGCCGGGATACCAGCTTCTCCGCGCAGACCAGTCCGACGGCAGGGGGATGCGGAGTCGTGGACATTCCAGACGGTTCCGACTCCGGCTCCGGCTCCGGGTGAAATGCCATGGCGGCTCCGGCTCCGGCTCCGGCTCCGAGTAAAATGTTCCGGCGGCTCCGGCTCCAATACTCAGTACATTTTAAATACCTACATACGGGTGGCAGAAAAAAGAAGATGGGATTGGTGCACGTTGCTTCTGCATTTGCATAACTTAAGGCTATTTTCATATTTTGAATACCGTATTTCTTACTGCCTGGAACCGTAAGTTCCAGGCAGTTCGGTTTGACAAACCGAACTAGGTCAATATTTGTTTCCTCTTCAAAAAAGGAGCCGGAGTCGCCCCCTTTTTTGACAGCTCCGGCTCTGGCTCCGGCTCCGAACTATATTGTTTCACAGCTTCGGCTCCGGCTCCGGGCAAAATATGCCGGCTCCGGCGGCTCCGGCTCCGGCTCCGCACCCCGGCCCTGCCTCAAACCGAAAGTCTGGATCCACCTTGGTGCCCTAGCTAATCGCTTACTATGTAGAATCAGCGCACACAGATGTCGTGGTTTACATGTATATGCATAGATGTCGCAGCGATAGCGACACATGCAGTGCAAATGGTAGCAGACAGCAGTAGTTTCCCCTACCAAAGTGGTGATTTTCTACCACAGACGCTCGTCAAGGTCGGAAATTCCAAATACGCGTGCCGGCGTCTGTTGCCGGGGTGGAGCCGCCCGCAGCGCGGCGGGCTGAGGCAGTGGGACGAGGAGAACGAGACTGAGACAGTGGGACGCGTCAGTGGTGAGACACGGCGGTGAGACACGGCGGTGGAGTGAGGAACAGGCGTGTGGAGCGGAACACAAGCCCGAGGTGAGTGGAGAACTGATGTGAAATTTGTCCTCAAGTGTCCCGGCGCGGCGTCGGGCTTTGAACCTCGGCCTGGGCGACAGCCAGTGCCACAGCCCGACCCGTTGCCCCGACTCACCGACAGCCAGTGCCACAGCCCGACCCGTTGCCCCGACTCACAGACTCAGTGCCACAGCCCGACCCGTTGCCCCGACTCACAGACTCAGTGCCACAGCCCGACCCGTTGCCCCGACTCACAGACTCAGTGCCACAGCCCGACCCGTTGCCCCGACTCACCGACAGCCAGTGCCACAGCCCGACCCGTTGCCCCGACTCACAGACTCAGTGCAGTGGACTGATCGGTGGACCGACTCGGTGGACCGACTCGGTGGACCGACTCGGTGGACCGACTCGGACTGATCGGTGGACCGACTCGGTGGACCGACTCGGTGGACCGACTCGGTGGACCGACTCGGTGGACCGACTCGGTGGACCGACTCGGTGGACCGACTCGGTGGACTGATCGGTGTGACCGACTCGGTGGACTGATCGGTGGACCGACTTGGTGCAGACGGGCATGATACGATCTGACACGGAATTACCCCCAAGCTATTAGCTCGGTTTAAGCCAGCAGCAGGGTTTCAGAATATGTTCCTCTGACAATCGCGCAGCTCTGCCACGGCAGCACTACTCCAGCGCTCGGTGTGTTTCAGGGTCAGCATGTGTGAGCTTGGCGCTGGTGCCGCCGACGTGCCGGCCGGCCGGGTCCGGCGCTCCAGCTCCGCCGCCGGCCTGCTGTCGCCGCCGGCCGACCCGGCCCGGTCAGCATCGCTGGACCGACGGGTCCGGCCCCAGGCGCCCGCCAGGTGGGCGTCCCTGCGCGACGGGTCCGCAGCGCGGCCGCCGCCGGTACCAGCTGCCCCGCCACCAGTGCCGCCGCACGCGCCTTGCCTGCGCCGGCCTCCTCCGCCGCCGGCTGTCGATCCGGCGGCCTACGCTCTGCCGGCGGCGCCGTCTGCCCGTCCAGCCGCCGGCAGCGGGGCCACCGGCGGCCGGCCGGCCCGGCCGCGCGGCCACGCCCGGTCGTGCTCGGCCACGGTGCCGCTGGGGCCGCTGCACCAGGCGGCCTCCGAGACAGGCGCGGGCCGGCCGCCGCGCTCCGAGTCGCTGGGCCGCCGGGGCGGCGACTCTCGCTCGGCGGGCGCCCCGGCCGGTCAGCCGCGCCCGCCGCCGGCGCCACTGCGCTCCGTCTCCGTGGTTCTGCCCCCACGCAGCAAGGCCTTCATGGGTGTGGTCAGGTCAGTTCAGAGGCTGAGGGCTCCGTCCGGGACGCTGGGGAGCTCGGGGATCAGTCCAGGACAGTGGGAGCTCGGCGATCAGTCCGGGACAGTGGGAGCTCGGGGATTAGTCCGGGACAGTGGGAGCTCGGCGAACAGTCCGGGACAGTGGGAGCTCGGGGATTAGTCCGGGACAGTGGGAGCTCGGCGAACAGTCCGGGACAGTGGGAGCTCGGGGATTAGTCCGGGCAGTGGGAGCTCGGGAATTAGTCCAGTACAGTGGGAGCTCGGGGATCAGTCCAGGACAGTGGGAGCTCGGGGATTAGTCCGGGCAGTGGGAGCTCGGGAATTAGTCCAGTAGGGGAGAGTGGGGCACATTCGTGCATGGGGCACATTCGTTTTCAGCAGTTTATGGGAACACGAGTGACTGCACGAGCTCAAGGTAAATTATGGAAATACATATGTCTATCATTGCCGCCCTTCGTTCACCGTAGAAGACAACACTGTACCTGCTGTCATGCTTGATAAAAACGCAAATTTGTAATATTCGTGAGCTTTCCAAACTTTTCTCATATCATCCATTTTCGTGATCCTGACTCGGAAATGTGGTTCAGCTTTTCAAAATTGGGGGTGAAGAAGCCCACTCTATTCACGGAACTGCTGCAAACTTGTTTGTTGAAAAAGTGTCATTTTTTCAAAAAGAAATTTTGAAATATATTACTAATAACGTTGTGGGGCAGGTTCGTGTACGCACTGCCTGGGGGCACATTCGTGCATATTTTTTTTTAGTTTTTGCGACTTATGACTTTATCTGTAGTAGGTTTCTCTAATGACGCTCGCCTGACTCAGTCTCGACTGCTTGCGACGTCGTGACGAGCAATTCACGCGAACTTGGCGAGGTCACGGAGGCCGGCAGTTGGCACATTCTTGTTGGCCAGCCCATTCTTTCTACATTTGTTGTGCAATGCATTCTTGTCGAAAGGAATCAAGTGAAATGACCCCCTGCCAATTTCCTTTGGTAAATTTCTGGTAATGCCCGGTAATTTCTCGAATTTTGCCGGGTGAACGGAAGTGCCCCATCTCTTGAACGAATGTGCCCCATAGGTGGGGCAGTTTCGTGCAAATGTTCAGAGTTAATAAAAGTCATTTTTTCTAATGGAAGCAATAATTTTATAGGATAACTTTTAAAGGGACCATCCCACCTTAACATTAGTTTTGAGTTGAGATAGCCAAGTTTGCGGCCAGGCTCAGAAACCACCATTTATCCTGGTCGCAACCCCCGCAGCTTTATGGTGTTCAAGAAATTTCTTCCCTTTACTTGCAGGGTGGGACCAGCTTAGTCCCTATCTCTTAACCATTAGCGGTTTCTTGATGACGTCAGCAGTCATTTCAACGCCCGCCATTCCTTGAACCCGAGTTTTGCTGACCTTGAGCTCCCTTTGTTATCAACGTGAAATCCGTGTCGTCGGCGCTGAGAAAGCCTATTGCTTTTCATTTTAATTTGAATATTAGAAGATACCCACCACTGGAACTTGGACTGATATTATACCAAGGCCGAAGATGATCAAGCTGCCTGCTATATCTGGAGCTTGGTGTTCAACTTCAACATGGAATAAAAAACAAAATATCAAAGCAAACTGGATATGGTACTCCAAGTTAAAGTCCAAAGAAATTTTGAAGAGCTGACAATTGACATTAATTCTTTTCCTGCAAGGTTTCCATATGGAGATCACACCATGAAGAAATATTTTTGATGTTAACAGTTGAAAGGGGATTGATCATCCAGTTTTGACGAAAGACGCTGCTGACTGTCTTTGGTAAAGGATGTCGGCATGAGGTGCAATTGTGCTTGTGAAGTGGTTATAACTGGTCTTTTCACAGTATTAAATTAAATGTGCCATTGCAGCCAAGTGTGTTATCATGTAAGGAAAAATCAAAACCACAATGTTGGTTTTACGAGCATTGAGAAGGCTGGTAGGTAACACCTGCCAGGCTGCCTGTGCTCGTAAATCATGCTGCCAAAGTTTTCTAAATTAATTTTATCATACACTTTTGTTATCCAGAATGGTTGCACTATTGTTTGGTATCATATTATTCCATGTAAATATGGTAGTGTAAAGTCCGACCAACATGTTACCAGATTTGAAGCTGTTACGTTACCTAAGTACCTGTTTTTTACTGGCGTGGTGAATGTCACCTGGATTTTGTTTTGAGGTGCAGACCTAGTAACTCTGACTACATGGGTTTGAAGCTATTATCTATTCTGTTTTTACTGGCCTGGTGAATGGCGACTGATGTTGTCCGTGGATGGCACTGAAACAAATTTTGAGTGTCATGTACAGTGTTTTAATACAATGCTGAGGGCTGAAAGTTGTCTTGTTTAGAGTGGTGAAAGTTCAGGATATGCCAGCCACCATGGTGGGTCAGAGTTAATGTGTTGCAGTCAGTTCGGCTTCGGCAAGCACACGGATGGGCATACGCATCAAGACCTGCTCTGCCATACTTTCAGCCAATTTTACCTAGGTAAGTCTTTTCTTTTTTTCTGCCAAAAGCTATGACATTGTGAATTTCAGTACTGTGGTCTGTGTGTAGCTTTCAGGAAAGCAATTCTAAATAAAGCTCTGATAAAGTGCAAAATCAGCAATGCAGCCCTCTATTACATTTTCTACAACATCTTACTTGTTCCTTGCATGGAGAGAAAAATGCAATGTTATGAATTCGTTTATTCACATAATTTGACAAGCATGCAGTTACCTGCTACTATCACTGCACAAAACAGCAGAAAACATCAGTTGATCAAACACAAGACACAACAGAAGTTTACAACATATAGGGCTGCCGAACCTGCTTCCTCCCACCACAGTTGATGCCATTTCCTAGCCTGGCTTGATGTGAGCACTGAATAGCTGCTTTGTCTAATTACAGCTCACTACCATTCAACTTAAACTACTCTCTTCAAAGTAAGAGTGAGAGCGTTCAGTGTTCATAGCAGCTCGACAGACGACAGACAACAAACATCTTGACAAACCAACCAGTATTTGATTTGGCTAATGATTTATGTGCTTGTTGTATCATGGCCAAACTACTTTAACAGCAATAATCCCTGTTTCATCTTGATCTTGCTTTTATTTCCATTTGAACTCAGATCTTGAAACAATCATCTGAAGTGATATCAGATACTGGCTTCCGTTTCTCTTGAAAGCAAGTTAAAACAACAATGATAAACTAAGGCAGGAGATGTGAGTTGTGGCAGTAGATTTTTGATTCAACATATGTAAACCTTATATCGCTTGAGACCTCTGTGACAGACAAACAAATATTTATAGTTTTTTGATAGTTTGGATTCTTGGCTTGATTTAGCAAATCAGCTGTGAACCTTGACTTTGAAATCACATAAATGTCATGGTACCCGAACAAATCCTCGCATGACATTTCTTCGTAGCACAATTTTTCGTCCGCATTTCTTCGTCTACAAATCTTCGTCGGTGCATTTATTTGTCCCTCAATGCTTACTCTTGCATATATTTGCGTTGAAGAAGAAATGCGAGCCGATTTTCATATACCCTGATGCGAGACAAAGTAATGCGATACGAATAAATGCCCTGACGAAGATTTGCAGACGAAGAATTGCGATACGAAGAAATGCCATAAGAAGAATTGTCCTGGAATCCTTCATTGGCCATCATATATTGACCTTGATAAGATAAACGCATCATTCGCGCAATATTTGTCGCACTTTGATACCAAACTATTGCTTCCAAATGCCGACGTAAAGAAAACCTTTATGTGACGTCATAGAAACAGCGGATTTCCCAAAAAGTAAACAAAAATAAAAGTCTTATATCTCGAAAACGGGTGAATATTTTCCGGTAAAATTTGGTAGATGTTCATTTTCGCTCTTTGTGATTCACGCTACATCACTTTTATGCCAATTCATTAACTTTTTTGAAGGTGGGAGGGTCCCTTTAAAGAGGAAAACTATCTGCAATAGTTCCTTTCCATACTACAATCAACAATTTTGCCATTGCACTAACCAAAGAACAGATATATGGGTTTATCCATTTTTTGCACGAATGTGCCCCACTCTCCCCTACAGTGGGAGCTCGGGGATCAGTCCAGGACAGTGGGAGCTCGGGGATTAGTCCGGGACAGTGGGAGCTCGGGGATTAGTCCGGGACAGTGGAGCTCGGGCCTCGGGGATTAGTCCGGGACAGTGGGATCTCGGGGATCAGTTCAGGGCCTCGGCTAACATGTTAACTACTCGGGCAAATTCCCCTATAGTTACAAGGAATGCCCCAGTCGCCAGTAATGATCAAATTTTGCCCAACTTCCACAGGGATAGTACTTAATTAACGCACATCGTCTCACTCGGGCGCGGTTGAAAACGTTTATGGCAAGAAACCAGGGCCGGCAGGAGAGGAGGTGCAGGGTGTGCAGCTGCACCCCAATCCAAAAAACATGGGTGCGAAAACATACCTTTTGCTTTTGCCACTCCCAAAGTTCGCAAGCTCTCCTTCAAGGAAGCCGTGAAACCACTGAATTCATTTAGCTATTTTTGAAAACAAGTGATCGGAAAACAAAAGCCGATGTGGGATCACCTAAAGTCCAGTATGACCAGATGCTCCCCACGCCAGTCTCTGGGGACCCGACCGACACCGGCTTTTAGGGCTTCACGCCGGGTTTGGTGCCCCATTCTGGCCCAGAAGGCAGGGCCTCTACAACGGACCATACAGACTACAACAGACTTTCTAAAAAGTTGGCTCAAAGATCGCACAGTTCAAATTCGAATGCTAAAACTGACGTGATTGTCGATTTTCACCATTCATGCACATTCGTCGATTTTCTTTTGTCACAATGTTACATATAACTGGACGAAGTAGGTATCTTTTGCAAACGATGTTTTCACTTCGGTTGCCTTTTATCCCACGAGCCGCTGGGGGGGGGGGCATTAAGTTGCCCCCTTTACGTTTTGTGAAATATCTCCGAAACCTGATGAGCTACGAACATGAAACTTGGCATAGCTTCAAATGAATACCTAGGCAATGTTTGAGGAAAGTTTGGTGGTTGTAGCACCTAAGATGGCGTCACAGTGACGTCATAAAGTTTTGTCGTTTTCCGATATGGACCGTTTCTGATGATATCATCCTAAAACATCTAACTACACTTCCATCTAGTTTCTGACCAATAATCGGCCCTTTATATTCGGTCCAATATCTAATGTATCGTAAGGAATATGAAAGTCGCAAATCTATAATTTCACCTATGACGTCACTGTGACGTCATTTCAAATGGGATCGACACCAAATTTGGACACAACCTCGGCTAGGTATTCAGGAAGATGTGTGCAAAGTTTCGCTTCTCTATCTCTTCGCGTTGCGACGATATCGTCGCAGAAGTAAAGGGGGGGGGGGCAACTATATGCCCCCCCCCCTCAGCGGCCGGCGGGTGGCGCGGAGGCCCAGCGGCCGCCGGGTTATTATTCCTGGAAATTCGACATATTGTAATCATTTGCCTCAGTAGTCAAAATTCATTAGCCAAGGCCCAGGATTAGTCTGGGACGCTGGGGAGTGGGGACTCGGGAATCAGCCCGGGGCACTGGCATTAGTCGGTGGACCGTGGGATGCGAAGATAAGGGATCAGACCAGCGAAAAAAGTCCCAACGAAAAGTTCTTTAATTTTTAAGGAAGGTGAAAGGGCCAAGACTAGGTATGTAGATACCTAGTAGATACTATTTCCTGTGCGGAATGTCTTCGCACTGATAGTGTGGCAGTTGGCCGGCAGCTGGCAGTGCGGACGGCACTGGCACCTCCCCCGTAACCCGGCGACCGGCGCGGCGCCGACTGCCAACTGGAGTCACCGGCCGCCGACCGTCGGTTTTGGCTCCGTCACAGGGCTGCCGGGGACGGCCGGCGGCTTCTCGCAGTGGGTTCATTGCAGCTCCTCTGGGACCGGTATGGCTCGTAGAAGCGCTTGAGATCGTCTTGTTTTTTCTTTCATATCCTAGCGTTGCACATCACCCCGCCGCCCTGCCCACGGCCCTCCTTCCGACGCTGGCCGGCCGCCGTGCTCCCGCGCTCAGTGTGCTCAGTGCTCCCGCCGTGCTCCCGCCGTGCTCCCGCCGTGCTCCCGCCGTGCTCCCGCCGTGCTCCCGCCGTGCTCCCGCGCTCAGTGTGCTCAGTGCTCAGGCCGTGCCCCCGCCGTGCTCCCGCGCTCAGTGTGCTCAGTGCTCAGGCGGCAGCTCAGGCACCACCTCCGGGCGGTCGGGCGGGGCCTCAGCCGTGGGGGTGGGCTGGCCGGCGCGCCAGTCGGTGGCGAGGTCGGACGCCCTTCCGTGTTAGGTGTCAGTGTGTGGGCCGTGGGGAGCCGGCGGTCAGTGTCAGTCTAGTGTCGATATCAAGTGTCAGTGTGTGGGGAACCCGCGGTCAGTGTCAGTCCAGTGTCAGTGTCAGTGTGTGGGGAGCCGGCGGTCAGTGTCAGTCTAGTGTCGATATCAAGTGTCAGTGTGTGGGGAACCCGCGGTCAGTGTCAGTCCAGTGTCAGTGTCAGTGTCAGTGTCAGTGTGTGGGGAACCGGCGGTCAGTGTCAGTGTCAGTTGTCAGTGTGCCGGGAAGGGGCGGTCAGTGTCAGTCCAGTGTCAGGTGTCAGTGTGTGACTGTGGGGAGCCGGCGGTCAGTGTCAGTCTAGTGTCGATATCAAGTGTCAGTGTGTGGGGACCCGGCGGTCAGTGTCCGTCTATTGTCAGTGTGTGGGAGCCGGCGGTCAGTGTGTCAGTCCAGTGTCAGTGTCCTAGGTGTCAGTGTCAGTGTGTGGGGAGCCGGCGGTCGGTGTGTCAGTCCAGTGTCGATATCAAGTGTCAGTGTGTGGGAAACCGGCGGTCCTTGTCAGTCTATTCACTATTGTCAGTGTGTGGGGAGCCGGCGGCCACCGTCAGTCCAGTGTCGATATCAAGTGTCAGTGTGTGGGAAACCGGCGGTCAGTGTCAGTCTATTGTCAGTGTGTGGGGAGCCGACGGTCAGTGTCAGTCCTGCCTGTGTCAGTGTCAGGTGTTAGTCTGAGCATAACCCGCGCACCGACGGGGGGTGTTTGACAGCCCCCCCCCCCCCCGAGGTTTTTCGTGGATAGCGAAAAAAGACGGCGCGTAGCGCCGCGAAATTTCGCATGACTTTTCCACCATCAATTTTACACATGGTGTGCAAGTTTGAACCTCCTACCTCTCAAGGTCAGGTCACCAGGTCACTTCGAATGACCCAACCTCAAATCACTTTTTTGCAACTTTGTCACCGTGTCAGAGCTACAGTAGATGACGGAGGCCTTTGAAAGTCGTAGGATGTAGGGGAAGCCGGGGGAAGCCCGGCATAGTAAGCTCTTTTTCATTTTTATTACATACCATACGTGCTGTATAAAATGCTGATATCCTGCTAGCTAGCTAAGTTCATTGGCCGTGTTTTCCCAAAAATTCGGTTTCGTGGAATAAGTATACCTAAGGTTGAGAAAATCGAGTTTTAAAAAAGTGTTGATTTTTCTGTGGTAAGCCCGGCATAGGGGTAACGCCGGCCACCTCCCCAGCGCTTTACAACGAGTTGATGAAACCATTGTGTTTTCCAAATATTAACGGGAAGTGAAATATTAAGGTACTGATTAGCTCTGGACATCATCTGGAGCATCTGGAGTTTATGTCACTACTGGTATTTTACCTAGCGTCTACTACATATACAGTACAGGTCGATGAAAATCGTGATGCAAAATTGACAAAAAATGTGTATTTCAAAATTCCTCAAAATTTATTTTTCTTTTTACCTTAATGCATCATATTGCATATTATCCGACTCGGCTGATGAAGAAGAACACAACGACACCATTTTTGAAGCTCTAGCTTCATTGTCTGTCGCGTTATCTGGAAAAACGTAGTTTGACCTTAGTTGAACTTAACCCTCGCCCGCACATGCCATTTTCCCATCCTAGAACGCACATGGGGGGGGGTGGTTGCCACCCCCCCCGCGCCATTTCGTTCCTGTTGGAGATAGAGCTTAGCAGTAAAGACCAAAAAGATTCTTTGGGAAGAGACGAATCCAATGATACCCAGTTTTACCTTCTCAGGTCAGTCATTGACCTTCCAGGTCAGGTCAAACTAAAAAATGTTGCTGTTTTGGGTCACCGTTGGATATCAAGTGCGCTGCTTATCAAATACCGATGACGATGCTGAAAAACATCATCTCACGCTCTCAGTCCCAAAGCTTGTCCAAAAATAAGGCCCGGGGTTCGAGTCCCCGTACAGCCCAATTCTTTAACGAGCTTGCAAAAGATGACGGATGTCATCACTGTCAACCGTGGAAGCCGTATGGCTCCCCTCTACGCTGGAGTACGAAAAACATCATCTCACGATGCTGTTTTCTGGTGCCAAGCCAGCTAGAACCTCTTTGTCGCACTATCCGACCAGAATTTTGCTGCTGAGGTCATTTCAGGTCAAGTTAGGTCAAGGTCAATTATATGTGTTTGTATGTCTGTGTGTGTCTGTGTGTATACTGATGTGTGCACCGATTGTTTTTGGGTCCATATCACATGAAATCATGTTCTGAGAAGCTTTTACCAAAAATGCAGTCAAAAAACTTCACAAAAAGTAAATTCAGCTTCCCTAAAACGCAATTATCTTAGATGACCTAGGTTGACCTTGACCCTGACCTTGACCCCTGTACATCGTCGAACAACATGTTCCATGATAGGTGGGAGCCGGGAGGTAAGACTGGCAAAAAAGGCCGAAATCAGGGTGTCAAAAGCTCACAAGGCCCATGGCAAACGCAAGATGTTGAGAATTGGCCATTTGGGTCATGACATGACCTGAAAAACAAGGTCATATCTCCGAAACCAAAAATCACAGAAACTTGAAATTTTCAGTGGACATCAAGAAAGGATAGACGAGCAGCTATACGAAAAATCAGCCTTCTAGCTCTAAAAATGTTGAGTGCAGAGCAGAAAGACTGCCGGGGGGGGGGGTGGCAACCACCCCCCCCCCCATGTGCGGGCGAGGGTTAAAGGGACTATCCCACCTTCTAAAATGTTGTTAAAACCAGTTAAATTGTGCCCGACTTTATAGATTGGATGACCAGGAACACGGTTCTGGCATTTATTTTTCATTAAACATCTTAGGCTTCCCATATTCCAAACACAAACTTTCAAATATGTGACGTCACAGCCCAAAATTACCTCCTTCCCCAGGCCACATTACTGTCATAAAGCTGATTCTTTTTACTCTGTAGGCACCACAACAAAGTTCAGACCATGTGTTAAGCGATTTTTCAACGAACAAACCTTTTTAAATCAGAATGACTAAACGAGGTGACGTCACACTAACGACCGCTCCATGTTGAAGATAGGGCCTTGTACAAGGCCCATTTTCAAATGAAGGGAACGAATTTCTTCAACATCAAGAGGCCGCGGGGTTGCAACCTAGATAGATAGTGGTTTCTGAACCTCGCCGCAAACTTGGCTATCTCAACTCAAACCCCATGTTAAAGGTGGGATAGTCCCTTTAAGTGGCATGACTGGCTTTGTCTATGATAACATGCTTATTTTCGAAATTTATCTTTGATCTAGGTGTAAACCAAACCTGCTCAGTACCTTTTATCTCATGGAAAACGTGGTTTAGTGGCATTGCTCTCGGTTGGGGGTAAGCTTGGCCACTCGCCCGGTGTTACCCCAATGTGCTAATTTTTATTTTAGAACAGCGATATTCGAAAAAATGTCATACTTAAGCCAGCCCGCCTCGTCACCTCTCACTACAAACACTTAAACGGTCCTTACATAACATTCGTATAAATATTAGTACTGTATGGTATAACATTAACAGTGCAAGATATCTCACTTTTTAGCTAAAAACCCTTAAAATATAATTTTTGCGCTATAACTTTAACCCTCGCCGGCACAGGGGGGTTGATGCACCCCCCCTAAGTTTTTTTCGCGAATAACTCGCGTAAAAAGCGGCCGATCGCGACGAAACTTTCAGTACCCTCGCATTGATCAATTTTACACCTACCCTGAAAATTTCATGACCCTGACCCAAATGACCTTTGACCTGTGACCTCTTTTCCGAGACCATGTTTGGCCGGAATCGCGATTCGGCGTATGTCGGCTCGCATTAGCCGCGCGTTTGCAAGCTTTTCGTGGTTTCAAACGTTCAAACATGTGATTTGATGTTGCTCCCATACATTAGGGTGGGTGTCAAGGTCACCTGAAGGTCAGGTCAGGTCATTGACCTTTGGTGACCTCGGGTGACCTCGGTTCACTTTTTCGAGTTTTACATGTTTCTAGGGTAGTTTTTGGATATAGCTGAATTCGAATTTGGCAACCATTTGAACATTTACGAAGTAGTTTTGGTGCCTTCGTAACATGTTACGAAGCTGTCAGAGGCGGTTGACACGTATTACAAATAGGTACCCGTCACAACCCCTACCGGTTGACCTGACCTGACCTGACCCGACCTGGTCTAAATGCTTCAAGACATCATCTCTGATCAAAACTAACACGATATTTGTGATCAGCACCCCGGAAAACCACATAGCAGCCACACTTTACGACTTTCTAACAGGTCCCGATTTTCCCGGTTTTCGGGTCATTGACCTGACCTGGAAGGTCACCCGATGACCTAGGACCTTAAAATTGGGTATCACCGGCTTCCTCTCGTGACGGGCAACACGCTCCTTTTTTCCGCGAAGCTCTAGCTCGATCAGGGGCCAAACGCGAGGGGGGTCGTACCAACCCCCCCCCCCCCCTTGTGCCGTCGAAGGACGCAAAATGGCCTGTGCCGGCGAGGGTTAACAGTATGCAATTTTTGTCAGCCTTAACTTTTTTGCTGGCGTTACCTTAGCTGCCACGCTGAGCATTTTATTGTGAATAATTTAGCCGGAAACGGGGTGGCCGGGCTTCCCCCGCGCCCGGGCTTCCCCCGGCTTCCCCTAATGAGGTCATGGATGACTACAAATTGTATTTCTCGGAATTTGGATATCGATGACCTAAGGTCAGGTCAATTTCTTGACCTCCCATCCTATAAGTCAATGGGGGAAAATCAACCCCTGTTTCCCCCTAAAACGCGTCGGAATGGCCCAATATACCATGAATGACTTCATATTCGATCAACCTTGACTACCTTGAGGCCTTTTATGCTTTTGAGCGGCTGTAAGATCATGTGACGTCATCAAAGGTCACCCAAGGTTTTTTTTTGCTAATAACTCCTTACAGGAACAGGATACAGCCGCGGGGTTGGTCTCATTGTGTTCAGCTCGTCAAGGCGCATCGAATGATATACATGATGACCTTGAGGTTACGTGACCTAAGGTCAACCTTTCCTTTGACCTTGACCTTTCGAGGTCAACACATATATGATTCGATGCGGATCGACGAGAGGATCACGATTTTTTTTTTATAAATTTAGTCCGAACCTTTTAATTGGAAGGATTCACAAGGACAGAGCCCCCGCTAAAGCGAAGCTTGTTGCGTTGACCCTGTCCTCTACCCTTCGATCGGGCAATGCCGGACGTATGGCAGAATTTAGAGTCCAAAGTTTAACGTGCGCACATAGCCGCGCACGGCCGGTCCCCTCACTGACTTTGTCTGGCTACGGCCTGCCACCAACCGCGACCATGCCTGTCAGGAGTCCCAAAAATGTCAAGCGCCCGTCGTGCTTCGAACCCGGACTGTTGTAACCGGGAACGCGTGCTCTCACCACGCGGAGTCCAACGCTCTACCGACTGAGCTACGGGACCGGGACTACGATGGTGCCATTAGTTTGTTCCTAGCTTGGCTACTACGAAAGTTATGCGAGAAAATCTCTTCATTTCTAGCGCCGCCATTTTGACTTTTTTGACCCCTGTGACGTCATCTTTGACCTGACCTGAAAATGACCTTCGTAAAAATTGTAGATCCTGTCCGTGCGTACCACATGTCGTTTGCCGCTTGTCGCCAGCTTGCTTCGTTTTCGAGATCTCAGGGAGTGGGGGGCGCCCCCCCCCCCACCCCGTCGGCTTTAAATTGGCGCAGATCCCCGTCAGTGCGCGGGTTAAGGGCTCGACGATATTTGGTGAAATGTGGGTACGCATCACTCGTTGATTATCGCTTCTGTGGGCTCCGGGAAGGGAAGCTGGGGGACTGGGGAGGGTGTGTTTTGGGCTCTGGGGGTGGTGAGGGGTGTGTTTTTGGGCTGCGGGGGCGCGGGTGTGGCTGCGGGCTCCGGTATGGTCTATATGGTCTGTAGGTCTGCTTGGGGACGGTGGGCCGTAGGGAGGGGGAGTGGAGGTCACACTGCCACACTGACTCAGTGACCTTGCCCCTCAGTCTTTAAGGGTAGTCTTGGCCTTTTGGGTAGTCTTAGTCTTTCACTGCTCTGGTGGAAACTGTGTATATGAGACCGAGCTGGAGAGGCCCCGGTCCATCTCCCGTTACCTCCATGTCCCTCAGGTCTGACCGGCCCCTGCCCTCAGGTCCGACCGGCCCCTTCCCTCAGGTCCGACCGGCCCCTTCCCTCAGGTCCGACCCGCCCCTTCCCTCAGGTCTAATTGGCCCCTCCCTCAGGTCTGACCGGCCCCTGCCCTCAGGTCTGACCGGCCCCTTCCCTCAGGTCCGACCCGCCCCTCCCTCAGGTCTGACCGGCCCCTCCCTCAGGTCTGACAGTCCCTTCCCTCAGGTCTGACAGGCCCCTCCCTCAGGTCTGACCGGCCCCTCCCTCAGGTCTGACAGTCCCTTCCCTCAGGTCTGACAGTCCCTTCCCTCAGGTCTGACAGGCCCCTCCCTCAGGTCTGACCGGCCCCTGCCCTCAGGTCGGCCGGGTCGATGAGGACTCTGGGGAAGACCGGCTCAGCTGTGGAGATCTCCGTTCCCCGGCGGACCCCGCGGCACTTCTCGACCATAGACTCGGCCTACACGTCACAGGTCAGTCAAGGTCACAGGTCAGTGCAGGTGACAGTTCACAGGTCAGTGCAGGTTACAGGGCATGGTTAAGGGCAATGGGGTGCAGAATTAAGAGAAGACATACGTAGGACTGATCTGACGGGCTGGCGTGCCGCAGTGACTGCATTAAGTTAGAACAGGCGGTGGAATTGGAACAGGCGCGTCCCGTTGGAACACGGGCGCGTCCCGTTGGAACAGGCGCGCCCCGTTGGGACAGGCGCGCCGCGGTGGGACAGGCGCGCCGCGGTGGGACAGGCGCGCCGCGGTGCGACAGTTGCGCTCAGCCGCCCGCGGTCACCTCTGAGGGTGGTCCGGCCCCGTATCCTATTGGTGCGATACAAATACCGCTGCGCCGCCCTGCCTGCCGGGGGTGGTGGCCCGCCCGGCTGGGACAGTGAGGATCCGACGACCACTGGCCTCTGAAGAGGCGCGCTGACGGCCGCTGCACTGATTACAGGGCGGCCTGGCGGACTTCTCGCAGCTAGAGACCTCTGGCGGTAGTGTGCGCATTCAGCACCTGACCGGGGGGCGGCCGGGCGGCGCCGCCGCCGCCGGCGAGCCGCACGACTCGCTTATCGCGCCGTGCGCCCACTTCCACTACGAGCACGTCCACCTGCCCGGCCTGGAGGTCAGTGCGGCGGTCCGCCCGGCCTGGAGGTCAGTGCGGCGGTCAGTGCGGTCAGGTCAGTGAGGCGCAGCGACCTCACCGACATTGGCTCTGTATGATAAAATAAACATATTTTATCTTGTATGTAACCAACACTGTCTGTTGAGCATGAGTCGGAGACCGTGATGGGTGCCCAGCGCGCGCTGTCGGCTGTCGGCAGGTCTGTCTGTCTGGGGACCGCCGCTCTCCGGCCGCCGCCGCCGCCGCCGCCGGCCGCCGCTGGCTGCCGCTGCGAGTCAGCTGCCGAGGCAGCAGCTGGCCGCTGCGCCGCTCGCCGGAGCAGCTGCGGCAGCTGGACACCCAGCTGCACGTCTGCGTGTTCGACAGGAGGTACTCGAGGCTGCCCGACCTGCAGCGGTGGTTCCGCAGCGCGCGCCACCAGTCCACTGACCAGGTGAGTGCGGCGCCGGCCGGCGGGTCAACCAGGGCGGAACAGGAACTAACTCAGACACCAACAACTATGTCAAGGCAGCCGGTAGAGAGCAGATTAGTTTTAGCTCAGGTAGGTTATTTCAACGCTCTTCACTCTGAGTCTTGCCACCTTAATCCGCGCCGGGCCGGTGCTTCGCGACTTCCGCGCCGGGCCCCGGGGGAGGGTGTCTGAACAACCCTCCCCCGTCTAACTTGGTTCCTGGGCCACCACGTAGCGACACGCAGTAAGCGGCAATCCAAAGAGCATCAAAAATAACAGCCACTTTGGTCATTTTTTGGGTCAGGTCATAGGTCAGGTCGCCAGAGGTCATTAAATGTCAAATTTAGTTCATTTCAACTATTTTGGAAACTGCCAACGGCTAATTCGGGAACCAATAGAGGTACAGAGTCGCGGAAAAGCGCATTCGATAGCAATTTCAAAGGGGTTTCTTAATATTGTTCTCAGATTTGACCTCAGGTCAACGGTGTAGCCTCCGTAGGGTAAAAACTCCAAAAATAACAGTTTTTATGAAAAACGTTTTTCTGCAATAACGTTTAACTCAAGACAGCGAACACTTTATTTTGCCAGCATCGTGTTCCTGTCATCGAGACGCGTCGAATGAACTATAATTTGAACTTCAAAGGTAATTTTGAAAAGTTGACCTTTGGTCAAGGTCATGACCTAACTGGAAAGGGTCATGTTGCTTATCAGGCGATCAGTATTGTCGAGCTGAATGCATCTGACGTATTTTCATAAGTTGAGCGCGATTTTTCTCCGAGGACAACTTTGATGCAGGCAGAGTAAAGCCCGGTGAATGAACGCTGTTGGCATATGGATAATGGATATAATATAACACAAGGGCTTGAATTTATAATTTCATGGACTGAAAAAAAAAACAAAGGTTACAATACGCACTATAAAGATTTTAATGAAATGGACGTTTTTAGGGAAATCGATAATAATTTATAAGCTAAACGCAAAATAACTGGGCTTCAATGGTGGTGTGTGTTGATCGAGGCCCGTCTGGTCCTAATCGGTCACCCGACGGCCGACGCAGGCGCACGGGCAGCCGAGACGGGCGCACGGGCAGCCGAGACGGGCTCACGGGTAGCCGAGACGGGCTCACGGGTAGCCGAGACGGGCGCACGGTGTGCGCTTGGTGCGTCACGGCGTGTGTCTGTGAGCAGACTGTGAGCGGACTGTGAGCGGACTGTGAGCGGACCGGGAACAGGCCGGCCGGTCAGCGCTGAGTGGCCTGGCTGCCAGGAATCTGTGAATGTCGGTGTCTACTGCCCGTCGTGGGCCCGGAACACTTCTTGAATCACATGTAATCGATCAGAAAATAATCAATGGAATAAGTGCCCAGAGCGGAAGCCGACTTCACTCACATCAGAATGCACAGTCCAATAGTCTGGAGGGTTACCGTCAGCTGTATTTGAGCCGCGCCTCTACCACCTGGCGTACTTGGCGATCCGGCGGGGCAGGCGGACGTTGAGGCTGCGCGCGCCGCGCCTCAGCAGCACGGCCGCCAGCCCCAGTACCAGCACCAGCAGCGCGTTGGCCACGAAGGTGGCCCAGGCGACGGGCCGCCAGCGCCACTGCCGGCTGGTCACCTGGCGCTTCAGCAGGCGCGGGTCCTTCTCTGGCCGCACGGCGGCGCGCTGGTAGGGCATCTGGCGGTCAAAGTCCCAGGCGGGCTCCTCCTCGGCGTGCGCCAGCAGGTCACGCACCGGGTCGCCGTTCTGGTCCGTCAGTGGCAGGTGCTGCCGCTTGGCCAGCGGCAGGTCGGCCGGGTCGCGCGCGTGCTTCTGAACGGCCGCGTCGACGATGGCGGCCGGATCAGGCGCCGCCTTGTCGCATTTGAAGTACTCCTCTTTGCACTCTTCGAGCGCCCGGCGGCACAGTTCGTCATCGCGCGCGTCGCCCCAGCGCTGCACCGTCTGCATGAGCACGTTCTCGCTGGGCGGGTCGTTGGGGCCGCGCGCCCGCTCCACGCACTGCGCCAGCCGGTAGGCGCACACGTACAGGTGCGAGCGGCACTGGCCCAGGCTGATGAGCGCCTCTCGAAACTCGGCGTTCTCAAACACCTCCTTGAGAGGTGGCAGGTACTCGGCCCAACACGAGACGAGCACCAACAACAACAACGGAAAAACAAACCGAGACATGATTAAAAACGTAACAAAACGCTCAAATATCGATTTTCACGTATTCATGAAATAAGTCAGACAAGGAATTTAAGGAGACTTTTCAATATATCATGCGAAGAAAATGCTGTCAAAAAGAATGTAAGCTCATTAAGTCCAGCAAAGTATTTTGGAAAATTATAGTTTCTTAATTAAATGAATGAAATGTTCAAAAAAGTGATATCAGTGAAATCAGTCAGAAAATCAGTGGCTACTGCTGTTGCTGCCATGTTGTATGTGGTTATGACGGCGATCTCGTGAATCATTTCCATTCACACCTCTGATATGGCTACGGCAGTGGTGGGCAAATTAGTAGGCGCCATATTGCACGCATATCTATACCTAAGGGGAGCCCCAGGCCCATCAGCTGATTCAATATTCATGCCTCACATAAATCGAAGTAGCCACAGAAAGCGAACTCCTACATTCAGTGACAATGTACGGGCAGTGCCGTGCCAACTGTGCCAAATTGAAAGAAGTGAAAATGACCGATGAGCATTTGTTTATGTTTATGTTTATTTGCTCATCACCAAAAGGTACAGATAAAACCCGGTTACAGGTGAAGGTGGCAACATATTACAACATATTACAACAAGACAACATATTACAGGTGATTTGCACCTTTAACACGCGCAGTGGAAGGGGGGGGGGATTTCGCCCACCCCTCCTGTTTTTCGCCAATAACTCGTCCCGCAAGCATAATATCAATGTGAAGTTTCGGCTACCTGCCCAGCATTGAATTGCGGATCTTCTCGTGCAAGAAGTAAGAAAATCGGTTCACAACTTTTCTAGTAATAGCGGTGTAAAGTCAAACATCCTGCCGCCGCGGCGGCGCGGCGGCACGGCGGCGCGGCGGCCGGCGCTAGCCGTTACGCGCCGCCTGAATTGTAGACTGTGCCGGGGCGGGACGGTTCCGTCTTTACATTGCGCTCCTTACCGCTGATTATATTAGATTCGCGTCAAATTCGTTGAGAAGACTGAGAAATGTACAGGCAATCATATGGTCAAAGAATTTTGAAAATCGGCCGGTAACAACTTGAGTTATCAGGGCCTATTTTAACATGTTAACTGGGGGGGGGGGGGGCAAATGCCCCCTCACTCAACAGAATTGCCCCCCCAGTCGTCGAGATTTGCCCACTATAAAAATGGGCATAAAGGAATAGGGTGACAAACATACTACATACCTACTGTGACTTGTTTTGCAATGGATGTCAAATGAGTCAATCTGCAAGTAATGACCAGTGGTGGATCCAAGGGTGGGTCATATGGGTCATGACCCCCCGCCCTCTTGGGGCCCGGGGACATCACAGGCCTGCCAGGGGCACCACCCGCCTGTCAGGGACACCACAGGCCTGTTGGGAGCACCATCGACCCAGCAAGAGCACCATAGGTCTGCCAGGGGCACCACAGACCTGCCAGGGGCCCCACCGAACTCGCAGGGGCACCTTGGGCCTGTCAGGGGCACCACTGGCCTGTCGGGGGCACCACAGGCCTGTCAGGAGCACCATCAGCCTAGCAAGAGCACCATAGGTCTGCCAGGGGCACCACAGACCTGCTAGGGGCCCCACCGGACTCGCAGGGACACCACCTTGGGTCTGTCTGAGGGGTATTTACCACCACAGGCCCGCCAGGGGCATCACAGGCATGCCAGAGGCATCACAGGCCTAGCAAGGGCACCACGGACCTGTCAGCGGCACCACGGGCCTGTCGGGGGCACTTCAGGCTTGTCAGGCCCAAGGGACACCACAGTCCTTTCAGGGGCACCACAGGCCTGTCAGGGGAACCAGAGGCCTAGCAGGGACACCACATGCCTGGCAGGGGCACCACCAGCCTCGCAGGGACACCTTGGGCCTGTTAGTGGCACCACGTGCCTGTCGGGGACACTCCAGGCTTGTCAGGAGCACCACAGTCCTGTCAGGGCCCAAGGGCACCAGCGGCCTAGCAGAGGCACCACCGGCCTAGCAGGGACACCACCGGTCTCGCAAGGGCATCATGGGCCTGTCAGGGGCACCACGGGCCTGTCGTTGGAACTTCAGGCTTGTCTGAAGCTGACTTCACCTGTCATTGGGTTTTTACCTGTTGGTGATCAATACATCATACAATCATACAATCAGGGGCACCACAGTTCTTTCAGATGCACCGGCTGCCTAGCACCATGGCACCATGTTTGGCCGGGATCGCGATTCGGCGTATGTCGCCTCGCATTAGCCGCGCGTTTGCAGTCTTTTCGTGGTTTCAAACGTTCAAACATGGGATATGATGTTGCTCCCATGCATTAGGGTGGGTGTCAAGGTCACCGGAAGGTCAGGTCATTTACCTTTGATGACCTCGGTTCACATTTTCGAGTTTTATATGTTTCTAGGCTAGTTTTTGGAGCTGAATTCGAATTTAGCAACCATTTGACCGTTTACAAAGTAGTTTTGGTGCCTTTGTAACATGTTACGAAGCTGTCAGACGCGGTTGCCACCTACTACGAATACCCGACAAAACCCTTACTGGTTGAACTGACCTGACATGACCCGACCTGGCCTAAATGCATGAAGACATCATCTATGATCATAACTAACATGATATTCGTGATCAGCACCCCGAAAACAAACATAGTAGCCACCCTTTACGACGCTCTAACAGGTCCCGATTTTTCCGACTTTTGGGTCATTGACCTGACCTGGAAGGTGAACCGATGACCTAGGACCTTAAAATTGTGTATCATCTGCTTCCTCTCGTGACGGGCAACATGCTAGTTTTTTTCGCGAAGCTCTAGCTCGATCAGGGGCGAAACGGCAAGGGGGAGGGTCCAACGGACCCCCCCCCCCCATATACGTTCGCAGCTGGAAAAACACCACTACGGGCGAGGGTTAATGGATTATTAAAGACAATTTTCCAGGTTGCCCCCCCAGTAAAATTCCCTTAAAATAGGCTCTGTGAGTTATGAGTGTGTAAACACAAAATTGTGATTGCCGCGTTTCCCGCGTCGGCCGATGCCGCTTCAGCCGGCGACATCTTACCCTTAGCAGGCTTCTAAGTTCTAACTGCCATATTTATTGTTGGATTATCTAGAAATTCACCATACATACTCACGAATGTTTGGTCTTTTGTATAGTAAAAGATTAAAAAAATCGGCCGGTAAGTTTTTGAGTTATCGGCGTGTAAACGCAAAAAAGTCGCTAATATGGCAGATTTGATCACATTTGACCTCATTTGACCTTGAAGATATTGACCTAAGGTCATGAAATTCACACACAAAAGAGTTCCCCATGGCCCCCACCTACCCTCCAAATTTCGTCTTTCTAGCTCCAGTGGGAGCTGAGATCTTAGGGGGGGGGGGCGACATCCGCCCCCCCTTCCACTGGGCGTAGTACTCGCAACCCTTCCACTGCGCGTGTTAAAGAAAAACATTCCGAACTGGTGAATGGGTGGCTTATGGCCCGAGCGCTACACCAAGCGGTGCTTGTTGTGGATGACGCCACGGGCACACCACCCGCCGCCTTGCCCACGTCCGCTTCACCGGTGATTATTTTACGATCGTCGATCGTACGACGATCTTATGTATACCTATGTGGAAAGTACATCCATAACTATCTGACTTCCAGTCCTAGCATACCTATCTCAGTTGGGGAAACTACGAGGCGAGGATCCAAAAATGGATCGGTCAATAAATAGACTTTTGATGACCATATATGGGCATAAATGCAGGCGTCGCTACTAAGGGTGAAAAACGGTATAACCCTCGCATGTGTAGGGGGGGGGGGGTCGGATGGAACCCCCCCCATGTTTTTCGCGAATAACTCGCGTAAAAAGCGGCCGATCGCAACGAAACGTTCAGTACCCTCGCATTGATCAATTTTTCATTTTGATCATTTTGATCAATTTGACCTCGCATTCCCAAAAGGCGTTTTACTGGTTTGTATGGTAGTTTGTTTTGTGGCCTGAAGTTGGAACTTAAAATTGAAGCATCCGAAAATGATCGATGTTGATCAAAAACATGATGTAGATGAAAAAAAATAATATGCATAGTTGAGAGAGGTCATTTTATCCAGATGCGGTGGTTTAGTTCTTGAAATTATTTTTCCTAATTGACGGCCGCGCATCATCCGTCATTGCATGGCAGTCGTCATAAACAAAAATAACTTCAAGAAGTAAACCACCGCATCTGGATGAAATCCTCTCCTCTTTCAACTTACCTAACATATTTTTTTCATCAAAATTATGTTTTCGAGCAATATTGATCATTTTCGTATGCTGCAAATTGAAGTTCCAACTTCAGGCCACAAAAAAGGGTACCTATACGTCAACGTTGGACTACCATACAAACAACGGCCATATTAAACCTGGTTTATTCTTCTTGCACCATGGGTGGCGGCACTTCTTTTCCAAAATCAGTGGTTGTATTTCCAAAATCGTGATTTCCTCGCTGAGGAGTGAAATCAGCTTCATCGTTGCCAAAAATAGCTGATAGCGTTGTCATTTTTGGCACATGGTTTCCAAAAATGGTATGTGCTAAAAATGACAACGATTGATCAAACCTCCCCCGACTGATGACTCGTGGAGCGCTGCGTCACAGCCGTTCCACCCAGGTCTGCAGCTCTGCAGCTCGCAGCCCGCTCCTAGCCGCCCGTCACCTCGCCGACACCGTGTCTGCAGCTCGCATCCCGCTAGGCTCCTAGCCGCCCGTCACCTCACCGTCAGCAGCGCACCAAACCGCCGCCGCACCCGCCCTCGCACCCGCCGCCGCCGCCGCCCACACTGGTCCCGTGCCCCCAGGGCCGCCGCCCCCGCCCAGATGATCTCAGCACCGCCCAGTCTCGAGCCACAGCCAGTTCCTGTTCCGCGACCTATATTTTCGGATTGAGTGCTACTCCTGCTCATGGTGCTGAAGCTGGCACAGGTGTCATGGATAATATGTGCGCACTGCACATGTGTGAATAGAGGAAGCACGGCGGGCGGCGCGCACTGGGCGTGGTTATGTCCTGTGAGAGCCGCCGCGCCGCACACTGGGCCAGGGGTCCGGAAAAGTGCTAGAAAATATTTGTGATTGAGTTGTTGATCTCAGTGACAAGCAAACATGCTAAAAACGAAGTGGGGCTGCTTAACCCTCGCCGGAGCTATTGTCGGACCCCCACCCCCTCGGCCGGCCGAGGGGGGAGGGTTGGTACGACCCCTTTTTGCCGTTTCGCCCCTAATGGAGCTAGAGCCTCGCGGAAAAAACAAGCGTGTGCGCCGTTTCAAGGCGGAACGATTGATACCCGATTTTAAGGATCCAGGTCAACCGGTAACCTCTGAGGTGAAGTCAAAAAGGCCAAGGTAGGGTTTGGTTTTTGGCAAATAATTTCGCAAAAAATGGCCGCAGAGCAGCGATTTTGGCACCATCGTGTTCGTCTGGCTCAGGCGCGTCGAATGGTATACTTTTTGTTCGGGTGAGGTCAACTTAAGGTATTGACCTCGAGTCAAGGTCATTTCAGAGCCCATCAGGCCACGAACTTAATCGAAGGAGGTCGTATCGCATATCATTCGATTCGGGAGGTCTTCCCGAGTCCATTGGTGGCTTTCCCGAGTCGCTGGCTCAATTTGATCAAGAGTTATTGACGAGAAACTCCTATGAGCGGTGTGACGTCATAAATGACGTCACGGAAGGTCAAAAATGCAAAAGTAAAGCATCGGATCTTGCAAGGAGTGCACGAAATCACGATTCCGTGTGCTTGAGATAGTTTGAAATCATTCCATGCGCAAAAACAACAGTTTCCTTATTTCCCCATTCACTTTTAAAGGGACCCTCCCACCTTAACATTAGATTTGAGTTGAGATAGCCAAAATGGGGTCCCTGGCTCACAATTACCGGTTTCGGCACTCACAACATCGAGAAATGCCTTAAATCGGAAATATTGAATTTCAAAATTGCAGCATTTTGATTCAGAGGGGCTAATGCTTAGGAATACCCCTCTGAATGTGTGACGTCAGCGCAAATATCTAACGATTTTTAAATGTTTGACTAAAACGTTTTGTAGCACGCGGTGGTATATGCTATTTGCGCGCAACATCTGCCGCAAACGCCGCACTTCTAAAATAAAGTCGCTAGAAACAGCGGAGATCCCAAAAAGTAAACAAAAGTAAAAGTCAAATATCTTGAAAACCGGTGAATATTTTTCGGTGAAATTTGGTAGATATTCGTTTTCGCTCTTTCTGAACCGAGCGACATCACTTTCATGCCAATTCATAAACTTTTTTGAAGGTGGGAGGTTCCCTTTAATGGTGAGGTCACGTGACCTCGAAGAGTAGCAGGCATTAGCAAAAATTGCGAGTAGGGCATGACAGAAAGATGTTTGGTGGTTTGTATGGCATGGCCATTTTTACCGGCTCGAAATAACATTTCTCAAAAAGTCTAACTAAAGAGCAAGTTGTTGTTGACTATCACTGACTTGTGTTTGGGGGTTAATAATGACTGAATTTTTTAGTTTGGCCCAGAAATGTTGACAGCATTGTGTGCGTTGATCAATTCTGAGCTCAGGGACATATATTTCATTTAGATTATAAGCGTTTGTTTTTCACAACTTCCAGCGTTTTAAAGAGCGCCGGGCCTTCAGTAGAGCGGCGAGGTGACAATTGCCCCTACATCATGTGGTTTACTGGCGCATATCTCGAAAAGTAGCAGGGAAAAGCAGCAAAGCACCTATATGGAACAAAAGATGAGTAATCAGAGGCTAGTATGAAATGTTTATTTTTAGCCGCTTGAAATAACGTTTTTATAAAAGTCTAATTAAAAAATTGGATATGATTTTAAATTACGTCTTGCAGCTGCTTGCAAACAGCTAGCTTATCTTGCAGAAAAGCGATGCAATATGTCAGAATGATGTTGGCACAGTGAACAACAGTGCCCTGAACTAGTCTGACAGGAAATTTCGTTCAAAACGACGATTGGTCAACTAATAAATTACCACTAAAGTTCATCATTAAAATCGGTAAATGTGGTGGCCTATAGAGAGTCTAAATTGTCTTGTGTTTGGTGACAACTGACGACCTCAATTTTGACCTTAGGGCAAAACTAGCATCGGAATCGTATTCTTCGATCAATTTGGGATTAAATGATACCTATTTTGTTCATATTGCGGACAGTCAGTTTGGGGGAATTTCTAGCGCTTTTTCAGGCTGCCGGCCTACAGTGCGCCGGCTGGCTGGTAACGTATTACGTAATTCTGCCAGAGGCGCGTGTCACACGGCACGTGCGCGCGTCACGGAGGCGACACGCCGTCTGCAGACGGGCCGTGACGCCGGATTCACGGTGTGACCCGTTACCATGGCAACCGGGCGCTGGAGGGCGCGGTGTGCTCTGCGCTGTGCAGCGTAGGGACGGGAACGGAGACCGCACGTGTTCGGCAGCCGCTAGCAAAGGAATTCCGCAATGGAAAGCAAACACGGCACACGCTACCTTCTAAAAGTGATGCAAAACTTTTGCCACTTGCCAGATGCGGGCCTTAGTCTTCGAGAGATGACGCAACTTCTATCCGCACATAGTTCCAGCTATAACGCCCAGTGCGGCTGCCTAACGTTTCTCTTCTCCCCCTTGAACGGAGCGGAAATTGGCGCAACGTTTGAAAACCGGTGTCCATAAAGCGGGCGGCAGTGCTGTGTAGGCTCCCTATTGTTTCTAAAACGGACACGACACTATAATTCTCGATTTATTGGCACTTTTCCAGCGTAAATCGGCCATCAAAACCACCAGTGGCTGTCATTGCTGTTTTTCGTTTCGTTTTGCGGCTGTGAATTAGCGATCATCACGCGCCGGGCCTGACCTTTGACCGGGCGCGCCGGGCGGGGCTGGAGCCCGCTCGAAGCCAAACCCTATAATGGCTCACAGTGACCCACCACAGGGGACCCGCACCAGTTGGGGACCCCGGCAGCACCGCGGGTCACAGGCTCCCACTGACTTATAATGGAGGGGTCGTAAAATTGACCTGACTTTAGGTCATAAACATCAAAACTCCCAGATATACACTTTATCCATACTTCTACGCTTATCAACCGCTGTAAGTTTCACAGCGATCGTTTAGTCGGTGTAGCTATAATGGCGAGCATTGGAACTTATGAAGAGCGCCGATAAAGGCTGGTTGGTAATCGAAGGGTATCATCAGAAAGAGCGTTTACAGCACTTGACTGTCTGGAAGTACGCTGAACTTTTAGCTGTATTCAGCGATGCAAGCATGTGACAAAACCCAAGGCTGTGTTTCTGTCGTCGCTGGAAGCCATTTCTGGCGTACCGGACGCTACTGCAGAGCTACAACTGCTGTACGTACGGTCACACTGCGACCAGCCTGATGCAGCCAGATGCGGGAGTCGCTGCTGGAGCGTCTGACAGATGAAGATTCATCTCCATCCACACTGGATATACATTGGCCGTCTGACCATTGACATTGGACAATATGAAGACAGACCTACGACTGTAGTCACTACCGTACCGTACCGATACTTAGGACCATTCAGCTGTAGATGAAACGCAGCGGCATGGTCTAGAGCAGCTCGACACTATGATTAAGCTCCGTTTGGATTGGTTGGTCGATCCTCCGCACATCTGTATGACTATAGGATACATGTAATATATATGTTCTAATTCGGGGTTCTGCTTGTTTTCTTTGGTGGAACTGTGTCAATTTCTTGGCCTATTTATATAAATGTTTATTTTAATAATTTTACGTTAGTTTCCCTTCGCTGCTTTTTTCCTTCTTTTATTTCAAATCTTAATTTCGAGATGGCAGAATGGTGACGGGGGCGAAACACTATGCTTTTGTTCTTTACGTCTCTTATTTGCTTAAAAAAAAACTTACCAGGGTTGCGAGCTGCGGAGTCAGAGTCAGAGTCGGAGTGGGTAGAAGTCAGCAATTCTAACCGGAGTCGGAGTCATTGAGAGAATCCATCAACTCTGCAGACCCCATGCCAAAGTTGTGGAGTCGATCGGAGTCGACAGTTCTGCCCGAAGTCGGAGTCGGAATTGATTTTTTAAAGCCGAAGTCAGAGTAAGAGTCGGATTCACCGAAAATCCATGGACTCCACATCCCTGGTAAATACATATTCCGTAGTGACTTAACCCTCGCATGTGTGCGGCGTTTGCCAGCTTCTAATGTGTAGGGGGGAGGGGGTCGGTTGGACCCCCCCCTTGCCGTTTGGCCCCTGATCGAGCTAGAGCTTCGCGGAAAAAACGAGCGTGTTGCCCGTGACGAGAGGAAGCCGATGATACCCAATTTTAAGGTCCTAGGTCATTGGTTGACCTTCCAGGTCAGGTCAATGACCCAAAGTCGGGAAAATCGGGACCTGTTAGAAAGTCGTAAAGTGTGGCTGCTAAGGGGTTTTTCGGGGTGCTGATCACGAATATCGTGTTAGTTTTGATCACAGATGATGTCTTGAAGCATTTAGACCAGGTCGGGTCAGGTCAGGTCAGGTCAACCAGTAGGCGTCGTGACGGGTAGGGTGAAGTCGTATAAGAGTACGCACTTAGTGGATTTCTTGCTCTCATTTGTTTAATATTTGAAAGAAAGAAATCGCAAATAGGGAATATTAAAGTTCATTGAATTAGCCATCATCCCATGGGGCAACGATCCTTCAGCGTAAATGGAAGTGGTCTAAAACTGACATTTTCTGAACCGCTGCAGTTGCGTACTCTTACCATATGGGGTGTGTAAGAGTACGCACGCCAGGCGGGTGGAGTACGCAAGCATACACGGAGAAAAATAATTACTCCCCCCGGGAATCACGATCCCCTATTTGGGAATCAACTGACACCCATGGTGTAATCCGATTCTGAAAAACGGTGTCCATACACCGTTTTTTAGTGTAAATTGATCTCGGTCAGAATCACATACCCAAGGGTCATTTGACTCCCAAAATTTTGACTCCCATTTTAGGTGTCGTGTCAAAAGATCCTGCAAGGTGTCAGTGTAAAATGACACATCTAAGCGTTTTTGACGCTATCATGAGGAGTTTTTATATCCTATAGGTGTCATTTCACACAGTTGAGCGTTTTCGCAATCCACGACTCCCTTATTAGGTGTAATTTGATCCTCAGTGGTGTCATAATATTCCGTACAAATGACTTATTGAGTGTAATTTGACCCTGGGTAGTGTTATAATATTCCGGTGTCATTTGAGCCCCATTGGATTCAAATGACACCGGAAATGTTATGGCACCACTGAGGGTCAAATTACACCTAATAAGCGAGTCACGGATTACGAAAACGCTCAACTGAGTGAAATGACACCCATAGGGTTCATGATAGCAGTATAGCGGCGGAACATCTTCAATTAAGGGGGGGAACCGATAGATCCAGCTCTCAAATTTATCGAGAGATCCGTAGGGATCACAGATTCGAGTCTCATTTTTTGCTTGAGATCCTGTGAGATCATAGATCCTCACTTATTTTTTGTCACCACAGAAATAAAAAAAAACACTTGTTGCAACGCATAACCGTTCTGTTTGAGTGATTTTATGTGCTCGCACGTCATAATCCATAGTTTTGTGGCACTTATTGATACAGAAACCCTTTAAAACATGGTTTCAAATGTTGTGCATGGTGGGATCCACTCAGATCATAGATCCATGTTCTTGATTTATCGTCAGATCGTATGAGATCATAGATCCAAGATGAGTTTTTCACGACGGATCCGATGGGATCATAGATTCTAACCTGTTACCTGCAGTTTGCTTCGAGATCCACTGAGATCATAGATCCATCGCTCGGATCCATGCACATGTTTGGTGCTAGCCATGGCTGGTCCGCTACGAAGATGAAATAGGCAATAGCCCCATCAGCAGGCTGCACTGTCAATTTGCGGACGAAGATTTGTGGAAAAATGCGAGACGAAGAAATGCGGAGACGAAGAAATGTGCGGACGAAGAAATGCGAGACGAAAAAATACGGAGACAAAGAAATGCGAGACGAAGAAATGCGAGACGAAGACATGCAAGACGAAGACATGCAAGACGAAGACATGCAAGACGAAGACATGCGAGACGAAGAAATGCGAGACGAAGAAATGCAAAACGAAGAAATGCGAGACGAAGAAATGCGAGACAAAGAAATGCGCGGACGAAGAAATGCGGAGACGAAGAAATGCGAGACGAAGAAATGCGAGACGAAGAAATGCGAGACGAAGAAATGCGAGACGAAGAAATGCAAGACGAAGAAAGGCGGAGACGAAGAAATGAGTGGACGAAGTTTTGCGGACGAAGAATTGCGCGACGAAGAAATGCCATGCAAAGATTTGTCCGGATACGCTGCGGTATCAATTGATTTTCGGTGACTCAGACTCCGACTCCAGTACCGGCTTCCAAAGTCTACTCCGACTCTGACTCCGGCCACAGTTCTGTCAACTCCACCCAACTCTGACTCTGACTCTGTAACCCTGGTGCGAACCACAGCTCAGGTCCAGTGGTTTGAGTCAATGGCCGGCCAATCAGCAAGCTGCATTGTCGTGTGACGTCATTTGTGTTCTAGCCATGCCGGTCCGCCACGAAGATGAAATAGCTCGACCTTGCAGGAAAACCGTTAGGAAAGCCGTTGACTTGCATATTTACGTCTGGACAACGAGTTGCGGGGAAAAGTGCTGATTGTGTTGCAGTTTTAGGAGCCGGTGATTAGGCTGGATTTTTGGGTTACTTTTTCGTTCCGATTCTTGTATTTCATAGTGTTTTGCTTTTGAATATTTTAGTTCTTTCAGATATATATTACTTGCTTTACAACTTTTGTAAAAACGTTTCATTTTTTATAAGCCGACGTTCAGAGTCCTAAAAATACATCAGCACTACAATCATTGTAAACAAACAAATGGAGCACCACTTGGCTCTGTTCCAAGGCCATTTTTTAGTTTATCTGGTGGTTTTCTTGCTCTTGTACGTCGTTTTGTTGGATGTTTTGAATCCCTTAAGATTGACATATCATATTTAAGAAGCATGTTGACTGAAAACAATCTGAAGTATCCCAATCCAGGAGGCTGACAGAGGTCCTGACTCCTGAGCAATATCATTATCAAGTTGAACAAGTTATGAAATTTTGGTGGATAAACGCAAGTTGATCGGGCTCATATATCAGCAAGAAAAAGTAAAAATTAAAAGAGTTATTGGCCAAAAACAAGCTATAATATTGCAGACCTTGGAGCAATACTGAAGAGCACGCTGAGCAGGATCATGCCAGAAAATGTTGACTGATGAGTGCATATTGATGTATTGGTATGAATATTGAATGATAACTTACAATACAACAGCAAGATAAATTAGTGCTAAGTATCAAGATAAAATCTAGAATGAATGGACTTGGGCAGTTTTACTATGCTTAGATGCTATGCAGATTGTAATGTGCATCACTCATCAGGTACTCAGTGTCTGGCAAATGAAGCATGTGATCATGAGCATATTTTTAATTGACCGAATCCTCAATGTAATCTGAATAAAATGACAAATAGCAAAAATTCGGGTATATTCGATCACAGATCTTTGTCAACCTGAAGTATTGACAGGGTTGACAAAGATCTGTGATCGAATATACCCGAATTTTTGCTATTTGTCATTTTATTCAGATTACATTGAGGATTCGGTCAATTAAAAATATGCTCATAATCATCAATATGATTTTCCTCACTACGCTAAACTCTCTTAAATGAAGCATGTGATCATTTCATTGCTACTGGAGGAGAAATCTTGGATCACTAAATCCACTTTATGTTGATTTTGATGTTAATCATCATCACTGTATTCCTTGAAAAAAGGATTGTAGTAAAACTGTCAATGTGTCAATCTATGCAACGATGTGAAATGTGTTCATAGTCATTCGTGATAGTGATTATTGGTCCAATATACAATGGCAAAGCTCTCAGTCTCAGCGTTTCTTCCTGTGGATGGCCAGCAGTGACTCAGAGCTTAGAAGTATTAGTTTTCTTCACAAGGCTGGGATAAAAAGTACTGAGGGTAATCTTCCACCAAGGAACTCTACTTTGACATGGTATGAGATGTAGGCACAAGTAGGTAGGTGCTCAGTTCCTATAGTCAGTAGTTGTGTTTGTTTAGTCGGGTTAGCTTAGATTAGATTGTTAGTTTTTTAATTTACCAAATGTTCATAAAAATGTGACCTGAGCAATGAGCATACCTGACTAACCTGACAGCTGACCTAACCTCAATCATCACACATATTTGCAGCCTACCCAAGACCTGCATGGCAGTAGCACCCAGTTATAGGTAGGTACTCACCCTAACTCAGTCTTACCTGCTAACCTTCAACTTGCCAAAAGTTAGCTCACATTGCCAAGCTGCATCCAGGGAAACAGTCAACTGAGGAACTGGCTCATTGGGTGGCTGGTGTGAGTCTGTGCATTTAAAGTGTTTCTTCTCTGAAGCTGCTCTGCACTGCTGTATGTCATGTTAGATGCTCAGAAAATGTGGGAAATGATTACTAAGCTACTTTAGTGCTTTGCTAATGTCGAGACATGAACAAGTACAGATCCAGCAAGGTACAGCTATGAGTTAAGTGCTAGGTGAGTATGTTATGTGAATGTGCTGTTCCCTGTTTGACCGTAAGTATACAAACAAGCACAGGGTCACAGTTATATAATATATTCAAACTCCACATAAACATACAACAAAAACGGCCATATAGCCTAACTCCGAACACACCACAGATAACTTAAGCCTTTGCAGGCACAAAAATGTTTTAATTAACAGGACAGGTATACAATATATCCTCTGTCCTTGGGGGATCTTGCTGCCAAGTTGAGGTACAATGACTGAACTTCAGGATTGATCAACCTTTCTTAGCCACTGCTTATATACGAGAAAGACCAAATGCTTGTTTATTTTGATTTACAGGACATGTATACAATATATCCTCTGTCCTTGGGGGATCTTGCAGCCAAGTTGAGGTACGATGACTGAACTTCAGGATTGATCAACCTTTTCTTAGCCACTGCTTATAAACGAGAAAGACCAAATACTTGTTTGTAAACTGCGTTGAAAATTTAATGATCCACCTTCAATTCTGACATGAAGGCACAAATGAAATAGTTCCCTCTCCTTTTGGAATACACAAAGCAAAATATTTAATAAATTTTAGTGGATGGACAAGAGCAATTAGCTGATGATGAATTACACTGACGCTTAATTGCTTCATATTTTGTAACAAACGCGCTAAAACTGCAATATAACAGCACTAAATGCTTCTTGACAAAATGCAATAGTAGTAAAATTTAGCCCTGATGGCATTCATTCTTGGTGGAAACGTAATAACAAAATATTTTGTAGTAACTATTAAATTCCGGCCCAAAACAGTGCACGGTTTAAAAAAGAATCATTCCAATGACGGTCCATTCTTGCGGTCCTGAAATCGCCACTATTTCCGGCCTCTCCAACGCAACTCGTTGTCCAGACGTAAATATGCCGTTGACTTCAGTTGCCGGAAGTGTGCCCACGTGGGTGCGTGTGGTGTGAGAGGGGAGAGGAACTTATTTGAATTAACGCGCTTGTAATGTCGCCAAACGTTGTTTAAAGTGTAGATTTACTTCAAGTGATAGTGCTTTAACGATAGACTTCAGATTTTATTTGTAGTTTGCTCAACATGCGTATTTAAATAACGAGGCGCCCTGCACTCGGCGAAATTTTGAAGTAGGACAAGATAGCAACGCCCCATGGAGACGGAGGTAAGTTTTTATGTCATTAAGCAGCAGAATAACTCTACCTAAGTAAGTAGCAATAATCACCGGTTGATGGAACATTGACATTGTTGAAATGTGAGTAATTCCTTACGGTGAATGGAGTCACGGACCCATGAGCTTTACGATAAGTTTTCATTAGATTTCGCCATACATTTCGTGCCCAAATGTTTTGGAATTTATTGTTGCATATAAAATAAAGAATGACATACATGTATTGTTATTTGCGTCACGTGGTTAACAACTGCAATTATGACTCTGTTTGAGAGTGTATTTTGATCCCATAAGGTGTATGATTCCGAGAATCATTTGACAATATCTGGTATAAAGACTGATTGAAAAGAAGACGCCATCGTCAATAGATAAAATTGTAGCTGCAAGGGTGAAGACACATGTAAGCTACATTTAAAGTCTCGTTGCAGTCTGGCTAATCGTTCCTATAAGCTTCAGAAGCAGAACATACCCATGGGCAGTGGCGCAGCCAGGATTTCGTTTCGGGGGGGTCATCGCCTCCAAAGCGGGCCCCCTAGTGTGCGGGCCCCCACTCATTTTTCAGAATCTCTCCATATTTCATACACATTCTGCTCAGCGGGCCCCCTTTACCTGCACGATAACCCTGAGCGAGTATGAATCAGAAAATTTGGATAGAACAATAGCTCGGTAATCACTAATCACCCGGTGTTCAATTTTTACGCAAATTGACCACAACAGAAATATGTTACTATGACGTATGAATTCGTATCTTTCGAGGCCGAAAAGTGCTCCTTCCGCAATATGCATAGCATATATGCATCGGAACTGTTGCCTGCTTCTGTCGGACAAGATTTACGTAGGCTGATGTGCCTGTCCTAAGCCATCTATTGGCTGCTGTAGTATGTAGATTATGCCATTATTCTTCTTCATTACGTGAATTCGCTCACAAAAAAAGTTTTAACCCTCGCCGGCACAGGGGGGGAGGGGTTGATGCACCCCATAAGGCCTAAGGTTTTTTTTTCGCGAATAACTCGCGTAAAAGCGGCTGATCGCGACGTAACTTTCAGCACCCTCGCGTTGATCAATTTTACACCTACCTACCCTAGATATTTCATGACCCTGACCCAAATGACCTTTGACCTACTTTCCGAGACCATGTTTGGCCAGAATCGCGGTTCGGCGTATGCCGGCTCGCATTAGCCGCGCGTTTGCAGTCCTTTCGTGGTTTCAAGCGTTCAAACATGTGATTTGATGTTGCTTTCATGCATAAGGGTGATGTCAATGTCACCTGGAGGTCAGGTCATTGACTTATGATGACCTCGATACACTTTTTCAAGTAATGCATGTTTCTAGGCTAGTTTTTTTAAAGCTGAATTCGATTTTAGCAACCATTTGAACATTTAAGAAGTAGTTTTGGTGCCTTCGTAACATGTTACGAAGCTGTCAGAGACGGTTGACACGTAGGTACTACGAATACCCGGCAGGACCCCTACTGGTTGACATGACCTGACCTGACCTGACCCGACCTGGCCTAAATGGATAAAGACATCATCTGTGATCAAAACTAACATAATATTCGTGATCAGCACCCCGACAAAAACCCTATAGCAGCCACATTTTACGACGGTCTAACAGGTCCCGATTTTCCCGACATTTGGGTCATTGACCTGACCTGGAAGGTCAACTAACGACCTAGCACCTTGGAATTGGGTATTATCGGCTTCCTCTCGTCACGGGCAACACGCTCGTTTTTTTCCGCGAAGCTCTAGCTCGATCATGGGCCAAACGCGAGGGGGGGGCCGTACCCTCCCTCCCTTGTGCCGTCGAAGGACGCAAATTGGCCTGAGCCGGCGAGGGTGAACGCGCTCACATGGGTCATGTATTACCTTGGGCCAGGTTTGCTGTGGTGTGGTGATGTGGTGACGTAGATTCTGTCTGTTACCGTGGTCCCGGCATGGTTCAATTATGGGACTAACTGGCTAGAGAAATATTTTTTTTTTGTGATTCGAATCCGCTCGCGGGTGCATCTCCAACCAAGGATGCATTATGATAGCGGGCGCAACTGATGATTTTGTTTCGTATTCAGGCATGGGTTTCCGAATTTGACCAAAAACCTGTGACAGTCGTGCCGATGGCGGGTCAAATTCTTAACTTTGCAACCAAGCAAATCTCAACAAAATATCTGCGAATAGGGTGGCTTCCGTTGACCACATGCCTGCTGCCATCACAAGTTACCGGACGGCGACTGCTACCTTCCCCTATCCCTCCGCAGTAAGCAACCAAGCTCCTCTCGCCCCGCCGCGCTCGCGCTGGCTGACTCCGCGTGCCAGGCTTCGGTCAATCGGTCAGTGCTACCAGCGGCTCTCAAACTTTTCCGCCCAACGGCGGCTGGAACAGGTGGCGCCTTCGCTCAGAGTCGCGATACTTTCAAGAGAGACTATACAGGCCAGACCGTTGCACCTACATAGTGCGCTGACTTTTGCGCAACTTATAGAACAAGGATGGGGAACGTGCCTGTGAGGGGTCTCAGCTCGATCGGGCCGGTGGTGAGCACATGGCGCGTGCTCAAAAAGTGCAAATTCGCGTCATAGACTTTACATGTATAAATCGGCTTGCAA
Organism: Amphibalanus amphitrite; assembly: GCF_019059575.1. Classification (NCBI taxonomy): domain Eukaryota; kingdom Metazoa; phylum Arthropoda; class Thecostraca; order Balanomorpha; family Balanidae; genus Amphibalanus; species Amphibalanus amphitrite. The sequence goes on from NW_024881556.1 coordinate 1,127,824, forward strand.
AATTGGGCGAAAATGGCTAAATCTGCCCGACACGGGTCCGGTCCCCGTGCAGTATCTCGGTAACCGTAGGTCCGATCGGCATGGGGAACACAGTATCGTAAATGAGGATCGAACGGGCTATCGAATGGTGAGCGGTGCAGGGATGTCACGCGCCACGTGCACCCGTGAGGGCACTTATGCTTGAAAAATTGACGTTTCGGACGGATTTTGGACTTAATGCTAATTTCGGGTGACTGTCAGACGGAGCGGGTTCAAACAACGTCTGTTGGCAAGAGAAATTTACCGCCTCTCAAGGAAAATTTGTGAAAAGATAATTGATCAAAAACAATGTGGAACAAATCGCTGGAGAAAATGGTATTTGTTCATGACTTACTTAACTACACGGGTTTTGCTGCATAACCTGATACGTTTGACCATTAAAAATGGCATCGTTGGAAAGATCATTCAATTTGGTCCAAGATCCAATCATCGCTTTTGCAAGACGAGCAACAGTATTCTTAAAAATATAAAAAAAATTTAAACCTCTACATGGCAATTCATCTATGGCTCTCATTTTTCAATAACCTACGTCAACCTATGCTATAAAATACACTTGGCAAGTTCTATAGTAGACGTATGGTTATCAGACACGAGCACCTCGATGCGATGGATGTTTTTTCCCAAACCAAAATGCTTAGCCGTCAAAAGACAACCGACCGAAATGGATACATGACCCACGGACACAAGACCAACCAAACGCCCATCGATCGAAAATACCCTTTATTCGCGTTGCGGAGCAAGCGGGTCACCCTAGCGGGCCCCATCCACCCGGGGAGCCCGGGCCCCATCCACAGGGGACTGGTCCTCGTCCACACGAGGGCCCGGGCTCCGTCCACCCGGGTCTCCGGGCCCCGTCCACCCGGGGCTCCGGGGCCCGCCCATCAGAGGGCCCGGGCCCCGTCCACCCGAGGGCCAGGGCCCCGTCCACCCGAGGACCCGGGCTCCGTCCACCCGGGGCTCCGTGGCCCATCCACCAGGGGCCCGGGTCCCGTTCTCCCAGGGACCCGGGCCCCGTTCTTCCGGGGGCCCGGGCCCCGTCCACCCGGGGCCCGGGCCCCATCCACCCGAGGGTCCGGGCCCCGTTCTCCCGGGGGCCCGGGCTCCGTCCACCCGGGGCTCCGGGGCCCGTCCACCAGGGGCCCGGGCCCCATCCACCCGGGGGCCCCGGGCCCCATCCACCCAGGAGGCCCGAACCCATCCAACGGGGGGCCCGGACCCCATCCACCGGGGCCCGGGCCCTATCCACCCGGGGGCCCGGACCCATCCAAGGGGGCCCGGGTTCCATCCACCCAGGGGGCCCGGGCCCGTTCTTCCGGGGGCCTGGACCCCATCCACCCGGGGCCCGGGCCCCGTCCACCTGGGGCCCCAGGCCGACCCCTCACCCGTGGTGTCCCAGTAGGCATTTCTCGAAGCGGGCTCGTCCGATTAGATTAGGACCTCTCCCCCTCTCTCTCTCTCTCTCTCTCTCTCTCTCTCGAGCGGGCCCCCGACAGAAATTTCGGGGGGGTCAGCTGACCCTCTGACCCCCCCCTGGCTGCGCCACTGCCCATGGGTATGTTGGTTAGTTGTACGGGGACCCGCAGTTGCTACTGTACAGCGACCCTGAGTAAATTGTCCCAGCACCCTCACAGGGAACAACGAAAAGCTGTCAGAGGGCACGCACAGAAAACCTCAGCTGCTCTTGTACACGGACCGACAGTCGATATCAATGTTATCGGTCGTTACTGGACAGGACAGACGGCTAGAGTTAGGGTTCGTGGACACTTCCTAGAGTATTATGACTCTGATTTGGGGTGTATTTTATACCACATGTCGTCAAATGATTCCCGGAATCATACACCGTGTGGGATTAAAATACACCCTCAAGATCCGATTACTCCCTGAAGTGACACCTAAAAGGGGTGTTTTTTGAAGCGTACCAAAAACGCGCAGTTTCCAGGAGTCAGATTACACCCGGAATCAGACTTTTCAGACACTTCCTAGAGTATTATGACTCTGATTTGGGGTGTATTTTATACCACATGTCGTCAAATGATTCCCGGAATCATACACCGTGTGGGATCAAAATACACCCTCAAGATCCGATTACTCCCTGAAGTGACACCTAAAAGGGGTGTTTTTTGAAGCGTACCAAAAACGCGCAGTTTCCAGGAGTCAGATTACACCCGGAATCAGACACTTCAGACACTTCCTAGAGTATTATGACTCTGATTTGGGGTGTATTTTTATTCCATAAGGCGTATGATTCCGGGAATCATTTGACGACCTACGGTGTTAAAATACACCCTCAACCAGTGTCATAATACCCTAGAAAGTGTCTGATTCCGGGTGTAATCGGACTCCAGAAAACTGCGCGTTTTTGGTACGCTTCAAAAAACACCCCTTTTAGGTGTCATTATTTTTTTCAGTGTATGAACACACACCTATGTAGCTTGTACTGTCCAAATGCTTAACTTCAAACTCAGAGGGCATTTAAGTTAATTCTAGTATCCAAAAAGAAAAACATAAAATAAATCTTTCAAGTCTATAAATCAGTAAATAATCATGTCGTGTGTTTCTTTAAAAACATGCACAATCAAAAGGGAGAATAACTCGTATTTGGAAGAATTTCGGGTACGCATCTGCATCACAGTGCTCCATTGATGATATACCTACAAAACAAACGTCATTGAGCGATAGATTAATAATTGTATATTTCTGTATATTCGATTTAATGTATAATTCTGCGTACTCTTACCCTCCTGAACAGTGCGTCCTCTTAGCGTACATGCAATTCGCGCACAAAACAACCCCGAAACGTTGTGCAAAACTTCGCAAACAGAATATTGCACTGCACAGTATTTCCCCAGATAACCTCACAAGTTTCCCACAACAATCGCGGAAATGTACCTTATCTGAACTGCCAAGTATCAACATTATTGTACCATACCATAATACTATCATAACGCTCGAAAATAATATTCATCGCCTTAAACTCAACAGCGTCGCCGCTCAACGCCCACGTTCCGTTGGTGACAAGCACGCACTGGCGGCTTCATGTCACTTCATGAACTCGACAAACCCGCGTTGCTAAGCAACCGAAACAGCTGATGCGTACTCTTATCGCCCGCGTACTCTTACCCGCCCTTACCCTATTCGTACTCGTAGTACGTGTCAACCGCCTCTGACAGCTTCGTAACATGTTACGAAGTCACCAAAACTACTTAGTAAATGTTCAAATGGTTGCTAAATTCGAATTCAGCTCCAAAAACTAGCCTAGAAACATGTAAAACTCGAAAAAGTGACCCGAGGTCACCCGAGGTCACCAAAGGTCAATGACCTGACCTGACCTTCAGGTGACCTTGACACACACGGGAGTAACATCAAATCACATGTTTGAACGTTTGAAACCACGAAAAGCTTGCAAACACGCGGCTAGTGCGAGCCGACATACGCGAAATCGCGATTCCGGCCAAACATGGTCTCGGAAAAGAGGTCACAGGTCAAAGGTCATTTGGGTCAGGGTCATGAAATTTTCAGGGTAGGTGTAAAATTGATCAATGCGAGGGTACTGAAAGTTTCGTCGCGATCGGCCGCTTTTTACGCGAGTTATTCGCGAAAAACCATGGGGGGGGTCCATCCGACCCCCCCCCCCCTACACATGCGAGGGTTAAAGTGAGTTATAGTTCTTACCTTTTTCTCACATAATGAGATGTAAATAGGCCATTATGTGTAAGCAAGCATTTAGAATGTATTGCGAAATATCCTGCATAGGTTCAATATCAGTTTAGGAACCAGAGAACCATTTTCAGTGGATCCGGGCGGCGCTGGGATTAAATTGGCGCTAAACTGGGATTAAAGTGGCGCGTTCGGCCACGCTGTGGGCCGGTCCGCTGTCACCGACAGGTTGGGTCGGCTGGTCCGCCGTGTCGGCCCGTCACCGGTCGGCTGGTGCGCCGTCGGCCCGTCGCCGGTCGGCTGATCCTGGGCTGGTGCGCCGTCGGCCCGTCACTGGTCGGCTGGTCCTGGGCTGGTCCCGTCGCCGGCTGCCCGCCGCCAGTTGAGTGTGAGCACTGCCGGTGAGCGGAGCGGGCGGGACAGGGTTCGGGACCGGTGTATCTGGACACGACACGGCGGATCGCAGCGGCACGGGCGCCAGCCGCGCGGCGGGACCGGCCGACCGGAGTGTCTCCACAAACCGACCGGGCCCGACCGGAGTGTCTCCACAAACCGACCGGCCGACCGGAGTGTCTCCACAAACCGACCGGCCGACCGGAGTGTCTCCACAAACCGACCGGCCGACCGGAGTGTCTCCACAAACCGACCGACCGGGCCCGACCGGAGTGTCTCCACAAACCGCGCGGCGGCGCGGGGGCGGCGCTCGATGATGTGCGGAGCCGCCGCACAGTAGCGCTTGACGCGGTGTGACGCGGTGTGACGCGCTGCGCCGGCCGGGGTCGGACGGTGGCGGATACCGGTGAGCCCGTGCTGCAGGGGACGCCGTGTCTGGCTAGCCGCGCAGGCGGGTGGTGGTGGGTGGAGACGGAGATATCCGCCGAGTGCCGCCACTCAGCGGACGGCTGTGACCGGACGTTCCCGCGCCGGACTGGCGGTGTCGGTGTGACCTGGTCTCGGTGACGGCTGGCCCGGGCCGGCCGCGCCGACCCGCCCATGATGGCGCCCATGGAGCCGGCCGCCACGGTGTACCACAACTCGGCCGGAGCCCTGTTCAGCTCCTGGGAGAAGGGCCGCCTGCAGGCCAAACAGCAGGTGAGCGGTCGGACCGGCGCTGCCGCCCCCCCCCCCCAACGCCGCCCCACTCACCGCCGGCCCCCCAATGCCGCCCCACTCACCGCCGGCCCCCCAACGCCGCCCCACTCACCGCCGACCCCCCCCCCCAACGCCGCCCACTCACCGGGGTCCCAACGCCACCGCCGGTCCCCAACGCCGCCCCACTCACCGCCGGCCCCACCCCCCAACGCCGCCCCACTCACCGAGGTCCCGCCTGGGCCACCGCAGCCATGGGTCAGATCTGCTCCAATATCGTCCCTCAAATCAGACCTGTCCCATTATCATCCCCCAGGTTAGACATGTCCCCGCTCAGGTCAGACCTGTTCGAATATCACCCCTCAGGTCAGAGCTGTAAGAGAGCCTCAGGTCAGAGCCGGCTGCGAAGGCCAGCTGCTAGTGGTGCGGTGCAGGTGGCGCCTCCGTGGTGCGGGGTATGGGTCTGAGGGCCGCCGCCCCCCCCCCCCCCCCGGGGGCGCAGCCGAGCTCCGTGGCTCGCTGGGAGGTGAGTCGGTGAGTCCTCCCAGGGATGACTCACCGCGCCGCGGCCCGGTGAGCGGCCCGGGAGGCGAGTCGCTGAGTCCTCCCAGGGATGACTCTCCACGCCGCGGCCCGGCCGCGCAGTCTCACACTCTCGCAGCATTACCTGCGGTCAGATCAATGTGGTAGTGGCTGGACGACATCGTTTACTACAGAGAACAAACGGGGCTCAAACACTGCGCTCTGGCCATCTTTACATTTATCTATATCGCATTGACATATTTGCTGAGGATACAATATTATGTGCAAATTATGTGCAAAACCTCTCAATGCATTTTATCACTAAAAGGTTCAGTCAAAGGACTATATTCTTATATCGAGCTTGCTACCCCGCCATGTTGAACCCGCTCCTTAGTTAAATCCTAACGCAATCCATAATATTTTCAATATGCCTATTTCTTTGATACTCATCTGTTTCCGAAGGAGCACCGGTTAGACGGACTCCATTTTCCACCGTCCGACACTCGCGATCGAGTATGAACACCTGCTCACCATTGAACGGTGGCACGAGTGGTAACCGGACAAAAAGTCAAAAGGAATAAAGTCAAAAGACAAATAGTCAAAAGACAAAAAGTCAAATGCAAAAAGTCAAACAGGATAAAAGTCAAAAAGATAAAAGTCAAAACGGATAAAAGTCAAAAGACAAAAAGTCAAAAGCAAAAAGTCAAAATGTGCAAAAGTCAAAAACGCAAAAAGTCAAATGACAAAAAGTCAAAAATGCAAAAAGTCAAAAGCAAAAAGTCAAAACGTGTAAAAGTCAAAAGACAAAAAGTCAAAAATGCAAAAAGTCAAAAGGATAAAAGTCAAAACGGAAAAAAGTCAAAAGACAAAAAGTCAAAACGTGTAAAAGTCAAAAGATAAAAAAGTCAAATGGAAAAAAGTCAAAAGACAAAAAGTCAAAACCAAAAAGTCAAAACGGATAAAAGTCAAAATACAAAAAGTCAAAAAATGAAAAAAGTATAAAATAGAAAAGTCGAAGTCAAAGTCTGAAATAAAAAGTCAAAAGGATAAAAGTCGAAGCATCGATCTTTTCATCTTTTGAAAAATATTATACAGCGCAACGTACCCTACCCACTGAAGTTGTAAGGAACATGTGAGTACGCGAGGGATTCTGACAGGTACCGGGGTCCGCAGCAGCGGGGCAGGGACGCTGGCTGCGGTGGTGGGGCCCACGCTCACATAATACGCGTTGAGCGCTTCCGGCGTGCACGCTGGCGCAGCAGCAGTGGCACTCTTCCCCGCCCCGATCACCGGCCGCAGCACTGTCCACATCCTCGCCGCTCCTGCCTCACGCAGCTGGTCAGCATAGTATGCCGCGTGGTCACGTCTGATGGCCGCTCGACACTGCCGGTTCACCACCGTATAGGGCTCGGCGCGCGGGCCGAGCAGTGCGCGCCGCCGCGCCAGCAGCGCTCGCGTGGCGTCCGTGGTGCGCGGAGCACGTCGGGCGGCGGCAGCCCCTCCCCCATGGGAGCGAGTGAAAAGCAGTGCCTCCTCTAAGCAGTTTTGACTGGGGGGCCCGATCACGGGCAATGACTAAGGTAACCCCTACCAAAAACGTCTAAGACTAAAAAATGACTAAGGCACCCCTCAGTGACCAGTTTGGAGGATGACTGCGGGGGCTGCAGCTCCCGCAGTTAACATGTTAGAGGAGGCATGGGTGTCGTTTTGTATAGGCATGGTAGGGCCCGAGCCCTACCAATAATTTTGGAAATTTAACATTATGCCTATGGCGTTGCGTGGAAAGAATCGCTTTGAATTGGCAAAAATTTACATTAGAGCCCTACCAATAATTTTTGGAAAGTGTTGCCCCTGAGAGGAGGCCCTGGTGAAAAGCCAAAACCTCAAAATAAAAAAATACCATGTGATTAACGCTTAAATGACGTCAATGGACTTAAAGTAAAAAATACAAAAGACGAGATAATTTCAAAATTTTGAGTTGCAATTTTTGTCCCCTCAACTTTCAACCTACCCCATCAACTTTTCAAACGTTCCCGGGTCACCACTGCCCCATCGTGCAATTCCAGTGCTATGGCAAAGTTTTATCTGAAAGTTTAAACGTGCCCGATAGACTGGACGCGGTCCCCTCCGTCCACTCACGCTCTCTGGTCTCTGTACGGTCATCGCTGACTGGTCCAGCATCCAACGCGCTGGGTTTATAGAAATTTGGTTAAAAGAAATGAACATATTTTAATGAACGAATCCATTAAGTAATAAAATGAACATGATTCACAGGTTATTATTACATGTGGGAGCACTGGCGCTGGAACTTTCTCAATGTTGGAGCCGGGCTCGAGGCAGTTTGAACTCATTTCTTTCCATGCAACGCCATAGGGTTAATTACGAGCGAACGGTGTCTTATGGTTTTTTAGATACCTATATGACTTTTTACTTTTGACTTTTTCTTATTTGACTTTCCATTTGATTTTTATTATTTTGACTTTTTTGCCGTTTTTCACTTTTTGTCTTTTTACTTTTCGCGTTTTTTGACTTTTTGCCATTTGACTTTTTGCTTTTAACTTTTTGCGTTTTTGACTTTTCGCCATTTTGACTTTTTGCCATTTGACTTTTTTGCTTTTGACTTTTTTCGTTTTTGACTTTTCGCCATTTTGACTTTTTGCCATTTGACTTTTTGCTTTTGACTTTTTGCGTTTTTGACTTTTTGCCATTTTGACTTTTCGCCATTTGACTTTTTGCTTTTGACTTTTTGCGTTTTTGACTTTTCGCCATTTTGACTTTTTGCCATTTGACTTTTTGCATTTTTGACTTTTGGACGTTTTGACTTTTTGCCATTTGACTTTTTGTCTTTTGACTTTTATCCGTTTTGACTTTTATCCATTTGACTTTTTTCCATTTGACTTTTATCCATTTTGACTTTTTGCATTTGACTTTTTGTCTTTTGACATTTTGTCTTTTGACTTTTTGTCCTGGAATCGGCACGAGTTCCCGCAGCCAGTCGATTCTGGGCGGCGCTGCTCGGGTAAACGGGTACGGCTCAGGTGTACTGTGGCCGGGTACACGGGTACGGCTCAGGTCCTGTGGCCGCGGCGGGTACACGGGTACAGCTCAGGTACTGTGGCGGGTACACGGGTACAGCTCAGGTCCTGTGTCCGGGTACACGAGTACGGCTCAGGTCCTGTGGCGGGTACACGGGTACGGCTCAGGTCCTGTGGCCGGGTACACGGGTACGGCTCAGGTCCTGTGGCGGGTACACGGGTACGGCTCAGGTCCTGTGGCGGGTACACGGGTACGGCTCAGGTCCTGTGGCGGGTACACGGGTACGGCTCAGGTCCTGTGTCCGGGTGCACGGGCACGGCTCAGGTCCTGTGTCGGGTACACGGGTACGGCTCAGGTCCTGTGGCGGGTACACGGGTACGGCTCAGGTCCTGTGGCGGGTACACGGGTACGGCTCAGGTCCTGTGTCCGGGTGCACGGGTACGGCTCAGGTACTATCCTGTGGCCGGGTACACGGGTACGGCTCAGGTCCTGTGTCCGGGTGCACGGGCACGGCTCAGGTCCTGTGTCGGGTACACGGGTACGGCTCAGGTCCTGTGTCCGGGTGCACGGGCACGGCTCAGGTCCTGTGGCGGGTACACGGGTACGGCTCAGGTCCTGTGGCGGGTACACGGGTACGGCTCAGGTCCTGTGGCCGGTACACGGGTACGACTCAGGTACTGTTGTGGCCGGGTACACGGGTACGGCTCAGGTCCTGTGGCCGGGTACACGGGTACGGCTCAGGTCCTGTGGCCGGGTACACGGGTACGGCTCAGGTCCTTTGTCCGGGTGCACGGGTACGGCTCAGGTACTGTCCTGTGGCCGGGTACACGGGTACGGCTCGGGTCCTGTGGCCGGTACAGGGTACGGCTCAGGTACTGTTGTGGCCGGGTACACGGGTACGGCTCAGGTCCTGTGGCCGGGTACACGGGTACGGCTCAGGTCCTGTGTCCGGGTGCACGGGTACGGCTCAGGTACTGTCCTGTGGCCGGGTACACGGGTACGGCTCAGGTCCTGTGTCCGGGTGCACGGGCACGGCTCAGGTCCTGTGTCGGGTACACGGGTACGGCTCAGGTCCTGTGTCCGGGTGCACGGGCACGGCTCAGGTCCTGTGGCGGGTACACGGGTACGGCTCAGGTCCTGTGGCGGGTACACGGGTACGGCTCAGGTCCTGTGGCCGGTACACGGGTACGGCTCAGGTACTGTTGTGGCCGGGTACACGGGTACGGCTCAGGTCCTGTGGCCGGGTACACGGGTACGGCTCAGGTCCTGTGTCCGGGTGCACGGGTACGGCTCAGGTACTGTCCTGTGGCCGGGTGCACGGGTACGGCTCAGGTCCTGTGGCCGCGGACGGTGACACCGCGGACCGGTGCCGTGTCACCACCGCGCCGTCCGGTTCTCCGATCTGCGGCCGCGTCACCAACCGCGGCCGGTCGGATTACTGTATACCTACATAACAGTGGTCGTTTGGTTAGACCCCGGGAGACTGTAGGATCCGCAGACCACAACTTTGGTTAACGAGATGGAGGTGCATGAAATTATTTCATTGGTGCCTTGTTGATTCATGGCTCTTTCTGTCCTTATTTATTTAATTTGACCCAATTTCATTCGCATCTCCCTAGATACCAAATGATATTCAGGCATTTATCTATTGCCAAATTCCTCTTAGCGTAGGTATTATAATCAGTAACGACGGAACACCTTCAAATAAGGGGGCACCGCCGACTTTTGGTCCCATTCTTTCCATGCAACGCCCACAGGGCTTATGTTAAAATGCCAAAATCAAAGGGGGCACGGTGCCTCGGTGCCCTCCCCGTTCCGCCGTCTATGATTATAATCGCCTGAAATAACTGTGATATATGTAGTGGTATGTATGTAGTACCACACAGCCTGAAGCTGATGGGACACTGCTGCCAGCTGTAGTAGCGAAGGAGCGGCCACCTGACCTCTTCCCAGGAGCACGGCACGGCCTCGGCTGCGGCAGCTGAGCAGAGGCAGAGTCACGGAGGTGGAGGCAGAGTCACGGAGGCCCGCGAAGGCGGGGGCTGGCCATGGGTTCTTTGCCTATCGGCGGGTGCTGTCCCACTCGGCACGCCCCCCGGCCGGCTGTACCGGAGTCCCCCCTCCCCGCCGGAGCCGGGTTAGCTCCGTGACCGCGGGGTTAGCCGCGTCTGAAGGTCGCCGACTGCTCCGACAAGCGCCGAGGAGAGATAAAACACGGGAGGGACGCTGCGTGGGCTGGAGAGCATACATGGGATGGAACCGAGCCCACGGAGAACATACAAGGGATGGAACCGAGCACTGGAGAACATACATGGGATGGAACCGAGCCCTGGAGAACATACATGGGATGGAACCGAGCCCACGGAACACTCCGGGATCGCAGAACACATACGGGACGGAGTCGACAGAATCCGCGCGAGTCTGGGAAACACACGGGAGGGATGGCCGACGGAACCTGCAAGGGGGGGGGGGAAGCCAACAGGACCTGCCAGGATCTGAAAGAATATACGGGATGGAACCGACGGAACCTGCCGTCCAGTCTGTCCGTCTGTCTGGCAGCCTATATCAGTCTGTCTGTCAGCCTGTCAGTTTGTCTGTCAGCCAGTTTGTCTGTCCGTCTGTCTGCCAGTCAGTTTGTCTGTCCGTCTGTCTGGTAGTCTGTCGGGCAGCCTGTTGCCGCGCCCGGCGCCGCTGACCGGCCGGTATGACCGGTGAATAGTGAAAGTGCTGCCCTCGCAGACCGGTGCGTGCAGCTCATCGGCCGGCTCCCGGCTCGGCGGCAGCCTGCACCTCCGGCCGGCCGCCGCCCGCCGACCTCAGCCATCAGCGCCATTAGCGAAACCGTCCTGTCGACCACAGGGAATCTAAAGCGAATACCGAACAGGCATGACATGAGTCATGAAGCAACCCCAAGACATCTGTGTCATATCGTGCGATGATTTACGCGGGCCATTAGATGCTCGTGATTTGTTTGGTTTGTGATGAGGCAAGGAGACGGCGGGCCGACTGTGCACCTGTCGCTCTCCGCTGAGCGGCGGCGCTCTCTCCGCGTCGTGTCGGCATTTTCTGCCGTCACCGCCGTCCCTCCGATGATCGGCGATTGTCGCACCTGTCGCCGCGCGCGTCTGGTCACGCCAATTTCGCCTGCCGACGTTTCACTCTGTGTGTCACGCGCTTCTATGTGCGTTTTCCAATTGTCTCCGCAGCGCCACCATTGTGTCCCACGCGCAAAGACAGACAGACAGACAGACAGACAGACAGACAGACGGCCGCGCGTAGGCCCGTGGCTACCTCGCTGTCCGCCCCGCGCAGAGAAAGTGCCGCCGCCGCCTCATCGGAGGACGTTTTGCAAGCAGCCGACGTGACTGGGTTGCCGGTTTGCGCCGTTTGGACGGAGGGACCTCCGGGTCTGCCGCCGGCGCCCGGAGGGACGCCTGTCAGGCTGTCAGCTCCGTCAGCTCCTACCCCCGTGTGGGCAGTCTCGGCCGCGCTGCTGTATCAGGTGTCGGCTCCGCTGCAGTGTCAGAGGGGACCTGTCGGCCCCTTGGGGAGTGGCGGCTCCACTGCAGTGTCAGAGGGGACCTGTCGGCTCCACTGCAGTATCAGAGGGGACCTGTCGGCCCCTGGGGGAGTGTCGAGGGGACCTTTCGGCCCCTGGGGGAGTGTCAGAGGGGACCTGTCGGCCCCGCTGCAGTATCCGAGGGGACCTGTCGGCCCCTGGGGGAGTGGCGGCTCCACTAGCTGCAGGAGGCAACGGCACATGTGTGTGCGATGTTGGGAGCTTTTCATTAGTGAGCTGGAATGTAAACACATCGCATTGTTTGATACTCGGCAACAGAAAATTTGGTCATGTCCCTACTTTTGCTGTAGTGATTTAGTACCTACCTGTTATCATATTATCACAATGACATACCTACACATTACACAAGGCTAAACAGTCGCGTGGCACGTAACTGCTCATATTTTACACTGGCCAGACATGTTGTAACTAGGCTTGCGAGTTGCGTGTAATAAACGTCACATCGCAGCTAAAACTGCCAGACAGCCTGTGCTGCGTATATGTAATTGTTTTTCGCGTTACCCTAATTAATAACCCGCGCCCTGATGGAGGGGCCATTTTGGCCCCCCTGTGGTTTTTTCTTAAATAGCGAGAAAACGGCGGCGCTGCGCCGCCAAATTTTGGGTACCTTACCGGGCATCAATTTGACACCTTCACACAAAATTTCAAGTCACAGGTCATCTCAGGTCAGGAGTTATTGAGGTCAAACTGAGGTCATGTTCGAGTAAAAATGAGCAAAAAACATGACATCTTGAAACGCTCACCAATTCTACAGTTAACAAGCAATTTTAAAGTTCTTTATGTGGTTGTGTAGAGAAAAGACGCCGCTACAAAACTGCTATCTCGGATTTTCGAAATTTTGGGATTTTGACCCCCAAAAATAAAAAAAAAAGATTTTTTAAAGAAAAACTCAAAGAATTTCAAAAAATTTTGAATTTCGTAAAAACCGGAATATATGTGATAGTCCCTGCGCTCTTCGATATACATACCAAATTTTAGATCGATACCTCTTTTTTTGGCCAAGTTATAGCGAAAAAAAAACTGTTAAAAATTGATGACGTCAAATTTTTGAATTCAATTTGAATTCAATTTTTAGCAATTCTAGACCTCGTAGCGCAAAATGGAGACCACCATTGAACTCCCCGTGACGAGCTGCATCGAATCGATACCCATTTTATGCAAAAATATCAACTTTGAAATTTGACCTAATTTGACCTGACCTTGACCTGACCTTGACCTGACCTTGACCTGACCTTGACCTGACCTTGACCTGACCTTGACCTGACCTTGACCTGACCTTGACCAAAACGTGACCTAAGCTGGTCCAAAAGTCTGCCTGACCGACATAATCGCATTTGTCATGTAAAATGGACCATAAAACATGTATCACACGACACTTTCATATTGTGACCCCCCCCCCCCCCCAGTGACCTGACCTCTGTGACCTGACCTAGTATCAGTGACCTCAAGTAGCAAATATGTGTTTTGTCTCAATTGTTCACAATTTTTAGACACCTTTGATTGTTTCTGTTCTCGAGGTGGCCGTAAACTCACGAAAAGCTGACAAAAGGGCACTCTCACCCAGCAAGGTTAATTCTTGGAGGCAATACAAGGAAGCTTGTCTCATATTGGTGACCGTTTCTACACACTGCCTTGACAGAGGAGTCTGCCTTTATGAAACGTCGTCCCTCGTGCACCGAGTTGCAGCTAATTAATTTTCATCGTCAGCTGTCTCCAAAAATCAGTACTAACATGAAGATTTAGAGGAAAAAGTGTTACTTGTTGCTGGTAAACGCTCATTGCGTAATGCTTATCGAGCTGACATACATAGTACATACCCCAGTGTTTAAAAAAAGTAAACTGAACATGAAAATTGGTCGCAGCTCAGATTGGTAATCTGGGTATCCTGATCGTATTGGATCTCCTTTCCTACCCTATAGTGTAAGGGCTAGCCCGGACTGAGCAGGCCTGGCCGGGTCAGACGCCCGCAGGCGCACTGTGTCCTGCCAGCGTCAGCTGTGACCTCGACCCGGGCCGCGAGGTCAGCTGTCTGCGCGGCCAGCTCCTGTGCTCCTCCCAGCTCATTAACATACCCGGGAGCGCTGGCCCTGAAACGGAATATCCCGAGCCGCACCAGAGGCTCTCTGAAGCGCCGCAGAGAGGCACGCGCAGTCCGCGCTCCGCGGTGCGGCGTTCCCTGGCGCCACGTGCCGCCACGTATCGCCACGTGCCGCCACGTATCGCCACGTACCGCCACGTGTGCCGTGAGCCGCGGTGCCGGTGTCGGCTGTGACGTCGGCTCGTGCATACACACGTCGTACAGTGCAGGTGAGGTGGCAGTTGGTGCAGTCTGACCGGGCCCGCGGCCCGGGAGAGGTGACAGCGGGTGCAGTCTGACCGGGCCCGCGGCCCGGGAGAGGTGACAGGGTGCACTGCAGTCCTGGAGGGGAGGCCAGGTTTGTGTCTGTGAATGCGGAGCCGCCGCTGTTTGTGGCTAGGATGTGTGAACGGTGCCCCGTCCGTCCCAGGTATGTGCCGGGGCTGGGGACTCGCGGCGGGCCGTCCCTGTGAGTACATTTTACACGAACTGGCGCTTGCATAGCCAGCGGTACAGTCCCTAACAGGAATTGGAATAGGAATGGCAATGCCTGGTAATGGTGCCACATTCCCGTGTGCGCCACGTTGTTTTCTATATCCGTGTCGCTGTCTGGTCTGTTCCGTGTCACGGAGCCGCTGTGTCCTATCCCCCAATACCGCGGTGTCACGGGGCCGCGCTGTGTCCTATCCTATCCTATCCTATGACGGGACGGCTGAGCAGTCGCCCCCCCCCCCTCCCTGACTGATGGCACGCCGGGCTGACGGTTTCCCAGCTCCTGCAGGACTGGGAACCCTCCCTGCCTTGGGCAATGGGCGGCCGTGTGCCTCGTTTTCGTGGTTAAGGCAGATACGCTCCGTGGAGTTTGGCTCAGATTTCGGCCAGAACACCCACCTATGCAAATGACCATCTGTCGCTGCCTGTCTCGACAGACCATGGAACAATACCTGAGCCCCACCTCTGCGCTCTGGGCACAGTGCTCCTGCACTCCTCCGTCCCGACGCGCAGTGTGCATCCGGTGCTCTGCCCCCCCCCCCCGCCCCGCCGGTGTACCGGCGCCGTGTGCCGAACAGTCGACTCCCACGCCGACGCCCACCCTCCCATCGCGGCTGGCCGGAGCTGCGTGTGGCCCGGACTACGGCCGGGCGGCGCCCACCCTCCCATCGGCTGGCCGGAGCTGCTGTGTGGCCCCCGGACTACGGCCGGCCGGAGCTGCTGTGTGGCCCTGACTACGGCCGGAGCTGCTGTGTGGCCCTGACCATGGCCGGAGCTGCTGTGTGGCCCGGACTACGGCCGGAGCTGCTGTGTGGCCCGGACTACGGCCGGAGCTGCTTTGTGGCCCGGACTACGGCCGGAGCTGCTGTGTGGCCCTGACCATGGCCGGAGCTGCTGTGTGGCCCGGACTACGGCCGGAGCTGTTGTGTGGCCCTCCCTGACTACGGCCGGAGCTGCTGTGTGGCCTGGACCACGGCCGAGCTGCTGTGTGGCCCTGACTACGGCCGGAGCTGCTGTGTGGCCCTGACTACGGCCGGAGCTGCTGTGTGGCCCTGACTACGGCCGGAGCTGCTGTGTGGCCCGGACTACGGCCGGAGCTGCTGTGTGGCCCGGAGCGGACTACGGCCGGAGCTGCTGTGTGGCCCTGACCACGGCCGGAGCTGCTGTGTGGCCCGGACCACGGCCGGAGCTGCTGTGTGGCCCGGACTACGGCCGGAGCTGCTGTGTGGCCCTCCCTGACTACGGCCGGAGCTGCTGTGTGGCCCTCCCTGACTTCGGCCGGAGCTGCTGTGTGGCCCTGACTACGGCCGGAGCTGCTGTGTGGCCCTGACCATGGCCGGAGCTGCTGTGTGGCCCGGACTACGGCCGGAGCTGCTGTGTGGCCCTCCCTGACTACGGCCGGAGCTGCTGTGTGGCCTGGACCACGGCCGGAGCTGCTGTGTGGCCCTGACTACGGCCGGAGCTGCTGTGTGGCCCTGACTACGGCCGGAGCTGCTGTGTGGCCCTGACTACGGCCGGAGCTGCTGTGTGGCCCGGACTACGGCCGGAGCTGCTGTGTGGCCCGGAGCGGACTACGGCCGGAGCTGCTGTGTGGCCCTGACCACGGCCGGAGCTGTTGTGTGGCCCGGACCACGGCCGGAGCTGCTGTGTGGCCCGGACTACGGCCAGAGCTGCTGTGTGGCCCTCCCTGACTACGGCCGGAGCTGCTGTGTGGCCCTCCCTGACTTCGGCCGGAGCTGCTGTGTGGCCCGGACTACGGCCGGAGCTGCTGTGTGGCCCTGACCACGGCCGGAGCTGCTGTGTGGCCCGGACTACGGCCGGAGCTGCTGTGTGGCCCTCCCTGACTACGGCCGGAGCTGCTGTGTGGCCCGGACTACGGCTGGAGCTGCTGTGTGGCCCTGACTACGGCCGGAGCGGCTGTGTGGCCCTCCCTGACTACGGCCGGAGCTGCTGTGTGGCCCTCCCTGCAACCACGGCCGGAGCTGCTGTGTGGCCCTGACCACGGCCGGAGCTGCTGTGTGTCCCGGACCACGGCCGGAGCTGCTGTGTGGCCCTCCCTGACTACGGCCGGGCGGCGCGCGGGGATGTCAGCACACGGCACAGGGTCGGGGGGGGGGGCACTGATGTCACATAAAGTCTCATGTCACTGACTGCCGGTCACTCAGACCAGCACAATGACCGTCGGTCACTCAGACCAGCACAATGACCGCAGGTCACTCAGACCAGCACAATGACCGCCGGTCACTCAGACCAGCACAATGACCGCCGGTCACTCAGACCAGCACAATGACCGCCGCCGCCCCGCGGCAGGTGGCAGGCAGCCGCGCTAAGGCGGAACCTCAGTGGTGCATACGCTCTCAGCAGACCCTGCTGGCCCCTCAGCAGACCTTGCTGGGCCCCTCAGCAGACCCTGCCAGGCGCTGAGAACCGTCTGCGGGCCGACCGGGTGTCCCGGGACCAGCCGACGCCCTCAGCACACCCTGCTGGCCCCTCAGCACACCCTGCTGACCCCTCAGCAGACCCTGCTGGCCCCTCAGCAGACCTTGCTGTGCCCCTCAGCAGACCCTGCCAGGCGCTGAGCACCGTCTGCGGGCCGACCGGGTGTCCCGGGACCAGCCGGCGCCCGCAGCCGAGCCAGCTAATGAGTCGGCCGTATGCGGCCGCGCGCCGCCCCCGGCCAGGGTCACGGTCAGCGGCGCGGCGCGGCGGGTGCGCCGCTGCTCGTCTCGCGCGGCGCGGCGGGTGCGCCGCTGCTCGTCTCGCCGCGGCCGCACGCCCACGCCGCGCTGATGGGAGCTGCCAGCCTCTGAGCGGCCGGGCCGGGCCGGATAGGTACTCCCCCCAGCACAGTGATGCAAATGGGGTTCACGAGTGGCCATAAATACGAAAAAGGCCCAAAATTAAAGTTCACTTAATCGAATAAATCGTAATATGGTCAGTCAGGCAAATGTCTGGGGTGTCTGAAAAAGTATGATTTTAATGTTTTTGTCAAAACCGGCCTCGTGTATGATTGTCAGAAGTCGAGACATTTTCGATGTCGTAAAATGACTGTCAGGTACTTGAAATTCAAGTGCCGCTAGCATGCGTTCATGTCATACAAACTGCAAAAATTATACATGAAAATGATCCCCGAAACCTGCTGCTTCTAATGCCACGTCATAAAAAGCCGTATCTATTTTGGTTTGGCGGTGAGCTAACTATTTGTAATCATGTTGCAACCGCAGTTTTTTACCAAAAATATTTGCTTTCAATTCATCTACAGCACTTCACACAGTGTGTGCCCGTTAGTGCACAATATCATAGCATTCCCTAATCATTTCTGAGTCGCATAGTGAAAGAATTAAGGCGCTAGCACAGGGCTGACCGGCGCTACACAAGTTTTCGTCCGGCACGGTCGGGTGCCGCGGCGCAGCGGGCGGTGGCCCGGGCGGCCGCGCCGCCGCGCCGCCCGGACGCCGCGCGGCGGCACCCACCCGCCCACTGCGCGCCCGCTGCGGCGCCCGACCGCCCGGACAAAAACCTCTGTAGCGCCGGTCAGCCCTGTGCTAGCACCTTAATTCTTTCACGATGCGACTCAGAAATGATTAGGGAAGGCTATGGTATGGTGGACTAACGGGCACACACTGTGTTAAGTGCTGTAGGTGAAACGAAAGCATTTTTTTCTTAGTAAAAAACTGCGATCACAACATGATGATAACAGATAAATAGTCATATTACCGCCAAAGCGAATGAGATACGGCTTTTTGTGACCCGGCATTAGAAGCAGAAGGCTTTGTGATTCCCATACGCCGAGATATCCCTTTAGCATTATCCTAGCCGTGCGGGAAACATTTGCACGTGATCTTTCCTGCACTGTTTTCCGGCACGGGTTGATGACCTACAGTTCTGGTGATTTTTTGATAAAAATCTTAAAAAAGGTGATTTCAATAATTAAATTGTGAGTTTCTGAATAGATATTAAACGACGTATGGGAAATATCTTACTGAACTTGCTCTGGGAAGAAAAATGGAAACCTCGGTCTTCAAAAAATCTCCGGCACTCGGCTACGCCTCGTGCCTACAATTTTTTAAAGACCTCGGTTTCCATTTTTCTTTCCCAGAGCCGTTCAGTAATATATAATCATTCCCATGCATAATTTTTTCAATTTGTACGAAATTAACGCAAACCAGCGGCGTTTGAACTTGCGAGTGTCTGACCGTCATTTTACGACCTAGAAAATGTCACGACTTCTGACGATTATACACGAGGCCGGTTTTGACAAAAACATGAAAACCATGTGATTTCAGATGCCCCAAACATTTGTCTACTCGGCCATATCGCAATTAACTCGATTTGGTTAACTTGACTTTTGGGTATTTATGGCCACTCGTGAACCCCATTTGCATCACTGTGCCCAGCGCCGCTCCGAACCGGGCCAGATACTCACCAGCGCCGCTCCGAACCGGGCCAGATACCCACCCCAGCGCCGCTCCGGATCGCGCCATGTATATGTATGTTGTGACGGCCGAGACAAATAGATAAAACTGGAAATAATTATATTGTCACGAAATGAAGACATGACAGTTCGAAAGTGGCCGCATACTGAACTTAAACAATGCTCCTTATAGCGATGTGAACTTGGCTGCACTACAAAAGCTATTGTTATTCACGAGCGCGGTAACCAAAGCAACAAAATCTAAGGCGGTAAAATGAAAGTGAATCACACAAAGAGCAACACAACAGGGATATAAAAATGAGATAAAATATGATATCGATATTTGATAAAACTTATACAGCTTAAAAATGTCAAGGTACAGTATAGACCAGTATAGCGCCTTTTGGGGCGACTAACGGAGCGAGCGAGAGGGTGAGCCTTGCACGTGCGAAATTTCGAGGGGTACCTCCAACTGACTTGTGCACGGCACCCTACTAACCGGTCTCTAGCGATGTGCCAAATTTGAGCACAATCGGCCCAGCCGTTCTCGAGATCTGGAAGCGGCACCCTGCACGTGCGCACGTGCAGAATGGGTCCCAACTGACTTGTGCACGGCACCCTACTAACTGGTCCCTAACCGTGTACCAAATTTGAGCGCCATCGGTCCAGCCGTTCTCGAGATCTGGAAACGCCCCCTGCACGTGCGCACGTGCAGCAGCACCCCAACTCTGGCACATGGATATGCAGTGCCTAGTGGGTGCCTACCTACATGCCAACTTTCAGCGCAATCGGCCAAGTAGTTACCGAGATATTGCAACAATTACAAAACTGACACCTCTTCGTTTTGCGCGTGGCACGTGCATAAGGGGTCACCCACATGCATCGGGAATAGTCCAATACTTGGTAGAAGAAATGAAGCTACCCTACAAAAATTACCCCGTGTAAATCGGTCAAGTGGTTGCTGAGATATAAGCCTCGCAAAAGCGTCCGCACGGCCGGCCGGCCGGCCGGCCGCTCATACTCATAAATTTCCGTTATTCTACGTAAGACTCCGCTCGCTTCGCTCGCTCCGTAATGAAAAGATAAATAGAACGCGCCACAATGTAAGGCCCTTTTCATGGCGGGCTCGGCCGGTTGACACGGTCACCGCCCAGTCTGTGACTGACTGACACCTGACACCGGTCTGTGACTGACACCGGTCTGTGACTGACACCGGTCACCTGTCTGTGACTGACACCGGTCACCGGGGTCTGTGACTGACACCGGTCACTACTCACTGGTCTGTGACTGACACTGGTCACCGGTCTGTGACTGACACCGGTCTGTGACTGACACCGCCCACCGGTCTGTGACTGACACCGGTCACCGGTCTGTGATCCCCGTCCGACAGTCCCGGACCGGATGGGGCTGTGGGGCTGTGGGATGCAGGGACGGCACCGCTGGATCTTGAGTGCTGTCTTACCTACTATGCTGATGACATGCCGTCACCGTCCTTGGTCGGTAGGGCGCCCCGCGACGCGAGAACCAACTGCCCATTAATCACGCGCATTGGCTAATTTGGGCGCAGACGTGTTGACGTTTCCGGCTGTTTGTTTGGTCAGGTTTGGTGGGTGTTTTTGCTTCGGTGAAAAATAGCCAATATGATTTGGTCTGGTGACTTGCGAATAGATGTTGACGTCCTCGGTCCGGTCTGCACGGTAATCACGTTTACATAGTTGGCTGATGTAAGGTCGATCCCCCGCTGACTAGTTCTCTCGAGAGAACCACACCGCCTCGAGAGAACCACACCGCCTGCGGGTTCACAACGGCCCCTCCCCTTTAACGAGAAAAACGAAATAGCGTTCTAGGAATTCCATGGAAGAAGGTAAAAAAAAAAAAAAATCACTGCTGCACGTGTTGCCGCGCTCGCTGCCCTCTGTCGACTGGCGCCTGGCGTGTCCCTCTCCGCTTCCCTCTCGCCCCTGCCTCCCCGCGGCCATGCGCCTCCCGCCGTCCCTCCCCCTCCCGTTGTTCCCCCTCTCTCCCCTCACTTCGCCGTGCGTCCCTATCCGATCCGTCAACATACCTTACCGTCTCCGCCGTTAAGGTGGCTATTGACGTCCTCGGTCCGGTCTGCACGGTAATCACGTTTACATAGTTGGCTGATGTAAGGTTGATCCCCCGCTGACTAGTTCTCTCGAGAGAACCACACCGCCAAACCCGCCAAACCGGAGGAAACGACCCAATGCCTCTTTTGCCGCGCCACCCGCCTGAGATCCCAGTTATGACCTCGGCTGCCTACTCACCTGAGGTCACCAGAGGTTATCTGCTCCGCACACCTGCGGTCCGACTAATGACCCGGGGCGCCGCTTCATGCCCGCCGACCTCCTGCCTAAGGTCACCGTCATGACCTTCCGCCATTTCACGCGCCCGCGGTCGCCCCTTGTGACCGCCTGCCGTGCCATGACCGGCCGGCTACTCTCCCGAGGTCACAGGTCATGACCTCCGGCCGCGCGCCGTCCGTTCGTCTGGGGTCACTATTATTGACCTCCAGCTGACCTTCCCAGGTCGCCCGGTCACGACCTCCGATTGCCCCGCAGCCTAGAGTCACCGGTCAGACCTCCAGTTGCCCCACATACCTTAATTCACCGGTCGTGACCTTGAGATGCACCACATACCTGGCGTCACCGGGCGTGACCTTCAGTTGCGCAACATACCTGATGACACCGATCGTGACCCCCGAAGGACAACTCGTCTGGTGTCACCATTCGTGGCCACCGGCCGCGGCACCCGCCAGCCGCACTAATGCCACGGTCCCCGTATAGTCGGTCAAATATGTATCTTTCCCGGCCGGCCCTCCCCACGCTGGGCAGGTCGGTAACTTGGCTGAATCCGCCGGCCGCTGCGAGTACTACGGAGGGGAGGGGACAGGTTGTGCGGTTGCCGCGTCGGCCAATGAGCGCGGACCTGGCGAGCGGGCTGGGGCCACGGCGTGTTGACCTAATATGGTCAAAGGTTCATGCCCTGCGGGTATGGTCTGCGGCCAGCTGGCCCACTGATTGAGCCACAGCACCGGGTCGCGGAAAGGTTTCGATAGGTATCTGAATTGGAGAGTGGAGACCGTTAGCTTGAACTTGAGTGTAGTCGCTCTAGGTTTGAGGAGGTTTTAGGAGGGGGCGGTTTTACGCCCCCCCCCCGTCTAACTCGACTCCTGAGCGTCGTAGAGACAAGCGGTAGGCGGCGTTCGAAAGAGCGATAAAAAACGTTTTTACTTCTGATACTTTTTCTTAAATAGCTTTTGATCCAGACAAGATAAAGGATCGATTCGAACGTCATCGTTCTTAGCTTGTCAAAGCGCATCGAAAGCTATATCATGTGACCTCGAAAGGTCAAGTTGAAAATTTGACCTAAGGTCAAGGTCATGACCTGACTGAAATAGGTCATGTTGCATATCATTCGATCCGCATTGATCAGACAAACATGATAAACGTCGAACGGAGTCTCTATTTCTATTCACTCAAAAGTTATTGCAGAAAACCCCCGCTGGTGACCTCAGGTGACCTCGGATGACCTAGCGACACCTTCCAAAGGTCACCAGTGACATCTTTCGGTAGAATGACCACCAGGGACCTGCAATACCATGATCCTGAATATATTGTGTGGATCGGGTGGCATTCAGATGAAGTTGAAATTTATCCCATTGACTTATAATGGGGAGGTTGTGAGATTGACCTGACCTCAGGTCATAGATAAAAAAATCCGAGACACACATTTTGTGGATATTGTCACCCTTACTAACTCCTGAAAGTTTCATATCGATCGGTCAACAGTTGTAGCTTTGGTGCAAGTTCAAACTTTTTGTGACGTTAGGTCACTCAAACCGACCTGTTGACCTGACCTTAAGTCATATAAGGTCAAAATTCGCACACAGTATGCGCAATAGATGGAAAAACAGGTATGCAAAATTTGGTGGCGCTGCACGCCGCCGTTTTTCGGCTATCTGCGAAAAACCTGGGGGGGGGGCGCAAATCGCCCCCCCCCCCCGGCCCGGCGCAGGTTAAGATTTTCAGTAGATATGGCTTAACGCTTTCCCGTTAATGCCAAAAAAAGTTTTGCTTTATCAAAAAATAACCGGTCATAATTCGATTAAATATTTCTCTTGCGCTAATCATCATATCACCAAGCATTCGATCGTATCAAGAGCAACCATCTTAATTTTTAGGTCAGCAACCCCTGTTGAAACACCAGATAATCCTTTGATAGCTCATAGCACTCAGTCTACAATTTACACGGCGCATGAAAGCACAGCCATCATTAGACCATCGCGCTGCCCTCACATTCGTTAAGATTCCTAACGCATCCGCTTGCTCGCCTCTCCCGGCCAGACCCGCCGGAGCACCCGGCGGCGAGGCCGTCCAGTGCTGGTCTGCGGTCACTCTCCAGCCGGCCGCTGTGTAGCTCCGCCCCCCGCGCGTGACGTCACAGGGCCGCCAGAGCCGCCAGGGCAGCTGGGGTGTGGGCTCAGCCAACTATCGAATCCAGACCGTAGCGCCACTTGGCGGCCGGGAAAGATACATATTTGACCGACTATACACACATGACCCTCGGCCCCACATACGTCTGAGGTCACCGGCCGTTTCCTTCTCTTACGTCCCTGCCGAAGTAGAGATATGGAGAAAGAGAGAGCGAGAGAGAGAGAGAGAGAGAGAGAGAGAGAGAGAGAGAGAGAGAGAGAGAGAGAGAGAGAGAGAGAGAGAGAGAGAGAGAGAGAGAGAGAGAGAGAGAGAGAGAGAGAGAGAGAGAGAGAGAGAGAGAGAGAGAGAGAGAGAGAGAGAGAGAGAGAGAGAGAGAGAGAGAGAGAGAGAGAGAGAGAGAGAGAGAGAGAGAGAGAGAGAGAGAGAGAGAGAGAGAGAGAGAGAGAGAGAGAGAGAGAGAGAGAGAGAGAGAGAGAGAGAGAGAGAGAGAGAGAGAGAGAGAGAGAGAGAGAGAGAGAGAGAGAGAGAGAGAGAGAGAGAGAGAGAGAGAGAGAGAGAGAGAGAGAGAGAGAGAGAGAGAGAGAGAGAGAGAGAGAGAGAGAGAGAGAGAGAGAGAGAGAGAGAGAGAGAGAGAGAGAGAGAGAGAGAGAGAGAGAGAGAGAGAGAGAGAGAGAGAGAGAGAGAGAGAGAGAGAGAGAGAGAGAGAGAGAGAGAGAGAGAGAGAGAGAGAGAGAGAGAGAGAGAGAGAGAGAGAGAGAGAGAGAGAGAGAGAGAGAGAGAGAGAGAGAGAGAGAGAGAGAGAGAGAGAGAGAGAGAGAGAGAGAGAGAGAGAGAGAGAGAGAGAGAGAGAGAGAGGAGAGAGAGAGAGAGAGAGAGAGAGAGAGAGAGAGAGAGAGAGAGAGAGAGAGAGAGAGAGAGAGAGAGAGAGAGAGAGAGAGAGAGAGAGAGAGAGAGAGAGAGAGAGAGAGAGAGAGAGAGAGAGAGAGAGAGAGAGAGAGAGAGAGAGAGAGAGAGAGAGAGAGAGAGAGAGAGAGAGAGAGAGAGAGAGAGAGAGAGAGAGAGAGAGAGAGAGAGAGAGAGAGAGAGAGAGAGAGAGAGAGACTATGCTGATGACATGCCGTCACCGTCCTTGGTCGGTAGGGCGCCCCGCGACGCGAGAACCAACTGCCCATTAATCACGCGCATTGGCTAATTTGGGCGCAGACGTGTTGACGTTTCCGGCTGTTTGTTTGGTCAGGTTTGGTGGGTGTTTTTGCTTCGGTGAAAAATAGCCAATATGATTTGGTCTGGTGACTTGCGAATAGATGATGCACGGGACACATGTGGTTTTGCCTCCTCTGAACACAATTCCGGATGTTTTTTTTTTATTTGTTGGCTTCTGTGCCATATTTGCCTTTTGAAGTCGTATGTCGGAAATAATTGCATAGTTATAGGCTAGCCGCTTGTTTTGAAAGGAAACCGCTTTCAAATATAGGGGAAAACGGGGGAACACCGACCCCTTTAGCCTTTTATTAGGGTCTAGTCGTGTTATTTATGGCCACATTGTCAATCGCTCACTTTCATTGGATAGTCGCAATAGTTTTACATACATATCAACCAACTGTTGTCTTGTTGCTTCGTTCCTAATTGTATCATTCCACATTTATAGTCTGGCAAACCTAAAAAAGAACGAAGTTAAAGCGCCTGAATCACTTTGCACGTGTTTTGAGCACTTGAAATGTATGGCTCGGAGAAATTTGTGTGAAAAGCTGTGAGAGAAAATATGCTCTCACAATATAAATGCACATGCATCAATGACCGCAGCACTTTAAATCCATTATTTCTTAGGGTTGCCAGACTATAGTAAATTACTGCATTTTTCCTAGTTCCTAGTGTCCGGTGACCTAGTGTCGTACCACCTCAAAAAAGAGAAATCCTCGGATTTGGCCCACTTTTTTGGGGATGTGGCGCAGCTGTAGTAATTATTTATTATCATTTTTTATTTTTCCCCATCAGGGGGGGGGGGGGGCATGGCCCGTGCCCCCTGACTACTTCCCTGCTGAACTAATAGTTGTTCTTCCAATTGTAAACTTCGAGGCGTTTTCAGTATATTCATAAAATGCAGTCGGAACAATTTTATTATATCCCTGGTACAATGTAGAACTCATTTATACAACTACACGGCTTTAAGTCCCAAAAGTTCATTTTCTCGAAATTTTCCCTTATCCTCTGAAAAGAAAACATAGCAACGACGTTCTTTCTTTATTTGAAATGCGTCACTCTTGGGTCGGGTATCACAATGTCCTATTACATACCAAATTGCCCGAGTGGGCGGTGTAACACACAACATACGCAGCCCGGCGCCGCGCGATCCCGTGCCGGCCCCGGCTGGGCCTGGATGCTCACACACGACGGTCACGTGGTGCAGATAAGGATGGCCCTCCGGGCCGCCGTCAGCCGAGATGAGTGCCGTCAGCCGAGAGATGAGTGCCGTCAGCCGAGATGAGTGCCGTCAGCCGGCTGTGCCGTGGCTCCGAGAGGGCGCGACGGCTCGCCCATGGTGTAGCTTCGTGAGGATGGGAGGCGAGTTTGGCCTTCCGCTCTCTGAAGTCGCGCGGTAGCCGGTTCTCTATATACAGCCTACAGGGTAAAGATACAACCACTGCGCTGCTGCGTACTGTTTCACATGGAAAATCTGCCGTCTTTTAGAATAGCTGCCTGCTGATCTGACTGCCGGCGGAGGGATGCTGCTGAGTAGTCGAACGGACAACTCGGACATCGAGTGGCACACAGCCAGACAAAATGCATTTGTTTAAAAATGCTTAAAAATATTAGTTTACTTAACTGTCATTTCCCAATAGAGGCATGCTTAGTGACATATGTGTGCTACGTACGGTCATCACAGAATTTGTCCAATACTATTATCTCTGCATTAATGCCATAAATGAATCTCAGGCTAAACGTCAGAAAGTGTAGAGTGACAGTAAACTAGCTAGCACTGCTGTCTGCAGCTCTGTGTGACAGTAAACTAGCTAGCACTGCTGTCTGCAGCTCTGTGTCACAGTGAACTAGCACTGCTGTCTGCAGCTCTGTGTGACAGTGAACTAGCACTGCTGTCTGCAGCTCTGTGTGACAGTGAACTAGCACTGCTGCCTGCAGCTCTGTCTGACAGTGAACTAGCACTGCTGCCTGCCTGCAGCTCTGTGTGACAGTGAACTAGCACTGCTACCTGCAGCTCTGTGTGACAGTGAACTCAGAACTGGCACTGCTGTCTGCAGCTCTGTGTGACAGTGAACTAGCACTGCTGCCTGCCTGCAGCTCTGTGTGACAGTGAACTAGCACTGCTGTCTGCAGCTCTGTGTGACAGTGAACTAGCACTGCTGTCTGCAGCTCTGTGTGACAGTGAACTAGCACTGCTGCCTGCAGCTCTGTCTGACAGTGAACTAGCACTGCTGCCTGCCTGCAGCTCTGTGTGACAGTGAACTAGCACTGCTGTCTGCAGCTCTGTGTGACAGTGAACTAGCACTGCTGCCTGCAGCTCTGTCTGACAGTGAACTAGCACTGCTGCCTGCAGCTCTGTGACAGTGAACTAGCACTGCTGTCTGCAGCTCTGTGTGACAGTGAACTAGCACTGCTGTCTGCAGCTCTGTCTGACAGTGAACTAGCACTGCTGCCTGCCTGCAGCTCTGTGTGACAGTGAACTAGCACTGCTGTCTGCAGCTCTGTGTGACAGTGAACTAGCACTGCTGCCTGCAGCTCTGTCTGACAGTGAACTAGCACTGCTGCCTGTCTGCAGCTCTGTGTGACAGTGAACTGGCACTGCTGTCTGCAGCTCTGTGTGACAGTGAACTAGCACTGCTGTCTGCAGCTCTGTGTGGCAGTGAACTAGCACTGCTGCCTGCAGCTCTGTGTGGCAGTGAACTAGCACTGCTGTCTGCAGCTCTGTGTGACAGTGAACTAGCACTGCTGTCTGCAGCTCTGTGTGACAGTGAACTAGCACTGCTGCCTGCAGCTCTGTCTGACAGTGAACTAGCACTGCTGTCTGCAGCTCTGTGTGACAGTGAACTAGCACTGCTGTCTGCAGCTCTGTGTGACAGTGAACTAGCACTGCTGTCTGCAGCTCTGTGTGGCAGTGAACTAGCACTGCTGTCTGCAGCTCTGTGTGACAGTGAACTAGCACTGCTGCCTGCAGCTCTGTGTGGCAGTGAACTAGCACTGCTGCCTGCAGCTCTGTGTGACAGTGAACTAGCACTGCTGTCTGCAGCTCTGTGTGACAGTGAACTAGCACTGCTGTCTGCAGCTCTGTGTGGCAGTGAGCTAGCACTGCTGTCTGCAGCTCTGTGTGACAGTGAACTAGCACTGCTGTCTGCAGCTCTGTGTGACAGTGAACTAGCACTGCTGTCTGCAGCTCTGTCTGACAGTGAACTAGCACTGCTGCCTGCCTGCAGCTCTGTGTGACAGTGAACTAGCACTGCTGCCTGCAGCTCTGTGTGACAGTGAACTAGCACTGCTGTCTGCAGCTCTGTGTGACAGTGAACTAGCACTGCTGTCTGCAGCTCTGTGTGACAGTGAACTAGCACTGCTGTCTGCAGCTCTGTGTGACAGTGAACTAGCACTGCTGTCTGCAGCTCTGTCTGACAGTGAACTAGCACTGCTGCCTGCCTGCAGCTCTGTCTGACAGTGAACTAGCACTGCTGTCTGCAGCTCTGTGTGACAGTGAACTAGCACTGCTGCCTGCAGCTCTGTCTGACAGTGAACTAGCACTGCTGCCTGCCTGCAGCTCTGTGTGACAGTGAACTAGCACTGCTGCCTGCAGCTCTGTCTGACAGTGAACTAGCACTGCTGCCTGCAGCTCTGTGTGGCAGTGAACTAGCACTGCTGCCTGCAGCTCTGTGTGGCAGTGAACTAGCACTGCTGTCTGCAGCTCTGTGTGACAGTGAACTAGCACTGCTGTCTGCAGCTCTGTGTGGCAGTGAACTAGCACTGCTGTCTGCAGCTCTGTGTGACAGTGAACTAGCACTACTGTCTGCAGCTCTGTGTGACAGTGAACTAGCACTGCTGTCTGCAGCTCTGTGTGGCAGTGAACTAGCACTGCTGTCTGCAGCTCTGTGTGACAGTGAACTAGCACTGCTGTCTGCAACTCTGTCTGACAGTGAACTAGCACTGCTGTCTGCAGCTCTGTGTGACAGTGAACTAGCACTGCTGCCTGCAGCTCTGTCTGACAGTGAACTAGCACTGCTGCCTGCCTGCAGCTCTGTGTGACAGTGAACTAGCACTGCTGTCTGCAGCTCTGTGTGACAGTGAACTAGCACTGCTGCCTGCAGCTCTGTGTGACAGTGAACTAGCACTGCTGTCTGCAACTCTGTCTGACAGTGAACTAGCACTGCTGTCTGCAGCTCTGTGTGACAGTGAACTAGCACTGCTGCCTGCAGCTCTGTCTGACAGTGAACTAGCACTGCTGCCTGCCTGCAGCTCTGTGTGACAGTGAACTAGCACTGCTGTCTGCAGCTCTGTGTGACAGTGAACTAGCACTGCTGTCTGCAACTCTGTCTGACAGTGAACTAGCACTGCTGTCTGCAACTCTGTGTGACAGTGAACTAGCACTGCTGTCTGCAACTCTGTCTGACAGTGAACTAGCACTGCTGTCTGCAGCTCTGTGTGACAGTGAACTAGCACTGCTGCCTGCAGCTCTGTCTGACAGTGAACTAGCACTGCTGCCTGCCTGCAGCTCTGTGTGACAGTGAACTAGCACTGCTGCCTGCAGCTCTGTGTGACAGTGAACTAGCACTGCTGTCTGCAACTCTGTCTGACAGTGAACTAGCACTGCTGTCTGCAGCTCTGTGTGACAGTGAACTAGCACTGCTGTCTGCAACTCTGTCTGACAGTGAACTAGCACTGCTGTCTGCAGCTCTGTGTGACAGTGAACTAGCACTGCTGCCTGCAGCTCTGTCTGTCAGTGAACTAGCACTGCTGCCTGCCTGCAGCTCTGTGTGGCAGTGAACTAGCACTGCTGTCTGCAGCTCTGTGTGACAGTGAACTAGCACTGCTGCCTGCAGCTCTGTCTGACAGTGAACTAGCACTGCTGCCTGCCTGCAGCTCTGTGTGGCAGTGAACTAGCACTGCTGTCTGCAGCTCTGTGTCACAGTGAACTAGCACTGCTGTCTGCAGCTCTGTGTGGCAGTGAACTAGCACTGCTGTCTGCAGCTCTGTGTGACAGTGAGCTAGCACTGCTGCCTGCCTGCAGCTCTGTGTGACAGTGAACTAGCACTGCTGTCTGCAGCTCTGTGTGGCAGTGAACTAGCACTGCTGTCTGCAGCTCTGTGTGGCAGTGAACTAGCACTGCTGTCTGCAACTCTGCGCGGCTCGTGCGGTCGGGTGCGGGGACTACCCCCCCCCCCCCCCCACGTCTGTGAGCCTGGTGGGTGCTCGGACAGGCCCATACCGACAGACTGCTATAGTTTTTGTTTTATTTTGGCCTCGCGTGCTGCGCGTGGGCTGCTTTCCGACAATCGCCTGATCGATCGGACGGGGAGCCGGATGGTTTTTCGCTGCCCGTCCATTCCCTGTAAACCCGAGCGGCGGTGGCTTTTCGCGCGGCTGCCTAAAAACCGGTCAGAAAAACTCTGTTCGGTTTCGGCGCGGGGCCGCCACTGTCGACATATCAGGCGCGGCGGTACTGCGCAGTGCGCACTGCTGCGCCGCTGCTCGCCGCGGCACCTGCGGCACAACGGTTGCGCCGGTACCGCCGCGCCGGTCGCCTGTCAATCCTTATTCCGGCGCAGGAGCAGAGTTGGGTGTGAAACTAACACCGGCTACCAGCTTGCCTGAAGCACTGCTCGATGGAGCCGACTGGTCCCCTCTGTGTTTATAATCTGGAATCGCGCCGATCCAGGGAGGGCAGTGCGGCAGGGTACTTACCTGGTAAATCGGGCTGTGTGCCTCGTGCGGCCCGGCCGGCGGGGTCACGTGACCGCCGGCTCCGTCATCACTTGGCTGTCGGGAGTCACCGAGCAGCCTGCAGTCGGCGTCGCCGAGCTGCCAACCAACTGTTACTGAGCCGCCAACCAGCCGTCACTGAGCCGCCAACCAGCCGTCACTGAGCCGCCAACCAACTGTTGCTGAGCCGCCAACCAACTGTTACTGAGCCGCCAACCGTCACTGAGCCGCCAACCAACTGTCACTGAGGCAACAACCAACTATTAACCACCACTGAGCCGCCAACCAACTATTAACCATCACTGAGCCGCCAACCAACTGTTACTGAGTCGCCAACCAACTGTTACTGAGCCGCCAACCAACCGTCACTGAGCCGCCAACCAACTGTTACTGAGCCGCCAACCAACTGTTACTGAGCCGCCAACCAACTGTTACTGAGCCGCCAACCAACTGTCACTGAGCCGCCAACCAACTGTTACTGAGCCGCCAACCAGCTGTCACTGAGCCGCCAACCAGCTGTCACTGAGCCGCCAACCAACTGTTACTGAGCCGCCAACCAACTGTTACTGAGCCGCCAACCAATGGTAAACCAACCGTCACTGAGTCGCCAACCGGCTCACTGCGATTTTCACCGAGGAGTAACGACCCGTGTATGTGTCAAAAGGTGGTGCCGGGCGCGACTGATTTGACCAAATCTGTACCTAATTTCTTTTACAGCAAATATCTTTATTTTATAAAATTTATTTCAGTATTTTAATCGGTGATGCTCTCTGAAAATATGACAAACCAGGCATATAAGCAATTAGTGCAACCCTAGCTGATAGCTATTAAGATATTCACTGAACCTAATTTGACCAAATCTGCACCTAATCTGCACCAGATGTGCACCAAATGTGTACCAGATGACCGTCGTGAAAACGGCTAATGTTACCTTTGGCCAGTCATGTGCCTGTAGTAAGCCTTAAGTAGCTCATTACGAGCGAGCGAGCGCAGCGAGCGAAGTGAGTCTTTTCAATATAACGGAAAAATCTCAGTATGAGCGGCCCGGCCCGGCCCGGCCTGTAACGCTTTTGAGAGGCTTATATCTCAGCAACCGCTGGACCGATTGGCCTGCGGTCTTTTTTGTTGGGTAGCCCCATCCCTTCTACCCCGTAATTGACTACTTTTGATACATCTCAGTGACCATCGTGGCACGTGCCACGTGAAAAGTCAAGGGTGTTCAAGCTGTTTTGCAAAAGTATAGTGATTTTGAGAGGCTCATATCTCAGCAACCGTTTGGGCGATTGACTTGCGGTAATTTTTGTAGGGTAGCAGCATCCCTTCTACCCAAAATAGGATACTCTCGATGCATGTGGGTCACCCCCAGTGCACGTGCAAAAAACAACAATAAGAGGTGCCAAATTTGTTCCCATTTCAGTAACTCGGTAATTACTGGTGCGATTTCGCTGAAACTTGGCATACAGGTAGGTACCCACCAGGCAATGCATTCCCATGTGTTGTGGTTAGGGTGCTACTGCACGTGCGCACGTGCAGGGGGCGTTTCCAGATCTCGAGAACGGCTGGGCCGATTGCGCTCAAATTTGGTACACGGCTGGGAACCAGTTAGTAGGGTGCCGTGCAAAAGTCATTTTGGACCCCGTTTGCACGTGCGCACGTGGAGAATGCCGCTTCCAGATCTCAGGAACGGCTGGGCCGATTGCGTTCAAATTTGGCACACCGCTAGCGACCGGTTAGAAGGGTGCTTTGCGCAAGCCTGTTGGAAGCACCCTCTCACCCTTCCGCACGTGCAGGGCTCACTATCTCGCTCGCTCGTTCTTCGCCCAAAAGGCGTTTTACTGGTATAGAATTTCTGGCTTTGTCTCAGTGAACCACTTTTAACTCGGGAGTGGGGAGAACATAGTTGTAGGAGGTAAACCATGAATAAGGTGGAGATGCGGTCGGTCCGGTCCGGTGCAGTGTGGCCGGGGGGTCTGAGGACCAGCGGTGGAGCTGAGGTCCGGTCCGGTCCGGTGCAGTGTGGCCGTGGGGTCTGAGGACCAGGGGTGGAGGCGGTGGAGCTGAGATCCGGTCCGGTCCGGTACAGTGTGGCCGTGGGGTCTGAGGACCAGCGGTGGAGCTGAGGTCCGGTCCGGTCCGGTGCAGTGTGGCTGTGGGGTCTGAGGACCAGGGGTGGAGCTGAGATCCGGTCCGGTCCGGTGCAGTGCGGCCGTGGGGTCTGAGGGCCAGCGGTGGAGCTGAGATCCGGTCCGGCCTGGTGCAGTGTGGCCGTGGGGTCTGAGGACCAGGGGTGGAGCTGAGGTCCGGTCCGGTCCGGTGCAGTGTGGCCGTGGGGTCTGAGGACCAGCGGTGGAGCTGAGGTCCGGTCCGGTCTGGTGCAGTGTGGCCGTGGGGTCTGAGGACCAGCGGTGGAGCTGAGGTCCGGTCCGGTCCGGTGCAGTGTGGCCGTGGGGTCTGAGGACCAGCGGTGGAGCTGAGATCCGGTCCGGTCCGGTGCAGTGCGGCCGTGGGGTCTGAGGGCCAGCGGTGGAGCTGAGATCCGGTCCGGTCTGGTGCAGTGTGGCCGTGGGGTCTGAGGACCAGCGGTGGAGCTGAGGTCCGGTCCGGTCCGGTGCAGTGTGGCCGTGGGGTCTGAGGACCAGGGGTGGAGCTGAGATCCGGTCCGGTCCGGTGCAGTGCGGCCGTGGGGTCTGAGGGCCAGCGGTGGAGCTGAGATCCGGTCCGGCCTGGTGCAGTGTGGCCGTGGGGTCTGAGGACCAGGGGTGGAGCTGAGGTCCGGTCCGGTCCGGTGCAGTGTGGCCGTGGGGTCTGAGGACCAGGGGTGGAGCTGAGGTCCGGTCCGGCCTGGTGCAGTGTGGCCGGGGGGTCTGAGGACCAGCGGTGGAGCTGAGGTCCGGTCCGGTCCGGTGCAGTGTGGCCGTGGGGTCTGAGGGCTAGGGGTGGAGCTGAGGTCCGGTCCGGTGCAGTGTGGCCGGGGGGTCTGAGGACCAGGGGTGGAGCTGAGGTCCGGTCCGGTCCGGTGCAGTGTGGCCGTGGGGTCTGAGGGCCAGGGGCGGAGCTGAGGTCCGGTCCGGTCCGGTGCAGTGTGGCCGTGGGGTCTGAGGACCAGCGGTGGAGCTGAGGTCCGGTCCGGTCCGGTGCAGTGTGGCCGTGGGTTCTGAGGACCAGGGGTGGAGCTGAGATCCGGTCCGGTCCGGTGCAGTGCGGCCGTGGGGTCTGAGGGCCAGCGGTGGAGCTGAGATCCGGTCCGGCCTGGTGCAGTGTGGCCGTGGGGTCTGAGGACCAGGGGTGGAGCTGAGGTCCGGTCCGGTCCGGTGCAGTGTGGCCGTGGGGTCTGAGGACCAGGGGTGGAGCTGAGGTCCGGTCCGGCCTGGTGCAGTGTGGCCGGGGGGTCTGAGGACCAGCGGTGGAGCTGAGGTCCGGTCCGGTCCGGTGCAGTGTGGCCGTGGGGTCTGAGGGCTAGGGGTGGAGCTGAGGTCCGGTCCGGTGCAGTGTGGCCGGGGGGTCTGAGGACCAGGGGTGGAACTGAGGTCCGGTCCGGTCCGGTGCAGTGTGGCCGTGGGGTCTGAGGACCAGGGGTGGAGCTGAGGTCCGGTCCGGCCTGGTGCAGTGTGGCCGGGGGGTCTGAGGACCAGCGGTGGAGCTGAGGTCCGGTCCGGTCCGGTGCAGTGTGGCCGTGGGGTCTGAGGACCAGCGGCGGAGCTGAGATCCGGTCCGGTCCGGTGCAGTGTGGCCGTGGGGTCTGAGGACCAGCGGTGGGGCTGAGATCCGGTCCGGTCCGGTGCAGTGTGGCCGTGGGGTCTGAGGACCAGCGGTGGAGCTGAGGTCCGGTCCGGTCCGGTGCAGTGTGGCCGTGGGGTCTGAGGACCAGGGGTGGAGCTGAGGTCCGGTCCGGTCCGGTGCAGTGTGGCCGTGGGGTCTGAGGACCAGGGGTGGAGCTGAGGTCCGGTCCGGTCCGGTGCAGTGGGGCCTGAGGACCAGCGGTGGAGCTGAGGTCCGGTCCGGTCCGGTGCAGTGTGGCCGTGGGGTCTGAGGACCAGCGCCCAGCGGTGGAGCTGAGGTCCGGTCCGGTCCGGTGCAGTGCTGTCGGAGCACCGGACCAGTCCCTGCCGCTGACCAGTTGGAGTGGCTAGGCTCATGGCGCCCCGCCATTGACCTCAGAGCGCCACCAGAAGGGTCGATCAGGAGCAATGCAGCATTCTGACAGGTCCCTTACAAAGCTTACCGGAGCTTTAAATATGTGGCACTGGCTTAAACATTGAGCTGAACAAAACAAAGGAACCCAATGCTGGCATGGATGATGCCAGTCTCGAAGGGTGAGTTATGATCATGGAAATTTTGGTGTTAGATTTCTCACATTGAATATCGGAATTAGAGTTGGGTCATTTCATGTCTCTGCCAGTCAGCACTCATCTCCCAGCGGCGCTGGGACGGGGCATCAAAACTAGAGTGGGGTCCAAAATAAGCTGCACCATACCTACCAGTAGGGACCCGTTACTACTGCGTCGTACAGGACCGCGCTTTCCACACGGACCTGGACGTGCCTCGCTTTTTAGTAGAGCGGCACATACAGGGTGTCCCAAAAGTAAGGTCATCATTTGTTTTGGCCACACCGCCAAAAATACGCGATGGATAGAAATAAATAGGACATGATATGAAAGAGCATTTTATAAAATTTTATTCTGATATACATATGAGTCAATACATTGGCTCGTAGCCCCACATTTGCTGCTTTTCTGCATGGCTACCATTTCGGGCCGCGTGCATGAATAGACTGCGTTTTACTTCCTCCACTATTCTGGAGCGATTCTCTGGTGAGATGCCGCTTATGTTTGCTCGGAGGGATCATCCTTTAGTTCTTCCCGGCTCGTTGGGTTGTCCTAAAAGACAACCTTTACGTTGTGTACCCAGAGAATAAAAATATGAAGGTGTAACGTCAGGTGCCCGCTGAGGCCATTCAATGGCGTTGCCCTGACTGAAAATTACGCGATCTCACATCCACTCTCGGAGACAATGCATGATCTTCAGGACGGTGCAAGCATAGTCTCCATCCTGCTGAAACCACTGCTGGTTGATGGTGTCGGCACAGCTGCGTTGCGACGAGCGGAAGAACCACTGGGAGGACTCTCGGCCACCTCTCTTGATTTATTTTCACCCGATTCCCGCTGTCGTCCTCAGGACCTCGAAGCACTGGTGGCTAAGTATACATGCCCTGTGCGTACGTTATACCTTTTTTCTGACGTTTTACCGGTTGAGGCGAAACTATGCATGAGTTCAGAGATAGGGCGAGCTGATAGGGTCTGCTTAGGGCCGAAAACTGGGCGGTATTTACCCTTTGTTTTAATGGCGGACCCTCTCTAAGAGTTGAATTTCCACCTTCTCAGTTTTATGCCTACTGCTCGGTGTAGTTATGATCAAAAATGGTTTAAGCATGCAAGAAAATAATTTTATGGATGTACCTTGCACGTGTTAAAATTGGAAGTGATTCGGACTCTTACTTCTCGAGATATTTAAGTTTTAAATCATGACCTTACTTTTGGGACACCCTGTAGGAGCCCACCACAGCCAAACACCTGGTAAATGGGTCTGTGCGCGTTTTCCGCTGGTGTGTGCCGCACTGCACAGCATCAGCTCAGCGGCGAGCCCGGCGCTGGAGGCCGACTCGTCTCTCGACACGGGGCGCAGAGCTGTTTGGTCCACCCGCGGCTGTGAGGGAGCTCGGCCCCGGCACCCGCGGTAGCCCGGGCTGCCGACGCGCCGCGCGCCGGGCGCCCGGGTCACGTGACCGTCGGCTCCGACGGCGGCGCGTCGGTGCCGACGCGGCGTCAGTCGGTGCCGGCGGGCCGGTGCGGGGGGAAGGCGGACGGCGCGGTGAGCCGCGGTGTTATGGTGACCGGGCCGAGCGGCGGCGGCCGCAGGGACGGTGACGTGGAGTGCAGTGTTCGCCACGGGCCCCAAAATCCCCAGCCCAGCCCGGCCCGGGCCCATGGGTTCAGAGCCCGGCCCAGCCCGTAGCCCGCTCTTGGCAAATATTCCAAGCCCAGCCCGTCAAAAATAGCAATCTAGTTATTGTCTTAGTCTATTGCTATAATAAGCATGATTGATTACACTATTTTGAGAACAATTCAAATTGCATGAATATTAACATGGCAATCATGACTCCCTTCTTTTCAATGAATATAATCATTTCAAGCACCTATGGCACAAATTTTAACAGTAACAGCAAGCACCTCAGTCAATTAGGTCATGATTACACACCTATAAAAAGTTTACATGATTATATTAACTACATTCTATGAGTAAAGTTATCTTGCAAGCTGATGTGTGTGAACATTATCATTCATAATTGGTGACTCTAATGCATACTTGAAGGAAGTATTTGCCACATACTCTATACTTCCCAGCACTTACCAGCAGAAAAAAGCTTGACTTATGGGAATTGATGAATCTGTCTGGGATTGACCTTGCTGTTAAATTCACTCCATAGATGCTGCAATATCAAAAGCCTGAGAAAGCATACAAAATAGGTGACACTAACTTTAGCACTGTCTTCCAAAAAAAAGAGAAAATAAATCCATTTATCAGCAAAACTGATCTTATCTATTTTCAATTCATGCCCACGTGTCAACCGAATCTCTGTGGACAACTATCTGCTACTTTCCCTGCTATTTTATGTTAGGCTCTTTTCAAGATATGGATATCGCTAGCAGCGTAAGCAGAAAACATGGTAAGCTTGAAATTTCATTGGGTACTTTTGAGACTTTTACGCATCATCATCATCAATCGAAAATGAGCGAACACTTCTTGATTGTCGCAGCTGCGGCAGGTAGCGATTTTGACCAATTGTATAATAAAACATATATGATCAAGTTTTTGTTTTGTTTTTCGTTCGAGTTTTCAGACTTCGTGATTTTGGTTTTATTTTTTATTTGTTTAATTTTGTTTTTCACCTTGATACTTACTTAAAAACGTATTTATTTGATATACTGTTGTGTATACTACCTAGATGCCGCCACACACATAAACAAAGCGCCGCCGCATGGCCGCCGCCATGATTGCAAATTTTGTTGAGAAGGGGCTGGTTTGTTGTGATTTATTTTGACAAATTTATGGACATTTAAAGAAGCTTTCATCTCGAAATACTCTGTAGAGTTCCTCGTTACTTACAGTGTGTTTTGTGAGTATCCTTTTAAGGTTCTGTTCGTTAAAAAGCCGTCGGTGAAGGAAAAAAGACTGTTGGAATTGTCTCACTATCGCCATATATAAGTGTTAAACTTAATGTAGCCCTGTAGCCCATCATTGTTGAGTGGCTTCTTAGTTTTTGGAGTTGTAGTGCTAAGTAAGTTATTCTGATGACTACATTTTAACTTTTATTACAAACTAATGATGCTAGAGATTCTCTGATCTTTTTGGTTGCGGAATTTTTATGAAAACCCTCCTATGTGTGACATGATGTGATATTGGATAATTCTCAAGATTCCCAAAGTTCAATATCAAGTAGGTTTTCTTTCACATTGCTTAAATTTGGTTTAGTTTTTGTATTTTCCCAGTGGGTTTTGTTTGCATCAGTTTCCAAATTTTCTTAAATTGACATTAGTCGCAAAACCCATAGTGCACAAAGCTCTTGGCCCGGCCCGTCCATAGCCCGTTAACTAATGATATTTGGGGGCCCGGCCCAGCCCGTAGCCCAGCCCGGCCCATGGCCCGTTGGGCTGGCCCGGCCCGTGGCGAACACTGGTGGAGTGACAGCCGCCGGTGACAGTGGCAGGACAGCCGCCGGTGACAGTGGCGGGACAGACGCCGGTGACAGTGGAGTGACAGCCGGCGGTGACGGCTGTGTCTGTCAGTAGCCGAGTACGCGCCGCTCCCGACAGGAGCAGCTGCCACAGACGGAGCCGGAGGGAGCCGCAGACGGAGCCGGAGGGAGTCACACACGGAGCGGCTCCGGAGGGCCGGGAGCTGCGCGGAGCGGCTCCGGAGGGCAGGGAGCTGCGCGGAGCGCCGCCGCCGCCAGTGGCGGACATGGTTGTGAGCGCGGAGGAGGCGCCGGCCGCCGACCGGCCGCCGCGCTCCGGCTGGGCGTCCCCGGCGTCCCCGGCGTCTGGCGGCACGGGCTGCGAGCGGCGGCGGCTGCGGCTGCGGCGCCCCGACCCCGCCAGCGGCGGCGGCACGCCCGACGGCGCCGGGCCGCCGAGCGAGCGGGGCGCCGCGGCGCCGCCCGACTCGCCGCCGGTGGTGCTGCGCCGGCGGCCGGGCCGCGCGGCCCGCTCCCGATCGGAGCTGGGCACGCTGCTCGACGCCGACGGCTACGTGCGCTACCGGGCGCCGGAGCGGAGCAGCGCGCCGCTGGCGGCCGCCGCGCCGGGCCCCGGCCGACCGGCCAGCCCGGGCCTGTGGGCGCGCCTCCGGCGGCTCCGGTCGCCCCGGCCCCGGCAGCGCCACTCGTGCGTCGGCGCGCCGCCCAGCGCCGAGCACATGGCCGCCCAGTTCCGCCGCCAGCTGGCCGGCTGCACCACGGAGGTAGGCCGTCCCGGAGGGATGCCGTGCACTGACGACCGCCTACTGTGATTTCGCCCAAATATGGTCTAGAGAAATAGGTCACAGGTCAAAAGTCATTAAGAGTCAGGGTCATGAAATTCCAGGACAGGTGCATAATTGATTAACTCGAGGGTGCTGAAAGTTTCGTCGCGATCGGCCACTTTTTGCGCGAGTAATTCCCGAAAAACCGAGAGGGGACCGTTCGAACCTCCTCCACCATATAAGTGCGAGGGTTTGCCATCTTGTTCGCCTATCTCAGGCGCGTCGAATGTATGTTTTTTTTTATTCGGGTGAGGTCATTTTAAGATGTTGACCTCAGGTCAAGGTCTGGTCAGAGCCACTCAGGCCACGAACTTGGTCAAAGGAGGTCATGTCGCATGCCAGTCGATTTATGAGGTCTTCCCAAATTCATTGGTGGCTTTCCCGACTCTCCAGCTCAATTTGATTGGGAGTTATTGACGTTATTGACGAAAAACTACTATGACCCTGGTGATGTGTAAATGACGTCAGTAAGGTAAACAATGCAAAAGTGTAGCATCGTACCTTGCAAGGAGTGCATGAAACCACGGATCCATGTGCTTGAGATAGTTTTAAATCATTCCCGAAGTCAACATAACGGTTCCCATATTTTATCTTTCATTGGTTTAGAAAGATGAAGTCACGCGGGTGGCCTGACCTTATGTGACCTTCGGGAAAAATCCAAGATATTATAGAAGCTGTGAGACCTCGGTAAGATACTACATCCTGCTATCTCTCTGTGAAGGTTCTGCTGGCACTGAGGGCGTTGTTGCGAATTTGCGACATCTGAGGACCGAGTGCAGAGGTTCACTTATGATATCATAGGTCAGCGGCCTGACCTAAAATTGGGATTGGTGTTACAAAATCCGGCTTGAATCAAAGGTCAGGACTCAGGTATGCCAAGTTTCAGCTTTCTATAGCCGGCGTGTTCTAAGCTATCGCAAAAAAAGCTATGGGGGGGGGGGGTCCACCCCTCCCCTCGGCCGGTGAGGGCTAAATACATTATTTATGACTTATACAGAATCTTTTCAATTTTTGGGAAGCAAAATGTGTTTGAGATTTCGTGAGACCATACCAGCCGGATCGCCCACTGTGCATCACCTTAGGCCTTTCCGGTCACGTGACAGCTCATCCTCCGGTAAATAAGAATGCTTCTGAGTTCTGACCCACGAGATAGCATTGGCTGGTGTTCTGTCATCGCTTTATAAGCTAAATTGCGAGGCTGAGCTGTTCGCTTCCGTCGCTATGAAGCTAATAGAGGCTAACCAGCTTATTGCAACATGTTGAATAGCCGCCGAGAAGCAAACTTGTCCACTTTTATATTGCTTGGCCAGTTTAATAACATCACGGGACATATTGTGAGATTCGATTTACATAGAGCGTGACCTGGTGGTACTAAAAAGATGTGCCCTAACATAGTGAGTGATATTGATTTAACCATAAACATGCGAGATAACTTGGTGATCTGTTTATCTCTCCTGTTGCTAAATGGTTTGCCCAATCTCAATTCTCTTTGCGCACAATTAATCGGTCACAAAATAACCCATAAAACCATTGACGTGGAACACTTACGCACCTAGGATCCCCATAGTAAATGCTTTGACTCTTGACTCTAAAGGCCGCCGTCCACTGTGCGGAACGCGTGCGGTCTGTGCGGAATTTAACACAGAACCCTATGGGCGCATCCCGTCCGTACGGAAATCGTGTGCGTTCCGTCCGGACCGCATCCGAACGGCAATCAGCTGTTGATTTTCCGTCAGCTCTCCGCATGCGTTTCGGATGCGGTTGCTACGGAGACGGAAGAGTGATGTCCGACGCGTTGAACTTTTCTGCGGAAAACACATCCGGAACGTCCGGAACAGACGTGGTTTGGGGCCGTGTCGGAGGCAAACATTGTGAATTGTACGAAGAATTGGAACTCGATCATCATGAAAGTGATAGGAAACATTATTTTGCTCTCCGCATCCGGACCGCATCCGGACCGGATGCGGCCAGCGTGCGGCGGCATTCCGGACGGACTCTGGACGGAATTCCGTCGCAGTGGACGGCGACCTTAACAACCGTTAATCAATAATTGTGACTTGTCCTAAGGTCAAAACAGACATTGTGTTTGAGGTCCCTTTTACCCTATACCAAGATGTTGCATGACCAAATCAATGTCACGTATGTAACGCACGGGCATGTTGTAGTTGATTGCTATGCCCTTTGTTTTCAAAATAATAAATAAAAGCAAAATAATTGTTTTGCTCCGTTGGAGACCAGATCGGCCTCCAGTGCAGCCGCCGCCTGCCCCGCCCCTCCAGTGCAGTGGGGCGGCAGCACGGCAGGCCGGCCCCCGCCCCGCCCCCGCCCCGGCCCCCGCCCCGGCCCCCGCCGACTGCCCCGCCCCTCCAGTGCGTGGGGGCGGCAGCACGGCAGGCCGGCCCCCGCCCCGCCCCTGCTGCCCGTCTGGTGTGTGCGTGACCTGCGCTGGCAATGCGAAAGGCAGCGGCGGTCGGGGCGGGGCGGGGAGGGGTGGGGAGGGGGACGAGCAGCGGCGCGGGGGCCGCCAGTCGCCGCCGCTATCGATAGGGTCGGCCGGGAGCGGTGGCCGCGGTGGATCTCCACAATGCAGGACGCGCCAGCATGCACGGCACGTGTCGCACGAACGAGAAAAGCCGACTGAATCGATGGCGGCGGCACGGAGCGCGGGGCGCGCCGACCGGTGACTTCTGCCGACTGCAGGGGCGCGCCGACCGGCGACTTCTGCCGACTGCAGGGGCGCGCCGACCGGCGACTTCTGCCGACTGCAGGGGCGCGCCGACCGGTGACTTCTGCCGACTGCAGGTCCGGGGCACGGTCCGGTGCACGCCACGGTCCGAGCCGCCGCCGAGCCGCCCGAGCTGCCGGCGGGGCGGGGCGGGGGCGGTGCTCCGAGGCCCACAGGGGCCGGCTGGGGCAGCTGGGTCGGCTGACCCGGAATGTTCGCGCAAGAGCGCGGCGCCGGGACCATAGGTCCCAAAGATTAGGGTAGGAGGTTAGGTTAGGTAAGATAGGATAGTTTGGAGGTTAGGTAGGGGTCCCTCTGCGTCGACTTATTCGCCTAGCCCAGTCAGGCATGTTCCTTTAGGAGCGCTGCGCGGGGACGGAGGCGGCCGTCTGACCGTCTGACCGGGCCGGTCAGCTGCGGCTGCAGGCCGTCTGACCGTCTCAGACCGGGCCGGTCAGCTGCGGCTGCAGGCCGTCTGACCGTCTGACCGGGCCGGTCAGCTGCGGCCGTCTGACCGTCTGACCGGGCCGGTCAGCTGTGGCTGCGGGCTGTCTGACTGGGCCGGTCAGCTGTGGCTGCAGGCCGTCTGACCGTCTGACCGGGCCGGCCAGCTGCGGCCGTCTGACCGTCTGACCGTCTGACCGGGCCGGTCAGCTGCGGCTGCGGGCCGTCTGACCGTCTGACCGTCTGACCGGGCCGGTCAGCTGCGGCCGTCTGACCGTCTGACCGGGCCGGTCAGCTGCGGCCGTCTGACCGTCTGACCAGGCCGGTCAGCTGTGTCTGACCGTCTGACCGCCGCTGGGGACTGGTGTGGTGTGAGTGAGCCCCCCCCCCCGCTGTCACGGGCTGGACCGCGGCCGGCGAGCTCAGTGCAGGGCGCGCCGAGGATCGGGCCCGACTGGTTTCGATGGAGCGATATAGAGCGGCCGTGGCCAGCGCAGCGGCCCTGGCCGGCTGAGAGCCTCGCGGCGCGGCCGGCGGCCCCAGCTGTGTGCCCCCCAGACAAGTGCTCTTTGCTCTGTATGTACCCCAGATGTGTGCTGTGTGCTCTGTGTGTGCCCCCCAGATGTGTGATGTGTGCTCTGTGTATACCCCAGATGTGTGCTGTGTGCTCTGTGCTCCCCATATGTGTGCTCATGCTGACTGCTGTGTGTGCCCCCCAGATGTGTGCTGTGTGCTCTGTGTGTGCCCCCCAGATGTGTGCTCTGTGCTCTGTGTGTGCCCCCCAGATGTGTGCTGTGTGCTCTGTGTGTGCCCCCCCAGATGTGTGCTCTGTGCTCTGTGTGTGCCCCCCCCCCCCCAGATTTACACAAGAAGAACAAAATGCTTGTTATGCGCACGGGCGCTTGCTGCTGTGAGTGCGCTTTGCTCAATCAGTTTTGCTTGCAATGATCTACAGAAGCTCTCCAGCAAGAACCATGCCGAAAGTCTGCCCATGAAGCTTAGAACCGCACTTAATTCACCACGATTGCGTTTTGGCGGCTAAGGCTGAAAACGGAGAAGAACTAGGGGAGACCTGGAAGGTATGGGCCGGTTTTGTGAAAAAACAATTTTCTTCCGGTGGGCAGTGGCTAGACCCGGTTTTTCACTACGTGTACATGAAATTGCCTTTCGCCTGCAAAGTGTGCCTGATGCTAGGCATCTGGGATCAACTGCTTTGTCTCGAGATAACTTTCAATAAATCTTGAGCTTTTTCGATCCATCAAAATACACCGGGAGGTATGGGTCATGGCCCGGGAGGTATGGGCCGGTGCCATGTTTCATATTTTTTTTTTCGACAATGAGAACAATATTCGTACCTGGTATCTAGTATCTACCTTGATCTCTCTTAGAGCCCAGGAACCGCATAAGCGGTCCACAGCTTACTTGACGGAGGCCACTTGATTGATATTGATATCAAGGAGGAGGAGGTCATGGAAAACTGCGATGGGTCACTTGGGCACATATCTATTTTGGTAAACTCAATCATGCTCCATGAAATAAGATAAATATCATTGTTCTGGTCGAATGAAATTTTTAGTTAAATTTTCGACCTTGCGCGACAAACATAAAACTTATTGAAGAGGACATTAAATGAAAGCATCATTTTATTGATTTAGGATCACCGGGGTGGCCCGAACCGTTAGGACGCCAGAATGTGCATGGCATCCCAGCTCATAAACTTGCAAGAAAGCTTCAAATTGTTTATCCAGTCTTAATTTGCATGCTTTAAACTTTATGTTTGCGATGGTCTGACATCATAAAACGAGCAGATTACCAGCATCTGCGATGCTGGGCTCCGCATCGCGGGACCGCAGGTTGTTTGAGCAAGCACCTCTGTAACGCCGCTAAAGGTGTGCCGAATTTGAATGCAATCAGCCCAGCCGTTTCTGAGATCTGAAAGCCTCACCCTGCACGTGCGCACGTGCAAGCTGGGTCCCAAATGACTTGTGGACGGCACCCTAGTTCCCGGTCTCTAGCGGTGTACCGAATTTAAGCTCAATCGGCCCAGCCGTTTTCAAGATCTGGAAGCGACCCCTACACGTGCGCACGTGCAGTTGCACCCCAACCGAGACACATGAGTATACATACTAACTGACTTGTGCACAGCACCCTACTAACCGGTCTCTAAAGGTGTGCCGAATTTGAATGCAATCAGCCCAGCCGTTCCTGAGATCTGGAAGCGTCACCCTGCACGTGCGCACGTGCAACCTGGGGCCCAGCAGACCTGTGCAAGACACCCTACTACGCGATCTCTAGCGGTGTGCCAAATCTGAGCACAATTGGCCCGGCCGTTCTCGAGATCTGGAAGCGTCACCATGCACGTGCGCACGTGCAGTTGCACCCCAATCGTGGCACATGGAAATACATACTAAATGACTGCAACCTACTGATCGGTATCAAGCGTTATGCCAAATTTGAACACAATCGGTCCAGCCGTTCTCGAGATCTGGAAGCGTCACCCTGCACGTGCGCACGTGCAGTTGCACCCCTACCAAGACACATGGAAATGCATCGCCTGGAAAGTGTCTACCTCCATGCCAAGTTTTAGCGCAATCGGCCCAGTAATTACCGCGAGCTATTGCGCTTATTACAAAACAGGCACCTCTTGGCTTTGCACGTGGAACGT
Organism: Amphibalanus amphitrite; assembly: GCF_019059575.1. Lineage (NCBI taxonomy): Eukaryota > Metazoa > Arthropoda > Thecostraca > Balanomorpha > Balanidae > Amphibalanus > Amphibalanus amphitrite. Next base: position 1,172,510 of record NW_024881556.1, read on the forward strand.
GCGTTAGGGGTCACCCATATGCATCGAGAGTAGCACACTATGTGAAAGAAGGGAAAAAGCTACCCCACACAAAAACTGCACGTGTATCAGCCCAGTGGTTGCCGAGATATAAGTCGTACAAAAACGTCCCCACGGCGGCCGGCCGCTATTTAGCAGTAAAATCGTGTCGCATCCTTCTATGGGAGGTATCCCCGTCACCTGTTCGTATACTGTCTGAGCAAAGGCCATACGTTACGGTCCAAACTCCATAGTGAGGCGGACATACGAATTTACGAGAGTTTAGCGACGAAATGATTCACTTAATTGTTAAGTAATGGGTACCATTAGGTAGACCATAAATTTTATCTAGCATCTCACCGTAGATGCAGTAAAAAGTGCTTTACTTTTCAATGTATATAAAGACTTGCTCAGCTCAATCAGTTCACTCTGTATTGGCTCAAGCCGTATCATGCGAACGCAATACAAACTAGAGCACCGACAGCGCAGCGCTCCCCAACTCACTGCTCGCCCAGTCCACCCGGGCCGCCGCCACGACGGCCCCCCGCAAGTAGGCATCCCGCACTGCACCGACAGCCGCGGGCGACCAGCTGACCGGCCAGCTGACCGGCCAGCAGCCGGCGGGCGGCAAGCCGCGGATGGCCGACCCGCCGGCGCGGCGAGGGAGGGGAGGGACGCAGCTGAAAGACCCGACTACATATATATCAAAGAAACATTATATGTAATCATCGATGACGCGACATAAATCTGCTTTATTGGGGTTAGCGGTGTAGTCTGTGATGCCATCACAATGAAAATAGCCTAGTTTTGTAGAGCATCAAATTCTGATTTTAATATGATTCCCCGTGCGTTCTCGGCTTTTTTTACTGCAATCAAAGTAAAAGATCCAGTGCAGAAAAGACTGCACGCGTCAATAAAATAAATCACGCGTTAATTTTTTCGTTTTACTCTCGACAGGTTTTGCTTCTTGTTGACGAGCGCATTCAAGCTGCTCTTCTAAAAGCCAGTGATTGTTATCTGGTTTTGCTCTACATATTTGTGAATTTCTTTATATTATTTTTCTGATCAGCTAGCTGTATGGATATTGATAATGATGATGGGAGCAGCTCGTGTCCACTGTGTCCGCTCCACAACTGTTGGAGTCCTGTTCCATGCCGGAGTGCAGGCCCAGAGCATAATGGCTAGGACTGGACACCGCAGTGTCGAAAGTCTGCAGCACTATGTGGGAATGACAACATCTTCTGAACGACGACATGAAGCACGGCTATTAGAGGCGGCCTTGCAAGGCGCGACTGCAGGCCCGCTGTCTCAGAGCCGGCTTTCAGTCATTCAAGAGGCCGGGCAGGGAGCCGGAGATGGCAATCGTACCATGCAGTGTGAAGAAAGTAGAGGTGTCAATCGGAACCGAAAATTTTGGAATTCCGAAAATTTCCGAATTCCGATTCGGAAATTGGACGGACAAGTGACAAACGCATCGGACATATTCGGAAAACTAGTTGAAAATTACAAATTTCTTAAATAAGTTTAAGTTCAAACTTATTTCCATTATCAATATACCTACAAATTGCAAAACATGTCATCAAAATTGGCAAGGGATAGGTGGATCATACATCATTCATAATTATAGTGCAGGATGAACATAAACAATAATAATTGCATGTAGCAGGTAGCTCTGAGTCAAATATAGGTGTACCTACCTATACTTTGCCAACTTTTTACTCTAAATTTGAAAATGTGTTTACGAATGACAATAGCCAATAGGTGACATTGTTGTCAGCAAGTCCATCATTAGATAACACAGGTAATAGGTATGAATATGATGTACAATCATTGACCTGTGGGAACCACTAGGCACCAAAGCAGTAAAGTAGGAAACCCAAAAATAGATTTGCCTCATTTGAAAGTTAGCAGAAAAGAGGCTGAAGAAAATTGCAAATATCAAGGTGTGCCAAGTAGCACAAGAGTCTTACCTAGAACCTCCTATCATAAAATCATGCCCTTCCAGTTTCCACCCCTTCCCCCCAAAAAACATATCCGTGCCGAAATATCGAATACTAGCCTCAGGGGGTGTCGAAGTCTAGTAGGAAAATCTGGCAAATTCCCTGCGTGACGTCACGTCAGGGATGACCGACGGCACTTTGCACTGAAAGATACGGCAGAACGGCTATTTTTGAAAAATGATTAAAAATACTTTTGTGCTGTTATGACGCATAAAACGCTTATCAGCATGTTCCTCATCATGTGATAAAGGCATATCCGTGGTCGAAAATAGCTGAGCCCCTCCCAATTTCCAACCACCGACCTCATAAGCAAAGGATGTAAGCGTAATCCTTAAGGGCGACTTTCCTATACATATCCGTACATATGCGTCCTTATGGAAATCGGTAGTGTGGCGATTGGCGACGCGCGCGACATCTGTGTGGCGACCAAGTGGCGACTGTGGCGACACCTGGTGGCTGCTTTTCTGCAGTATGTAGGCATTGGGGTTTTGCCAGATGTGGTTCCTACTGCTACACCACTATGTTGACCCAATACTAGAAAAGTTATTTTGCTAGTAAAAGGCAAGCAAATTGAAAGTTGATTTATAAAATTGCTTATAAATGATTACGAGATAATAATAAAGAAATTTTGATTGAATAATTATTTAAATAACCAACCGTGAAACTATATTCTGGTAGGTTTAGTAGAAATAAGTCCGTGCAACCTTGTATTTAGGGCCTTGACTAGCCTATCCAAATAAACTGTTACCAAAAACACGCCAAAAGATGATGAAATGCGGCAAAAGCGTTATAAATGTTACCTTAGGAAAGATGGCCCCCGGATGACAATCAGAGGATACAAAAAATGACGTCTAAAATAATAAATACAGTCAGTTTGCTTAACAATTGAATAATTTTCAAAAAATTATCGTATTTTGCAATGCATTTGGAATTGAAATTAAACAATTAATGGTAAATGCACTTCAATATGACAAATTATCTGATAATGACGCCATATTATTGATTTATTTTACATCATCGACTCAAAGCCGGAAACCATGTTCCATTCTACCGAGAATGGTAGCATGAAATGTGTTTTCCATTCTACCAAGGATTACAGCTTCTTTTTGCGGTAACGGTAGCGCAGGCGTCACCGAGGGTGAGACTAAATGCTTACTTCGAAATCTAAGCTGCGTTGCGGCATTGGCGGTTATGTGCGGCGTGTATGCCGCATGATTAGTAAGCGGCGACCACTAAATCAAAAACTCAATAGCTTTGACCTGTTTTCAATGGATAACACTGCATACCAAAAATGTCCATCGCTCTCGTCATAGGATATTTAGATTTAAATAACTAACTTATCTACATCATTGTTTTGAACCAAATTAATACTTTCAACTTGGCCCGCGCCCGTATTGGTGTTTTTCCAGCCGCGAACGTATAAGGTATAACCCCTTGCCGTTTCGCTCCTGATCAAGCTAGAGCTTCGCGGAAAAAACGAGCGTGTTGCCCGTGACGAGTGGAAGCCGATGATACCCAATTTTAAGGTCCTAGGTCATCGATTGACCTTCCAGGTCAGGTCAATGACCCAAAAGGCGGGAAAATTGGGACCTGTTAGAACGTCGTAGTGTGGCTTCTATGGGGTTTTCGGGGTGCTGATCACGAATCTCATGCTAGTTTTGATCACAGATGATGTCTTCATTCATTTAGGCCAGGTCGGGTCAGGTCAGGTCAGGTCAACCAGTAGAGGTCCTGCCGGGTATTTGTAGTAGGTGTCAACCGCTTCTGACAGCCTCGTAACATGTTACGAAGGCACCAAAACTACTTTGTAAACGTTCGTGTGGTTGCTAAATTCGAATTCAGCTCTAAAAACTGGCCTAGAAACATGTCAAACTCGAAAAAGTGAACCGAGGTCACCAAAGGTCAATGACCTGACCTGACCTTCAGGTGACCTTGACAGTGACACCCACCCTAATGCATGGGGGCAACATCATATCACATGTTTGAACGCTTGAAACTACGAAAAGACTGCAAACGCGCTGCTAATGCGAGCCGACATACGCTGAATCGCGATTCCGGCCAAACATGGTCTCGAAAAGTAGGTCAAAGGTTATTTGCGTCAGGGTCATGAAATTTTCAGGGTAGGTGTAAAATTGATCAACGCGAGGGTACTAAAAGTTACGTCGTGATCGGCCGCTTTTTACGCGAGTTATTTGCGAAAAACCGAGGGGAGTCCGTTCGACCCCCCCCCCCCCCCTAAAGGGCGAGGGTTAACTCACAGTCCGAACTCCGAACAAGCTCGGTCTTGTTTGTGAATTTGTCGGAGCATCACCTAAATCTAGTAGAGACGATGGAGGGAAACTAGGCTTTTAAGGAGGGAAGGGAGTCGGTGACGGTCAGGGGCACTACAAGCTGGTGACAGGGCTGACATACCATGTTTTGATAGCATGACTGAAACATAGGTACTTTTTGGGTAGCCAGGAAATCGCATGTGAGAGCCTATTGAAATTCTTACATCGGCCTTTATATGCACCAGTCGTATACAGGTGCGGGATTTGGCATACGATTTCCAGACAATCGAAAGACTGTTTGGAGCCAACGAAGGAAGGAATGAGTGAGTACTAAGTTGAAAGCATTAACTTGGTTCAAAATAATGATGCAGATAACTTAGTTATTTAAATCTAAATATCTTATGACGAGAGCGATTGACATTTTTGGTATGCAGTGTTATTCATTGAAAACAGGCTGGAGCGTTTCAGTCTTTAATTTAGTGGTCGCCGCTTACTAATCATGCGGCATACACGCCGCACATAACCACCAATGCCGCAACACAGCTTAGATTTCGAAGTAACCATTTAGTCTCACCCGTCACCGATAGCTTCGGCGGCGTAAACAGTCAAGGTAGGTGTATTGTAAGTATATTGACATAGATATGGTAGCACTGTTAAATTATATGACGTCATTGGAGTATGAAAAAGTCTCTAGAACGTGTCAGGGAGGACAAAATGGGACTCGGCCGGTTCCAGCGGGACATATTGGGACTCAGCCGACTACCGCGGGACATAGTGGGACTCGGCCGGTCCCAGCGGGACACAATGGGATTCGGCCGGTTCCAGCGGGACACAATGAGACTCGGCTTGTCACAGCGGGACACAATGGGACTCGGCCGGTCCCAGCGGGACATATTGGGACTCAGCCGACTAACGCGGGGCATAGTGGGACTCGGCCCACAATGGGACTCGACCGGTCCCAGCAGGACACAATGAGACTCGGCTTGTCACAGCGGGACACAATGGGACTCGACCGGTCCCAGCGGGACATATTGGGACTCAGCCGACTACCGCGGGACATAGTGGGACTCGGCCAGTCCCAGCGGGACACAATGTGATTCTATTCGGCCGGTCCCAGCGGAACACAATGGGACTCGGCCGGTCCCAGCAGGACACACTGAGACTCGGCTTGTCACAGCGAGACACAATGGGACTCGGCCGGTCCCAGCGGGACACAATGGGATTCGGCCGGTCACAGCGGGACACAATGGGACTCGGCCGGTCCCAGCAGGACACAATGAGACTCGGCTTGTCACAGCGGGACACAATGGGACTCGACCGGTCCCAGCAGGACACAATGGGACTCGAGTTGTCTCAGCGGGACACAATGGGACTCGGCCGGTCCCAGCGGAACAAAGTGGGACTCAGCCGACTACCGCGGGACATATTGGGACTCAGCCGACTACCACGGGACATAGCGGGACTCGGCCGGTCCCAGCGGGACACAATGGGATTCGGCCGGTCACAGCGGGACACAATGGGACTCGGCCGGTCCCAGCGGGACATATTGGGACTCAGCCGACTACAGCAGGATATAGTGGGATTCGAAACTGGCCAGTCCCATTCCTATTGTGGGACCGGCTGAATCCCACTATGTCTCGCTGTAGTAAGCTGAGTCCCGCTGTAACCGGCTGAGTCCCATTGTGTCCCGCTGGGACCGGCCGAATCCCACTATGTCCCGCTGGGACCGGCCGAGTCCCACTATGTCCCGCGGTAGTCAGCTGAGTCCCAATATGTTCCGCTGGGACCGGCCGAGTCCCATTGTGTCCCGCTGTGACCGGCCGAATCCCATTGTGTCCCGCTGGGACCGGCCGAGTCCCACTATGTCCCGCGGTAGTCGGCTGAGTCCCAATATGTCCCGCGGTAGTCGGCTGAGTCCCACTTTGTTCCGCTGGGACCGGCCGAGTCCCATTGTGTCCTGCTGGGACCGGCCGAGTCCCATTGTGTCCCGCTGAGACAAGTCGAGTCCCATTGTGTTCTGCTGGGACCGGCCGAGTCCCATTGTGTCCCGCTGTGACAAGCCGAGTCTCATTGTGTCCTGCTGGGACCGGCCGAGTCCCATTGTGTCCCGCTGAGACTGGAGACAAGTCGAGTCCCATTGTGTCCTGCTGGGACCGGCCGAGTCCCATTGTGCCCCCCGCTGAGACAAGTCGAGTCCCATTGTGTCCTGCTGGGACCGGCCGAGTCCCATTGTGTCCCGCGGTAGTCGGCTGAGTCCCAATATGTCCCGCTGGGACCGGCCCAGTCCCATTGTGTCCCGCTGTGACAAGCCGAGTCTCATTGTGTCCTGCTGGGACCGGCCCAGTCCCATTGTGTCCCGCTGTGACAAGCCGAGTCTCATTGTGTCCTGCTGGGACCGGCCGAGTCCCATTGTGTCCCGCTGTGACAAGCCGAGTCTCATTGTGTCCTGCTGGGACCGGCCGAGTCCCATTGTGTCCCGCTGGGACCGGCCGAGTCCCATTGTGTCCCGCTGTGACAAGCCGAGTCTCATTGTGTCCTGCTGGGACCGGCCGAGTCCCATTGTGTCCCGCTGAGACTGGAGACAAGTCGAGTCCCATTGTGTCCTGCTGGGACCGGCCGAGTCCCATTGTGCCCCCCGCTGAGACAAGTCGAGTCCCATTGTGTCCTGCTGGGACCGGCCGAGTCCCATTGTGTCCCGCTGTGACCGGCCGAATCCCATTGTGTCCCGCTGGGACCGGCCGAGTCCCACTATGTCCCGCGGTAGTCGGCTGAGTCCCAATATGTCCCGCTGGGACCGGCCCAGTCCCATTGTGTCCCGCTGTGACAAGCCGAGTCTCATTGTGTCCTGCTGGGACCGGCCGAGTCCCATTGTGTCCCGCTGTGACAAGCCGAGTCTCATTGTGTCCTGCTGGGACCGGCCGAGTCCCATTGTGTCCCGCTGGGACCGGCCGAGTCCCATTGTGTCCCGCTGTGACAAGCCGAGTCTCATTGTGTCCTGCTGGGACCGGCCGAGTCCCATTGTGTCCCGCTGAGACTGGAGACAAGTCGAGTCCCATTGTGTCCTGCTGGGACCGGCCGAGTCCCATTGTGCCCCCCGCTGAGACAAGTCGAGTCCCATTGTGTCCTGCTGGGACCGGCCGAGTCCCATTGTGTCCCGCTGTGACCGGCCGAATCCCATTGTGTCCCGCTGGGACCGGCCGAGTCCCACTATGTCCCGCGGTAGTCGGCTGAGACCCAATATGTCCCGCTGGGACCGGCCCAGTCCCATTGTGTCCCGCTGTGACAAGCCGAGTCTCATTGTGTCCTGCTGGGACCGGCCGAGTCCCATTGTGTCCCGCTGTGACAAGCCGAGTCTCATTGTGTCCTGCTGGGACCGGCCGAATCCCATTGTGTCCCGCTGGGACCGGCCGAATCCCATTGTGTCCCCTATGTCCCGCGGTAGTCGGCTGAGTCCCAATATGTCCCGCTGGGATCGGCCGAGTCCCATTGTGTCCCGCTGTGACAAGCCGAGTCTCATTGTGTCCTGCTGGTCCCCCGCTGTGACCGGCCGAATCCTATTGTGTCCCGCTGGGACCGGCCGAGTCCCATTGTGTCCCGCTGTGACCGGCCGAATCCTATTGTCTATGTTTGTGGATGTAGAGAGACTCTAATAGCCTAAGGTCAAGCTCCAGGTAACTCCTCTGCAGAATTGTAAAATCGTTAATTGAGAAGGCGGTGCCACACTCATCAGAGTGGTCTTTAACTGAAGAGGGCTTTGGGCTAAATACCATTAAGCCAGTGCGGTCAGAAATCCCCATGTGCTGGCACACTCTAGTAGTGAGGCGTACATGAGTGGACCCAATGTACGACTCCCCACACGAGGAGCAACAAAACTGGTATACAACACCAGAGCGGCAAGCTTTGGGAACCCTGTCTTTGAAGTGGAAGATAGAACCGATGGTGAAGGTGTTTCTTAGAATCACCTTGGGGTCAAGATAGGGATAGAAGGACTCATCTACTAGAGTGTGCCAGCACATGGGGATTTCTGACCGCACTGGCTTAACCCTCGCCCTGGCAGGGGGGGGGGTCGATGCGACCCCCCCCTAAGGTTTTTCGAAGATAGCGGAAAAACGGCGGCGCGCAGCGCCGCCAAATTTGGCACAGCCTATGGGGCAACCTTTTTACATATGACCTGAAAATTTCAGGTCCAAGTGACCTTGGGTCAGGTCACCAGGTCAGAAAAACCGGTACAAGGTCATGGTCAAATTTCAATTTTCTTTTTGCACCTGTCCAACTCACAGTTTTCGACTGATTTCCTTCAAACTTTCAGGATGTGCTAAGTTCACCGAGTTGTATAACATATAGTCCGGTTTTTTTTAGGTCACTGACCTGAGGTCAGTTAGAGGTCATTACGTCGTAATGTTAAGCCTATGGGAAAATACTAAATTCGGAAAATACTGGAGATATCCGCTTCGTTTTATCACTTTTGTGCTTTGAAACCACGGTACTTAACAGCAGGTCACTTGGTGCTTCTTTGTTTGGTGTACTTATCCATGGGTCAGGTCAAATGAGGTCAACTGAGGTCAAATGACGTTTTTGCCAATAACTTGGCACATAATGACGCTAGAGCTTAAAAAATGGTATCATTGTGTTCCTAGTGATCAGCCGAATCAAATGATATGCGATATGATGCAATTTGGTTAACTTGAACTTAATTTATTAATTTAAGTTTACTTAAAATTTAAGAAAAACTTTAAGTACACTTAAGCAAGCTAAAAAGTATATCATTCGACGCGCCTTGACGTGCTGAGTTCACTGGTGCTTTTTTTTGCTCTATCTTAATTAGATCAAAAGTTATAAGCGAAAAACTTTTGACCTGTTTTTAGCGAAATTTTTACATTTATACCCCCCAAAACCCCCCTAAATATTGACCTAGAGCAACCAAATTTGCACAGGGGCGAGAACTCCGGGGGGCCCACCTACCTACCAAATTTGGTGTTTCTAGGTGCCATAGGAGCCAATCGCGAGGGGGGGGGGGTCGCATCGACCCCCCTCCCCCTGCCAGGCCGTGTTATGAAAAATGCCCTGCCAGGGCGAGGGTTAATGGTATTTAGCCCAAAGCCCTCTTCAGTTAAAGACCACTCTGATGAGTGTGGCACCGCCTTCTCAATTAACGATTTTACAATTCTGCAGAGGAGTTACCTGGAGCTTGACCTTAGGCTATTAGAATCCTATTGTGTCCCGCTGGGACCGGCCGAGTCCCACTATGTCCCGCGGTAGTCGGCTGAGTCCCAATATGTCCCGCTGGAACCGGCCGAGTCCCATTTTGTCCTCCCCTGACCCGTTCTAGAGACTTTTTCATACTCCAATGACGTCATATAATTTAACAGTGCTACCATATCTATGTCAATATACTTACAATACACCTACCTTGACTGTTTACGCCGCCGAAGCTATCGGTGACGCCTGCGCTACCGTTACCCTTTTTGCTTGTGAATTTCTGTGAATTTGTGTTATATCATAGCAAGTAATTTTATTTTTGTGATCGCTTATTTTGTTTCTATATTCAGAGTTGTGTGGCTCAGTAAAGAGCAGTTTCTTCTTACATGAACTTGAACTATTTTGCTTTTGCAAGAAGTTTTCTACTTTACATGTCAGCCAGTGTGATGTAAGATGAAGATATGCATTATTGTAAGTGACTATTATAGCTTCTTGCATTATTGCTGCATTAATTCATCATCAAGTGGCTTAGTGTTAAAGGGATGCGGCAAAAAGCCAATATTTCAGAACGCAAGTTTGAGGGATAAGGCAATGTTTTGCATTATTCCTGCTTACTCAGCTTCAGTTGTAGGCTGCAGCACATTTTGAAGCAGAATAGGCTTGTCTCAATATGCTGTGTTTGTGTTGTATATCAGATTAGGCCTTTTGCCCAAATGCAAATGCTAAAAATGTTTCAACATTTTTAGTTGGCAATATTTTGCTCTCAAAACCAGATGGCGGATATCTGTTTTTTAGTTACCATGTGGTACATAATAACATATACCTAATATAGATCAATTCCCCCATCCTCTCTTTCCATATCCAGCTTTCGGAAAGTTTTCGGACAAATCCATGACTTGGACATTTTTCGGACAAAAGTGAGCTAGGATTTTGGACATTGGACGGACATCGGACAAGAAATTTCTGAAATTGACACCTCTAGAAGAAAGCCTACACATACGAGCAGCTAGTGCAAGTCGACAGCTGTTCAGTGGCACGTACACCAATTGCACCTTCCACATCAACATCAGTGACAAGATCTAGAAGCAGATCGGTTCAGTTACCCGCAGTGTAGATGCACCCGGACGTACAGCGACTGCGCCGTTCAGTTACCTTCGTTTAGTATGCCACGTAGCATTTCTCTCCATAGGTTTGTTACTGCAGGTTTAATGCAATACACGATTCTTTGGCAGGCGCAAATGCATGAGTTTTCTTACATCGGTGCCGTAAGAAGTTGGATGGAATGGTGACCAATATATACGCTAAATCGTACGTTTAATTGACGCGTGAATCAATTTTGCTCCCCCCAAAAAGCCAAGCCCCTTTTTTCTTTAACTCTCCCCCCCCCCCAAAAAAAACCCTTTAATAATCCTGACCGGAGCGCTGAAATACTCAATGCTAAGAACTTGAACGACACGGGGAGTCATACTAAAATAGATTTTATTCACGCCTTCCCGTGAGTAAAGGATATTTGATGCACTCATGGGATCATTTAAACACTCGTGTGTAAATTTCACTCGTTTCACTCGTGAAATTTACACACTCGTGTTTAAATGATCCCACTCGTGCATCAAATATCCTTTACTCACGGGAAGGCGTGAATAAAGTATAATTCCATAACGACTCTCGCTAGTCCATTTTCAATTGTAAATAAGCCTTTTATTGCGATGCAAAGTCCCGAAATGGTGCCGACGGCGGCCGGTCCCCCGATGGTACTTGGATGGTACCATACCATAGATGGTAAACAGGTAGTTCACATTCCCGCCGCTATGCGGGCGGCGGCGGCGCCACCTGTCCTCGTGTCCGCCTGACACCGTAACGATATAGGTCTGAGCTCAAATCTCGGTAATGTCGTGCTTTTTTACTATATTTCTCAAAAACGGCACAACGTGCAATAACGTTCTATATATCATTGGAAAGAGCATCAAAAGTTGTATAACCTATCAACTTTTCACTTAAATATATCTCAACTGTAAAAAGTTATTAATCAGCAAAGACGCTCCCATTCACTTTCCATGTTAAAATTTTTCATTTTTAAACGAGCCTAAAAAGAACAAACGAATTTGCACAGCTTAAAGAAGCATAACAACATGTTCTATGGTCTTTTCTCAACAAGTCCTGAAAGTTTAAACAAAATCGTATCATATAATTTTGTACAATGAGCGAATGAAAATGTCTCTGCAAAAACGCCCATTGACTTAACATGGGGAGCGAAAAAAGTTCAACTTTGACCTCGTGCAAAGACACGTTACGAAGTTCTGAGGGGTATACGGCGCACACTAGCGTGTACCCAAACGTGTTTGCCATAAAATGCTGGGAAGAAAACCACCTCTTCCTTGGCTCGTTTTCCCGCCATTGGCGATCGCGCAAAAAGTGTCCAAAACCCCGTTGACTTAACATGGGGAAAATGGAATCGCACGTGCCACGTGCCACGAGGTTTTAAGCGAGTAGCGACCGGTGCCATCAGGTAGATCGCCTGCGGGAGCCCATACCCTGAACTTTTTACGGAAATCGAGCGATTCGTCTAGGCCCCGGTCAAGATGTCTCGATTCGCGGCCAGACTTGCAAAACATAGCCCGGAGAACGACCGCTCCGGTTGTTTTTCAATAGAAAAACACAATTCTAACGAATAGTGTTTGTCTTTTCAAACAACCTGCGGTTACCAGCATCTGCGATGCTGGGCTCCGCATCGCGGGACCGCAGGTTGTTTGAACAAGCACCTGTGCAACGCAGCAAAAACGCCCGCCGCCAAACGAGAGGATGAGCCTTGCACGTGCAGACCGGAGTGGGTGTGCTACGAACTGACGTGCACTGCACTCTACTAACCGGTCTCTAGCGGTGTGCCAAATTTGAGTGCCATCGACCCGGCCGTTTTCGAGATCTCGAAGCGGCACTCTGCACGTGCGCACGTGCAAAAGGTTCCCATCTGACTTTTGCACGGCACCCTATTCGCCGATCCCTGGCGGTGTGCTAAGTTTGATTACAATCGGCCCGGCCGTTCTGGAGGTCTGAAAGCGTCACCGTGAACGTGCGCACGTGCAGCTGCACCCCAACCGTGGCACATGGAAATACATACTAACTGACTTGTGCACGGCACCCTACTAACCAGTCTCTAGCGGTATGCCAAATTTGAGCATAGTCGGTCCAGCCGTTCTTGAGATCTGGAAGCGTCAGCCTGCACGTGCGCACGTGCAAAATGGGTTCCATCTGACTTGTGCACGGCACCGTACTCGCCGATCCCTAACGGTGTGCCAACTTTGATCACAATCGGCCCAGCCGTTCTCGAGATCTGGAAGCGTCACCCTGCCCGTGCGCACGTGCAGCGGCACCCCAACCGTGACACATGGAAATGCATTGCGCGGCGGGTGCCTACATCCATGCGAAGGATCAGCGCAATCGGCAAAATAACTACAGAGTTATTAGACTTGCTACCGAACTGACACCCTTTCGTTTTGCACGTGGCACGTGCATTAGGGGTCACACATACGCATCGAGAATAGCGCACTACGTGTCAGAAAGGAAGAGGCTATCCCTCACAAAAGACCGCAAGTGAATCGGTCAAGCGGTTGTGGAGATATAAGCTTTGCAAAGGCGCCCCCGCGGCGGCCGACTGCCAATAATTAGCAATAATCAGTGTCGCGTCCGTACATGGGAGGTATCCCCGTCACCTGTTCGTATACTCTAATGTGGTTGGGTTCAAGTCACAGTCGAGCCCTGCTTTTTTAAAACTTTTCTTAAAAACGGCACATCGTGCAGTGACGTTCTATGCATCAGTGGAAAGAGCATCGAAAGTTGTATAATCTATTAAATTTTGACTTTTATATATTTGCAACGTAAAAAGTTATTAAGCAACAAAGACGCTTCCATTGACTTTCCATGTTAAAAATTGTCATTTTTTAAAAAGCTTTTAAATAAAAAACGATTTTGCACAGCTTAACGAAGCATAACAGCGTATACTATGTTCTCTTGTCAACAACGTTTGAAAGTTTGGACGAAATCGTGACACATAATTTTTTACAATGCGCGAATGAAAATATCTCTGCAAAATTGTCCATTCACTTAACATAGGACACAGCAAAATTCCAACTTTGACCTCGTGCAAAGACACGTTCCGAGATTCTGGCTGGTATACAGCGCACACTGGCGTGTACCGGAACGTGTTTGCCATAAAATGCTGGGAAGAAAACCACCCCTTCCTTGGCTCGTTTGTCCGCCATTCGCGATGGCGCAAAAAGTGTCCCAAACCGCCATTGACTTAACATGGGCGAAAATTCAAACGCACGCGCCACGCGCAAAAGAATTCTGAGCGAGTAGCGACCGGTGCCATCAGCTAGATCGCCTCCGAGAGCCCATACTCTGAAATTTGTACGAACATCGATGGGTTAGTCTAGGCTGGAATCAATGTGCCCCAATTCGCTGCCAAGTATGGAAAACATAGCCCGGTGAACGACTGCTCCGGTTGTTTTTCAATAGAAAAACACAATTCTAACGAATAGTGTTTGTCTTTTCAAACAACCTGCGGTTACGCGGCATCTGCGATGCCGGGCTCCGCATCGCGGGACCGCAGGTTGTTTGAGCAAGCACCTTTGTAAACAAAACGCAAAACCGCAAAACTCGCAAAACGCACGTTCAAAACGCCAACGCAAAAGCCGCAAAAAAAAACAATCGCCCGCAGGCACAAAACCGCAGAAAAAACGCAAAAAAGCCGCAAAAACGCCCGTCCGCCGCAAAACGCAAACACCGCAAAAAACGCAAATACCACCGCCACAAAAAATCGCCCGCATCGCCCGCCGCCAAAGGCAAAACGTCGCAAAACGCGGCCGCCCGCCTAAAACCGCAACACCGCAAATAACGCCCGGCCGCCGGCGACCGCAAAACCCCGCAAAAAACGGCCGCCCGCCGCCAAACGCAAACACCGCAAAACACCCGCATCGCCCGCCCGCCCGCCGCCAAACACAAAAAAACGCAAAACACGCAAACACCGCCGCAAAAAAACGCCCGCAACGCACGCCCGCCCGCCGCCAACCGCAAAACGCCGCAAAAAACGGCCGCCCGCCGCCAAACAAAACCACCGCAAAAAACGCAAAAACGGCCGCCCGCCGCGAAACGCAAACACCGAAAAAACGCAAACACCGCCGCAAAAACGCCCGCCGTAGGCAAAACGCAAACACTGACGCATTAAGACAAATATGGCGCCCTGCGGCAAATGTGGTGCATTCATATCTACCGTTTAAGCAGCCATCGCTTAATTACAGCGCATCCTAATCGTCCAATTTTCGACAAAATAACGCACATTCTGCACTTTGTGGCAAAAATGGCGCTTTGAGACAAACGTGGCGCACTGCAACAAACGTGCCGCATTCGTTCATGTCGCTTAACAATTCATCAACCCACCAAATTCTAGTCCAATCGGACTTAAACTGACAAAGTTATGTACATTTGAATATTTCACTATAAAATATATCCGCAACGGAGGTGCCCAAATTTGCACGTGTGCCACGTGATCGCCGGTGGTGTAAGCAGGACTTGTCTCCTCACTGATTGCACCATTTCAGTATTCCTGGCTTGTGCTGTTTTCGGTCTCTAGCGGTGTACCAAATTTGAACTAAATCGGCCCGGCCGGTCATGAGATCTGGAAGCGTCACCCTGCACGTGCGCACGTGCAGCGGCACCCCTACCATGGCACATGAAAATGGATCGCCTAGTAGATGACTACCTCCATGCCCAGTTTCAGCGCAATCGGCCCAGTAATTACCGAGTTATTGCACATTACAAAACTGACACCTCTCCGTTTTACACGTGTCACGTGCAGTAGTGGTCACCCGCATGCATCATCCATAGTAAATACTTCTAAGAAGGGTATACGCTACCCCACACAAAAAACCGCAAGTGTATCGGTCCCCTGGTTGCGGAGATATAAGTCGTACAAAAACGTCCCCACGGAGGCCGGCCGCTAATATTTAGCATTAAATCGCATCCTTCAATGGGAGGTATCCCCGTCACCTGTTCGTATACTGTCTGAGCAGGACCATATATAGGTGTGAGCTCAAATCTCGGTAATGTCGTGCTTTTTTACTAAATTTCTCAAAAACGGCACAACGTGCAATAACGCTCTGTATATCATTGGAAAGAGCATCAAAAGTTGTATAACCTATCAACTTTTCACTTAAATATATCTCAACTGTAAAAAGTTATTAAGCAGCAAAGACGCTCCCATTCACTTTCCATGTTAAAATTTTTCATTTTTAAAGAAGCCTAAAGACAACAAACGAATTTGCACAGCTTAAAGAAGCATAACAACATGTTCTATGGTCTTTTCTCAACAAGTCCTGAAAGTTTAAACAAAATCGTATCATATAATTTTGTACAATGAGCGAATGAAAAAGTCTCTGCAAAAACGCCCATTGACTTAACATGGGGAGCGAAAAAAGTTCAACTTTGACCTCGTGCAAAGACACGTTACGAAGTTCTGAGGGGTATACGGCGCACACTAGCGTGTACCCAAACGTGTTTGCCATAAAATGCTGGGAAGAAAACCACCTCTTCCTTGGCTCGTTTTCCCGCCATTGGCGATCGCGCAAAAAGTGTCCAAAACCCCGTTGACTTAACATGGGGAAAATGGAATCGCACGTGCCACGTGCCACGAGGTTTTAAGCGAGTAGCGACCGGTGCCATCAGGTAGATCGCCTGCGGGAGCCCATACCCTGAAATTTTTACGAAGATTGAGCGATTCGTCTAGGCTGGAATCAAGTTGCCCCAATTCGCTGCCAGACTTGCAAAACATAGCCCGGAGAAGGACCGCTCCGGTTGTTTTTCAATACCAATTCGCTGCCAGACTTGCAAAACATAGCCCGGAGAAGGACCGCTCCGGTTGTTTTTCAATAGAAAAACACAATTCTAACCAGCATCTGCGATGCTGGGCTCCGCATCGCGGGACCGCAGGTTGTTTGAGCAAGCACCTCTGTGAACGCCGCAAAAACGCCCGCCGCCAAACGAGAGGATGAGCCTTGCACGTACAGACCGGAGTGGGTGTGATACGAACTGACGTGCACTGCACTCTACTAACCGGTCTCTAGCGGTGTGCCAAATTTGAGTGCAATCGACCCGGCCGTTTTCGAGATCTGGAAGCGACACCCTGCACGTGCGCACGTGCAGCCTGGGCCCCAATTGACTTGTGCACGGCGCTCTATTCGCCGATTTCTAGCGATGTACCAAATTTAATCTGAATCGGCCCAGCCGTTTCCAAGATCGGGAAACGACCCCTACACGTGCGCACGTGCAGCTGCACCCCAACTGCGGCACATGAAAATACATATGTACCAACTGACTTGTGCACGGCACCCTACTAACCAGTCTCTAGCGGTATGCCAAATTTGAGCACAGTCGGCCCAGCCGTTCTTGAGATCTGGAAGCGTCAGCCTGCACGTGCGCACGTGCCAAATGGATCCCATCTGAGTTGTGCACGGCACCCTACTCGCCGATCCCTAACGGTGTGCCAACTTTGATCACCATCGGCCCAGCCGTTCTCGAGATCTGGAATCGTCACCCTGCCCGTGCGCACGTGCAGCTGCACCCCAACCGTGACGCATGGAAATGCATTGCCCGGCGGTTGCCTACATCCATGCCAAGTATCAGTACAATCGGCAAAGTAACTATAGAGTTATTAGACTTGTTACCGAACTGACACCTCTTCGTTTTGCACGTGGCACGTGCATTAGGGGTCACCCATACGCATCGAGAATAGCACAATACGTGTAAGAAAGGAAGAAGCTATCTCACTCAAAAGACCGCGAGTGAAGCGGTCAAGCGGTTGTGGAGATATAACCTTTGCAAAGGCGCCCCAACAACGGCCGACTGCTAATATTCAGCAATAATCAGTGTCGCGTCCGCACATGGGAGGTGTCCCCTTCACCTGTTCGTATACTCTAATGTGGTTGGGTTCAAGTCACAGTCGAGCCCTGCTTTTTTACAGCTTTTCTTAAAAACGGCACATCGTGCAGTGACATTCTATACATTGTTGGAAAGAGCATCGAAAGTTGTATATTTTATTAACTTTTCAATTTGATACATCTGCAACGTAAAAAGTTATTAAGCAACAAAGACGCTCCCATTGACTTTCCATGTTAAAAATTTTAAATTTCAAATTATCTTTATAAGAAAAAATGAGTTATGCCAGCTTAACGAAGCATAACGGCATGTACTATCTTCTTTCCTCTACAAGATATAAGAGTTTGGGCGAAATCTATCTCTAAAATTTTGTACAAAGATCGAATGAAAATGTCTCTGCAAAGTCTCGACATCGCCGTCCATTGACTTAACATGGGACACAGCAAAATTTCAACTTTGACCTCGTGCAAAGATACGTTCCGAGATTCTGAGGGGTATACAGCGCACACTAGCGTGTACCCAAACGTGTTTGCCATAAAATGCTGGGAAGAAAACAACCTCTTCCTTGGCTCGTTTTTCCGCTTTTGGCGATCGCGCAAAAAGTGTCCAAAACCCCGTTCACTTAACATGGGGAAAATGGATTCGCACGTGCCACGCGCAAAAGACTTCTTAGCGAGTAGCGACCGGTGCCATCAGGTAGATCGCCTCCGAGAGCCCATACCCTGAACTTTTTACGAAGATTGAACGATTCGTTTAGGCCCCACCCAAGTTGCCCCAATTCGCGGCCACACTTGCAAGACATAGCCCGGAGAACGACCGCTCCGGTTGTTTTTCAATAGAAAAACACAATTCTAACGAATAGTGTTTGTCTTTTCAAACAACCTGCGGTTACGAATAGTGTTTGTCTTTTCAAACAACCTGCGGTTACCAGCATCTGCGATGCTGGGCTCCGCATCGCTGGACCGCAGGTTGTTTGAGCAAGCACCTTTGGAAACGCAGCAAAAACGCCCGCCGCCAAACGAGAGGATGAGCCTTGCACGTGCAGACCGGAGTCGGTGTGCTACGGACTGACGTGCACGGCACCCTATTCGCCGGTCTATAGCGGTGTGCCAAATTTGAGTGCAATCGACCCGGCCGTTTTCGAGATCTGGAAGCGTGACCCTGCACGTGCGCACGTGCAGCCTGGGCCCTAATTGACTTGTGCACGGCACTCTATTCGCCGGTTTCTAGCGATGTACCAAATTTAATCTGAATCGGCCCAGCCGTTTCCAAGATCGGGAAACGACCCCTACACGTGCGCACGTGCAGCTGCACCCCAACCGCGGCACATGAAAATACATACTTACTGACTTGTGCACGGCACCCTACTAACTAGTCTCTAGTGGTATGCCAAATTTGAGCACAGTCGGTCCAACCGTTCTTGAGATATGGAAGCGTCAGCCTGCACGTGCGCACGTGCAAACTGGGTCCCATCTGACTTGTGCACGGCACCCTACTCGCCGAGCCCTAACGGTGTGCCAACTTTGATCACAATCGGCCCAGTCGTTCTCGAGATCTGGAAGCGTCACCCTGCCCGTGCGCACGTGCAGCGGCACCCCAACCGTGACACATGGAAATGCATTGCGCGGCGGGTGCCTACAACCATGCCAAGTATCAGCGCAATCGGCAAACTAACTACAGAGTTATTAGACTTGTTACTGAACTGACTTCTTTTCGTTTTGCACGTGGCACGTGCATTAGGGGTCACCCATACGCATCGAGAGTAGCACACTACGTGTAAGAAAGGAAGGAGCTATCCCACACAAAAGACCGCGAGTGAATCGGTCCAGTGGTTGCAGAGATATAAGGTTTGTACAGGCACCCCACAGGCGGCCTACTGCTAATATTTAGCAATAATCAGTGTCGCATCCGCACACGGGAGGTATCGCCGTCACCTATTCGTATACTCTAATGTGGTTGGGTTCAAGTCACAGTCGAGCCCTGCTTTTTTACAACTTTTCTTAAAAACGGCACATCGTGCAGTGACGTTCTATACATTATTGGAAAGAGCATCGAAAGTTGTATGTTTTATTAACTTTTCACTTTGATATATCTGTAACGTAAAAAGTTATTAAGCAACAAAGACGCTCCCATTGACTTTCCATGTTAAAAATTTTCATTTTCAAACGAACTTTATTAGAAAAAACGATTTCTGCCAGCTTAACGAAGCATAACGGCATGTACTATGCTCTTTCCTTTACAAGATATAAGAGTTTGGGCGAAATCTATCTCTAAAATTTTGTACAAAGATCGAATGAAAATGTCTCTGCAAAGTCTCGACATCGCCGTCCATTGACTTAACATGGGACACAGCAAAATTCCAACTTTGACCTCGTGCAAAGACACGTTCCGAGATTCTGAGGGGTATACAGCGCACACTAGCGTGTACCCAAACGTGTTTGCCATAAAATGCTGGGAAGAAAACCACCTCTTCCTTGGCTCGTTTTCCCGCTATTGGCGATCGCGCAAAAAGTGTCCAAAACCCCGTTCACTTAACACGGGGAAAATGGAATCGCACGTGCCACGTGCCACGAGGTTTTAAGCGAGTAGCGACCGATGCCATAAGGTAGATCGCCTCCGGGAGCCTATACACTGAACTTTTTACGAAGATTGTACATTTCGTCTAGGCCCCAATCAAGATGTCTCGATTCGCTGCCAGACTTGCAAAACATAGCCCGGAGAACGACCGCTCCGGTTGTTTTTCAATAGAAAAACACAATTCTAACGAATAGTGTTTGTCTTTTCAAACAACCTGCGGTTAATCACGAATTTTCTGTATGTACCCTATTTTACTCGAAGAGGGCAAAAACGTTTTTTCCTACATGCCGGGGTATGTCTTGAGCACAGCGCGAGCCGGGCAGTACCAGCATCTGCGATGCTGGGCTCCGCATCGCGGGACCGCAGGTTGTTTGAGCAAGCACCTCTGTAACGCCGCAAAAACGCCCGCCGCCAAACGAGAGGATGAGCCTTGCACGTGCAGATCGGAGTGGGTGTGCTACGAACTGACGTGCACTGCACTCAACTAACCGGTCTCTAGCGGTGTGCCAAATTTGAGTGCAATCGACCCGGCCGTTTTTGAGATCTGGAAGCGACACCCTGCACGTGCGCACGTGCGAAATGGTCCCATCTGACTTTTGCACGGCACCCTATTCGCCGGTCTCTAGCGGTGTACCAAATTTGAGCTCAATCGGCCTGGCCGTTCTCGAGATCTGAAAGCGTCACCCTGCACGTGCGCACGTGCAGCTGCACCCCAGTCTGGGCACATGGAAATACATACTAACTGACTTGTGCACGGCACCCTACTGATCGGTCACTAGAAGTGTGCCGAATTTGAGTTCAATCGTCCCGGCCGTTCCTGAGATCTGAAAGCCTCACCCTGCACGTGCGCACGTGCAAGATTGGTTCTTACTGACCTCCGCATGGCACCCTACTAACCGGTCTCTAGCGGTGTACCAAATTTGAACTCAATCGGCCCGGCCGGTCATGAGATCTGGAAGCGTCACCCTGCACGTGCGCACGTGCAGCGGCACCCCTACCGTGGCACATAAAAATTGATCGCCTAGTAGGTGACTACCTCCATACCAAGTTTCAGCGCAATCGGCCCAGTAATTACCGAGTTATTGCACTTATTACAAAACTGACACCTCTCCGTTTTACACGTGTCACGTGCAATAGGGGTCACCCGCATGCATCGTCCATAGTAAAGTACTTGTAAGAAGGGTATACGCTACCCCTTACAAAAAACTGCAAGTGTATCGGTTCAGTGGCTGCGGAGATATAAGTCGTACGAAAACGACCCCACGGCGGCCGGCCGCTAATAATTAGCATTGAATTCGTGTCGCATCCTTCTATTGGAGGTATCCCCGTCACCTGTTCGTATACTCGTACTGTCTGAGCCAAGGCCATATATAGGTCTGAGCTCAAATCTCGGTAATGTCGTGCTTTTTTACTAAATTTCTCAAAAACGACACAACGTGCAATAACGTTCTATATATCATTGGAAAGAGCATCAAAAGTTGTATATCCTATCAACTTTTCACTTAAATATATCTTCAATGTACACAGTTATTAAGCACCAAAGACGCTCCCATTGACTTTCCATGTTAACATTTTTCTTTTTTAAAGAAGCCTAAAGACAACAAACGAATTCTGACAGCTTAACGAAGCAAAACACCATGTTCTATGGTCGTTTCTCAACAGGTCCTGAAAGTTTAAACAAAATCGTATCATATAATTTTGTACAATGAGCTAATGAAAATGTCTCTGCAAAAACGCCCATTGACTTAACATGGGGAGCGAAAAAAGTTCAAATTCAAAGTTGTACTACAAAAATATCGACTTCTTACGGGTATACAATGCACAGGGGCGTGTACCTGAACGTGTCGGCCATAAAATGGTGTGCAGCAAACCATACCTTGACCTGCGATTTTTCCCGCTATTCGCGATCGCGCAAAAAGTGTCCAAAACCCCGTTGACTTAACATGGGGAAAATGGAATCGCACGTGCCACGCGCAAAAGAATTCTGAGCGAGTAGCGACCGGTACCATCAGGTAGATCGCCTGCGGGAGCCCATACCCTGAAATTTTTACGAAGATTGAGCGATTCGTTTAGGCCCCGGTCAAGTTGCCCCAATCTCAGGCCAACTTTGCAAACATAGCCCGGAGAAGGACCGCTCCGGTTGTTTTTCAATAGAAAAACACAATTCTAACGAATAGTGTTTGTCTTTTCAAACAACCTGCGGTTAAAACTACCAGCATCTGCGATGCTGGGCTCCGCATCGCGGGACCGCAGGTTGTTTGAGCAAGCACCTCTGTAACGCCGCAAAAACGCCCGCCGCCAATCGAGAGGATGAGCCTTGCACGTGCAGACCGGAGTCGGTGTGCTACGGACTGACGTGCACGGCACCCTATTCGCCAGCCTATAGCGGTGTGCCAAATTTGAGTGCAATCGGCACGGCCATTTTCGAGATCCGGAAGCGTCACACTGCACGTGCGCACGTGCAAGCTGTGTCCAATTGACTTGTGCATGGGACCCTATTCGCCGGTCTCTAGCGGTGTACCAAATTTGAGCTCAATCGGCCCAGCCATTCTCGAGATCTGGAAGCGTCACCCTGCACGTGCGCACGTGCAGTTGCACCCCAACCGTAGCACATGGAAATACATACGAACAGACTTGTGCACGGCACCATACTAATCGGTCTCTAGAGGTGTGCCGAATTTAAGTGCAATCGGTCCAGCCGTTGTTGAGATCTGGAAGCGTCACCCTGCACGTGCGCACGTGCAAGATGGGTCCTATCTGACTTGCGCACGGCACCCTACTAACCGGTCTCTAGCGGTGTACCAAATTTGAACTCAATCGGCCCGGCCGTTCTCGAGATCTGGAAGCGTCACCCTGCACGTGCGCACGTGCAGTTGCACCCCAACCGTAGCACATGGAAACGCATGGTTCGGTGTGTGCCTACAATCTTGTTAAGTTTCAGCGCAATCAGCCCAGCACTTACCGTGTTATTGTCATAACAACAAAAGTGACACCTCTCCGTATTACACGTGTCACGTGCAGTAGGGGTCACCCGCATGCATCGTCCACAGTAAAATACTTCTAAGAAGGGTATACCCTACCCCACACAAAAAACCGCAAGTGAATCGGTCCAGTGGTTGCGGAGATATAACTCCTGCAAAAACGTCCCCACGGCGGTCGGCTGCTAATATTTAGCATTAAATCGCATCCTTCAATGAGAGGTATCCCCGTCACCTGTTCGTATACTGTCTGAGCAAAGACCATATATAGCTGTGAGCTCAAATCTCGGTTATGTCGTGTTTTTTTACTAAATTTCTCAAAAACGGCACAACGTGCAATAACGCTCTATATATCATTGGAAAGAGCATCAAAAGTTGTATATCCTATCAACTTTTCACTTAAATATATCTTCAACGTACAAAGTTATTAAGCACCAAAGACGCTACCATTGACTTTCAATGTTAAAAATTTTCACTTTTAAACGAGCTTAAAAAGAACAAACGAATTCTGACAGTTTAACGAAGCATAACAACATGTTCTATGGTCGTTTCTCAACAGGTCCTGAAAGTTTAAACAAAATCGTATCATATAATTTTGTGCAATGTGCGAATGAAAATGTCTCTGCAAAAACGCCCATTGACTTAACATGGGGAGCGAAAAAAGTTCAACTTCAAAGTCGTACTACAAAAAATATCGACTTCTTACGGGTAGACGGCGCATATGGGCGTGTACCTGAATGTGTCAGTCATAAAATGGTGTGCAGCAAACCATACCTTGATCGGCGATTTTTTCCGCCATTCCCGATCGCGCAAAAAGTGTCCAAAACCCCGTTGACTTAACATGGGGAAAATGGAATCGCACGTGCCACGTGCCACGAGGTTTTAAGCGAGTAGCGACCGGTGCCATCAGGTAGATCGCCTGCGGGAACCCATACCCTGAACTTTTTACGAAAATCGCAATGCACGTTTAGGCCCCGGTCAAGATGTCTCGATTCGCTGCCAGACTTGCAAAACATAGCCCGGAGAAGGACCGCTCCGGTTGTTTTTCAATAGATGAACTTTTTACGAAAATCGCAATGCACGTTTAGGCCCCGGTCAAGATGTCTCGATTCGCTGCCAGACTTGCAAAACATAGCCCGGAGAAGGACCGCTCCGGTTGTTTTTCAATAGAAAAACACAATTCTAACGAATAGTGTTTGTCTTTTCAAACAACCTGCGGTTACCAGCATCTGCGATGCTGGGCTCCGCATCGCGGGACCGCAGGTTGTTTGAGCAAGCACCTCTGTAACGCCGCTAAAGGTGTGCCGAA
Source organism: Amphibalanus amphitrite (assembly GCF_019059575.1). Taxonomy (NCBI): domain Eukaryota; kingdom Metazoa; phylum Arthropoda; class Thecostraca; order Balanomorpha; family Balanidae; genus Amphibalanus; species Amphibalanus amphitrite. The sequence continues at coordinate 1,196,766 of NW_024881556.1, forward strand.
TTTGAATGCAATCAGCCCAGCCGTTTCTGAGATCTGAAAGCCTCACCCTGCACGTGCGCACGTGCAAGCTGGGTCCCAAATGACTTGTGGACGGCACCCTAGTTGCCGGTCTCTAGCGGTGTACCGAATTTAAGCTCAATCGGCCCAGCCGTTTTCAAGATCTGGAAGCGACCCATACACGTGCGCACGTGCAGTTGCACCCCAACCGAGACACATGAGTATACATACTAACTGACTTGTGCACAGCACCCTACTAACCGGTCTCTAAAGGTGTGCCGAATTTGAATGCAATCGGCCCAGCCGTTCCTGAGATCTGGAAGCGTCACCCTGCACGTGCGCACGTGCAACCTGGGGCCCAGCAGACCTGTGCAAGACACCCTACTACGCGATCTCTAGCGGTGTGCCAAATCTGAGCACAATTGGCCCGGCCGTTCTCGAGATCTGGAAGCGTCACCCTGCACGTGCGCACGTGCAGTTGCACCCCAATCGTGGCACATGGAAATACATACTAAATGACTGCAACCTACTGATCGGTATCAAGCGTTATGCCAAATTTGAACACAATCGGTCCAGCCGTTCTCGAGATCTGGAAGCGTCACCCTGCACGTGCGCACGTGCAGTTGCACCCCTACCAAGACACATGGAAATGCATCGCCTGGAAAGTGTCTACCTCCATGCCAAGTTTTAGCGCAATCGGCCCAGTAATTACCGCGAGCTATTGCGCTTATTACAAAACAGGCACCTCTTGGCTTTGCACGTGGAACGTGCGTTAGGGGTCACCCATATGCATCGAGAGTAGCACACTATGTGAAAGAAGGGAAAAAGCTACCCCACACCATAAACCGCACGTGTATCAGCCCAGTGGTTGCCGAGATATAAGTCGTACAAAAACGTCCCCACGGCGGCCGGCCGCTATTTAGCAGTAAAATCGTGTCGCATCCTTCTATGGGAGGTATCCCCGTCACCTGTTCGTATACTGTCTGAGCAAAGGCCATACGTTACGGTCCAAACTCCATAGGTGAGGCGGACATACGAATTTACGAGAGTTTAGCGACGAAATGATTCACTTAATTGTTAAGTAATGGGTACCATTAGGTAGACCATAAATTTTATCTAGCATCTCACCGTAGATGCAGTAAAAAGTGCTTTACTTTTCAATGTATATAAAGACTTGCTCAGCTCAATCAGTTCACTCTGTATTGGCTCAAGCCGTATCATGCGAACGCAATACAAACTAGAGCACCGACAGCGCAGCGCTCCCCAACTCACTGCTCGCCCAGTCCACCCGGGCCGCCGCCACGACGGCCCCCCGCAAGTAGGCATCCCGCACTGCACCGACAGCCGCGGGCGACCAGCTGACCGGCCAGCTGACCGGCCAGCAGCCGGCGGGCGGCAAGCCGCGGATGGCCGACCCGCCGGCGCGGCGAGGGAGGGGAGGGACGCAGCTGAAAGACCCGACTACATATATATCAAAGAAACATTATATGTAATCATCGATGACGCGACATAAATCTGCTTTATTGGGGTTAGCGGTGTAGTCTGTGATGCCATCACAATGAAAATAGCCTAGTTTTGTAGAGCATCAAATTCTGATTCCATAACGACTCTCGCTAGTCCATTTTCAATTGTAAATAAGCCTTTTATTGCGATGCAAAGTCCCGAAATGGTGCCGACGGCGGCCGGTCCCCCGATGGTACCATACCATAGATGGTAAACAGGTTAGTTCACATTCCCGCCGCTATGCGGGCGGCGGCGGCGCCACCTGTCCTCGTGTCCGCCTGACACCGTAACGATATAGGTCTGAGCTCAAATCTCGGTAATGTCGTGCTTTTTTGCTATATTTCTCAAAAACGGCACCACGTGCAATAAAGTTGTATATATCATTGGAAAGAGCATCAAAAGTTGTATAAAATATCAACTTTTGACTTAAACATATCTTTAACGTAAAAAGTTATAAAGCAGCAAAGACGCTCCCATTGACTTTGCATGTTAAAAAATTTCTTCTTTAAACGAGCTCAAAAAGAACAAACGAATTCTGACAGCTTAACGAAGCATAACAACATATTCTATGGTCTTTTCTCAACAAGTCCTGAAAGTTTAAACAAAATCGTATCATATAATTTTGTACAATGAGCGAATGAAAATGCCTCTGCAAAAACGCCCATTGACTTAACATGGGGAGCGAAAAAAGTTCAACTTCAAAGTCGTACTACAAAAAGTATCGACTTCTTACGGGTATACGACGCACAGGGGCGTGTACCTGAACGTGTCGGCCATAAAATGGTGTGCAGCAAACCATACCTTGACCTGCGATTTTTCCCGCTATTCGCGATCGCGCAAAAAGTGTCCAAAACCCCGTTGACTTAACATGGGGAAAATGGAATCGCACGTGCCACGTGCCACGAGGTTTTAAGCGAGTAGCGACCGGTGCCATCAGGTAGATCGCCCCCGAGAGCCCATACGCTGAACTTTTTACGAAAATCGCAATGCACGTTTAGGCCCCACCCAAAATGTCTCGATTCGCTGCCAGACTTGCAAAACATAGCCCGGAGAACGACCGCTCCGGTTGTTTTTCAATAGAAAAACACAATTCTAACGAATAGTGTTTGTCTTTTCAAACAACCTGCGGTTATGACCAAGAAACTGTCGGTGTCAAAATGCCATATTATTTGATAGGCCGGGCAGGAAACAAAAGTTTACTGCCCGGGTTTACTGCCCAGGGCAATGACCTCTGAACTATAGAGCTTATCGCATTAGCCTACAGGTACCAGCATCTGCGATGCTGGGCTCCGCATCGCGGGACCGCAGGTTGTTTGAGCAAGCACCTCTGTAACGCCGCAAAAACGCCCGCCGCCAAACAAGAGGATGAGCCTTGCACGTGCAGATCGGAGTGGGTGTGCTACGAACTGACGTGCACTGCACTCAACTAACCGGTCTCTAGCGGTGTGCCAAATTTGAGTGCAATCGACCCGGCCGTTTTTGAGATCTGGAAGCGACACCCTGCACGTGCGCACGTGCAAAATGGTCCCATCTGACTTTTGCACGGCACCCTATTCGCCGGTCTCTAGCGGTGTACCAAATTTGAGCTCAATCGGCCTGGCCGTTCTCGAGATCTGAAAGCGTCACCCTGCACGTGCGCACGTGCAGCTGCACCCCAGTCTGGGCACATGGAAATACATACTAACTGACTTGTGCACGGCACCCTACTGATCGGTCACTAGAAGTGTGCCGAATTTGAGTTCAATCGTCCCGGCCGTTCCTGAGATCTGAAAGCCTCACCCTGCACGTGCGCACGTGCAAGATTGGTTCTTACTGACCTCCGCACGGCACCCTACTAACCGGTCTCTAGCGGTGTACCAAATTTGAACTCAATCGGCCCGGCCGGTCATGAGATCTGGAAGCGTCACCCTGCACGTGCGCACGTGCAGCGGCACCCCTACCGTGGCACATAAAAATTGATCGCCTAGTAGGTGACTACCTCCATACCAAGTTTCAGCGCAATCGGCCCAGTAATTACCGAGTTATTGCACTTATTACAAAACTTACACCTCTCCGTTTTACACGTGTCACGTGCAATAGGGGTCACCCGCATGCATCGTCCATAGTAAAGTACTTGTAAGAAGGGTATACGCTACCCCTTACAAAAAACTGCAAGTGTATCGGTTCAGTGGCTGCGGAGATATAAGTCGTACGAAAACGACCCCACGGCGGCCGGCCGCTGATAATTAGCATTGAATTCGTGTCGCATCCTTCTATGGGAGGTATCCCCGTCACCTGTTCGTATACTCGTACTGTCTGAGCCAAGGCCATATATAGGTCTGAGCTCAAATCTCGGTAATGTCGTGCTTTTTTACTAAATTTCTCAAAAACGGCACAACGTGCAATAACGTTCTATATATCATTGGAAAGAGCATCAAAAGTTGTATATCCTATCAACTTTTCACTTAAATATATCTTCAATGTACACAGTTATTAAGCACCAAAGAAGCTCCCATTGACTTTCCATGTTAACATTTTTCATTTTTAAAGAAGCCTAAAGACAACAAACGAATTCTGACAGCTTAACGAAGCATAACAACATGTTCTATGGTCGTTTCTCAACAGGTCCTGAAAGTTCAAACAAAATCGTATCATATAATTTTGTACAAGGAGCGAATGAAAATGTCTCTGCAAAAACGCCCATTGACTTAACATGGGGAGCGAAAAAAGTTCAAATTCAAAGTTGTACTACAACAAATATCGACTTCTTACGGGTATACAACGCACAGGGGCGTGTACCTGAACGTGTCGGCCATAAAATGGTGTGCAGCAAACCATACCTTGACCTGCGATTTTTCCCGCTATTCGCGATCGCGCAAAAAGTGTCCAAAACCCCGTTGACTTAACATGGGGAAAATGGAATCGCACGTGCCACGCGCAAAAGAATTCTGAGCGAGTAGCGACCGGTACCATCAGGTAGATCGCCTGCGGGAGCCCATACCCTAAAATTTTTACGAAGATTGTACATTTCGTCTAGGCCCCGCTCAAGTTGCCCCAATTCGCGGCCAGACTTGCAAAACATAGCCCGGAGAACGACCGCTCCGGTTGTTTTTCAATAGAAAAACACAATTCTAACGAATAGTGTTTGTCTTTTCAAACAACCTGCGGTTACTACACGTGCGCTGGTGCAACTGCACCCCAACCGTGGCACATGAAAATACATACTAACTGACTTGTGCACGGCACCCTACTAACCAGTCTCTAGCGGTATGCCAAATTTCAGCAGAGTCGGCCCAGCCGTTCTTGAGATCTGGAAGCGTCAGCCTGCACGTGCGCACGTGCATAGCGGGTCCCATCTGACTTGTGCACGGCACCCTACTAACCGGTCTCTAGCGGTGTACCAAATTTGAACTCAATCGGCCCGGCCGTTCTGGAGATCTGGAAGCGTCACCCTGCACGTGCGCACGTGCAGTTGCACCCCTACCAAGACACGTGGAAATGCATCGCCTGGAATGTGTCTACCTCCATGCCAAGTTTTAGCGCAATCGGCCCAGTAATTACCGCGAGCTATTGCACTTATTACAAAACAGGCACCTCTTGGCTTTGCACGTGGAACGTGCGTTAGGGGTCACCCATATGCATCGAGAGTAGCACACTATGTGAAAGAAGGAAAAAAGCTACCCAACACAAAAAACCGCACGTGTATCAGCCCAGTGGTTGCCGAGATATAAGTCGTACAAAAACGTCCCCACGGCGGCCGGCCGCTATTTAGCAGTAAAATCGTGTCGCATCCTTCTATGGGAGGTATCCCCGTCACCTGTTCGTATACTGTCTGAGCAAAGACCATACGTTACGGTCCAAACTCCATAGTGAGGCGGACATACGAATTTACGAGAGTTTAGCGACGAAATGATTCACTTAATTGTTAAGTAATGGGTACCATTAGGTAGACCATAAATTTTATCTAGCATCTCACCGTAGATGCAGTAAAAAGTGCTTTACTTTTCAATGTATATAAAGACTTGCTCAGCTCAATCAGTTCACTCTGTATTGGCTCAAGCCGTATCATGCGAACGCAATGCAAACTAGAGCACCGACAGCGCAGCGCTCCCCAACTCACTGCTCGCCCAGTCCACCCGGGCCGCCGCCACGACGGCCCCCCGCAAGTAGGCATCCCGCACTGCACCGACAGCCGCGGGCGACCAGCTGACCGGCCAGCTGACCGGCCAGCAGCCGGCGGGCGGCAGGGCGCGGATGGCCGACCCGCCGGCGCGGCGAGGGAGGGGAGGAACGCAGCTGAAAGACCCGACTACATATATATCAAAGAAACATTATATGTAATCATCGATGACGCGACATAAATCTGCTTTATTGGGGTTAGCGGTGTAGTCTGTGATGCCATCACAATGAAAATAGGCGCCTAGTTTTGTACAGCATCAAATTCTGATTCCATAACGACTCTCGCTAGTCCATTTTCAATTGTAAATAAGCCTTTTATTGCGATGCAAAGTCCCGAAATGGTGCCGACGGCGGCCGGTCCCCCGATGGTACCATACCATAGATGGTAAACAGGTTAGTTCACATTCCCGCCGCTATGCGGGCGGCGGCGGCGCCACCTGTCCTCGTGTCCGCCTGACACCGTAACGATATAGGTCTGAGCTCAAATCTCGGTAATGTCGTGCTTTTTTACTATATTTCTCAAAAACGGCACCACGTGCAATAAAGTTGTATATATCATTGGAAAGAGCATCAAAAGTTGTATAAAATATCAACTTTTCACTTGAATATGTCTTCAAGGTACAAAGTTATTAAGCACCAAAGACGCTCCCATTGACTTTCCATGTTAAAATTTTTCATTTTTAAAGAAGCCTAAAGACAACAAACGAATTTGCACAGCTTAAAGAAGCATAACAACATGTTCTATGGTCTTTTCTCAACAAGTCCTGAAAGTTTAAACAAAATCGTATCATATAATTTTGTACAATGAGCGAATGAAAAAGTCTCTGCAAAAACGCCCATTGACTTAACATGGGGAGCGAAAAAAGTTCAACTTTGACCTCGTGCAAAGACACGTTACGAAGTTCTGAGGGGTATACGGCGCACACTAGCGTGTACCCAAACGTGTTTGCCATAAAATGCTGGGAAGAAAACCACCTCTTCCTTGGCTCGTTTTTCCGCTATTCCCGATCGCGCAAAAAGTGTCCAAAACCCCGTTGACTTAACATGGGGAAAATGGAATCGCACGTGCCACGTGCCACGAGGTTTTAAGCGAGTAGCGACCGGTGCCAACAGGTAGATCGCCTGCGGGAGCCCATACACTGAAATTTTTAAGAAAATCGAGCCACAAGTTTAGGCCTGACCCAAGTTGCCCCAATTCGCGGCCAGACATGCAAAACATAGCCCGGAGAAGGACCGCTCCGGTTGTTTTTCAATAGAAAAACACAATTCTAACGAATAGTGTTTGTCTTTTCAAACAACCTGCGGTTATGCGGGAGCCCATACCCTAAAATTTTTACGAAGATTGTACATTTCGTCTAGGCCCCGCTCAAGTTGCCCCAATTCGCGGCCAGACTTGCAAAACATAGCCCGGAGAACGACCGCTCCGGTTGTTTTTCAATAGAAAAACACAATTCTAACGAATAGTGTTTGTCTTTTCAAACAACCTGCGGTTATTGATCCAGGGAATGTATAATTGACATCATTATTGCATGATATTTGCATCGTAAAATTAGAAAACTAACATTTTTGGTAAAAAATATCTGCTCTGCTTATAAAGGGCTTCGAAATATTTTGTATTGGTTACAAAGCCAAAATTATGGTTAGATATGCGCCTATTAACCCAAATCCATTATCGCTTGTTGTCTTATCTTCGTTTTATATGTACACCGTTTCCTTGGGCCTAGGTTTATTTATTTATTGAGTTATTATTTGATAGTTGTATAGTCCTTTCCTCGAAACAAACATGTAAAATATGGAAAATATAATGTATTTCACGAACGTTTTGCCATAGGGCATCAACACAGCACGATTATATATATAAAGCAAAGATTTTTGCAAGAAGACTGGAAAATTCACGTTTAATCACTAGGAATAGTATACCTTCTTCTTGTTCTTTGTCGTGACAAATCATTCATGAATTGTGTTCCTTGGATATCCAATTGTTGTGCCATTCTGAGGTAATATTGTCAGAGACGATTTCGTTTGAAGTAAGGTATTTTGATGCATTTTTTCTGTGCATTTCCTTCAAAGCTTTATCCACAGCAGTAGCGCAATCATTGTTAGGAAATTATGTACAAAACAATTGTATAAGTGTCACCAAAACCTGTCAAAACGTTTTAATAGGTATGCTGCATGTAGGAAAAATCTTACTGACCTCAGCCGTACCAAGCAGCCGTACGAAATTATTTGGAAACTCGGATTGCAAAATTTGACTCCGGCCCTCGTGCTCCGCACTCGGGCCTCCGTCAATTTTGCAAACCTCGTTTCCAAATAATTTCGTCGGCCCGGTCAGTAATATATAATCACCGCTCATTCATTCATTTATTGACTGGCATCATTGCCAAAGACGAGTGAGGAAGATTTTGGAAATCACGTGGCTTGTATAACGGAATGGCTGCTAGCAGTTTACGTGGTCAAATGTGTAGAAATACGCAACACTTCTTCAAAACTGCGATGGCCCATACCTCCCGGGGCCCATACCTCCCGGGTCTCCCCTACTATTTGCTGAGCTGAATCTGGATAATAATTGCCTCCAGTCGCGACTGGCAACCAAAAGCACACCGCAGCCTTCAAGCTCGATAGCTAAGAGATGTCCTGTAAAGGTATAATGATCGTCGTACCTCATCAGAATTGAGCGCAATTGTGCTTTTGGCCAGAAGATAAATGTTCGGTCGATTCTGGGATGCCCTGCTATTGCACGAGGGCCGGATGGGAGAATTTGGCCGCCCGCCAAACCGATTGACGCCTGGCTGGTACCGGGCGGGCGCTGCACTCGGAGTGTGATGGTCGCTAACATTAAGTATGTGTTTGTCACTAAAAACTGACATTGTATGAGCATTGATAAATATTGTTTGACGCTACATTGTGTGACCGATAGTGGCTGTTCCCGCTCCACTGGTGGGTGGGTGACCGAAGTCGCCATCTGAGAAAAACTGCAGCTAGGTGATCAGCGCCTCTTGAAAAATAGATACTGAGCCCCAAGGCAAAAAAAAAAATGTGCATCCGATAGTCAAATGCGTTTATCGCGGTGAATAAGTTCATGAAGTACTTGTAGAGTTTAAAGAAAGCCTAACGAGCAAAAAAGCCAAGGGCGACGAATTCAAGCCATGTTGAAATAAATAGCATCCAACTGGTCGGCACCTGTTTGGCTGGGCAGTGCTGGGCAGTTGGTGCGCTGTTTGGCTGGGCAGTGCTGTCTGGTGCGGTCTGGTACTGTCTGGTGCGATCTGGTGCGGTCTGGTGCGGTCGCGTTGGTGCCCTGTTTGGCCAAGCAGTGTGGTCTGGTGCGGTCTGGTGCGGTCCCGTTGGTGCCCTGTTTGGCCGGGCAGTGCTGTCTGGTGCGGTCTGGTGCGATCTGGTGTGGTCTGGTGCGGTCTGGTGCGGTCCTGTTAGTACCCTGTCTGGCCGGGCAGTGCGGTCTGGTGCTGTCTGGTGCGGTCTGGTGCGGTCCCGTTGGTACCCTGTTTGGCCGGGCAGTGCGGTTACCTGGCTCTCGGGGCTCGACCAGCCGCCCGTCGCTCGGACGCCGCGGTATGTGCAGACCCGGTCGCGTGCGAGGCCCAAATGTAGCGGCCGAGACGACCCCCCCCCCATGTAAAGGACCCGGTCTGACACTGACTGTATCCGCCTCAGCGATGCCATGAACCATGGTCGACTTTCCTGAAGGTTTATGGCGGCGCGAATACCCGGTCCCGTGTCGTGCCTTCTTATTGTGACCATCATCGGCCGCCTAGAAAAAGTGGGGTAAACACGACCACTCCCGCGTCCCTCCCGCGTCCCTAGCCTCAGCCAGCCGCCCCTCCCCCGCCGTGGCCTCAGCCAGTCCCCCCATACGACCTCAGGCAGCCGCCACCCTCACCGCGTCAGACAGACCCCCCCCCCCCCCACCTACACGGCCTAAGTCAGCCGCCACCCTCACGGCGTCAGACAGACCCCCCCCCCCACACACACACACACGGCCTCAGTCAGACCCCACAAACATGGCCTCAGTCAGCCCCCCCCCCCCCCACACACACACACGGCCTCAGTCGGCTCAGCTGCGCCTGACATTCTGTCTGATATGGCGTGTAATCTAATGGATACGTAGGAAATACTGCAAGGCTGATTTCAGCTTTTGTTGATTGAGCTTACTAAAATCGTGTGCTTAGCTGCCTCGAACTGGTTTCAACATTTTTTTTTTGTAAAAATGTTATCAGGCAGTGCGATATGAACCATTTCTCGGATTTGATAATGTACATACGTACATTGCGAGCCCACTTTTAAGATAAACAGAGTCCGTCTGGAGCACTGAACTATGTCTGGAGCAACTAGAGGGAAGTGACAGCGGGTCTGGAGTGCACAATGCACATCCATGTTTTAGGATGTTTATTAGGGGTGCAGCTGCACAACTGCACAATGCATACCCTCTTCTGCCGTCCCTGATTTCTTGTCACATTCGACAAACGCTTTCAACCGCTCCCGAGTGAAACAAGACACGCTCAAATTAACCCTCGCCGGACCTATTGGTTTTCTACATACGCGCCGGCCGAGGGGGGGGGGGGGTACGACCCCCCTCGCCGTTTCGCCCCTGGTGGAGCTAGCGCGTCGCGGAAAAAACGAGCGTGTGCGCTGTTACGAGACGCAGAGATTGGTATCCGATTTTAAGGTCCTAGGTCAACCGGTGACCTCTGAGGTCAGGTCAAGTGCCCCAGGGTACGGTTCAGTTTTTGGTGAATAACTTCGCAAAAAACGGCCGCAGAGCAGCGATTTTGGCAGCATCGTGTTCGCCTCGCTCAGGCGCGTCGATTGATAAACTTTTTTGTTCGGTTCAGGTCAACTTAGGGTGTTGACCTCAGGTCAAGGTCAGGTCAGCACCCTCAGGTCACGAAGTTGGTCGAAAGAGGTCATGTCGCATATCATTCGATTCGGCAGGTCTTCCTGAGTCCATTGCTGGCTTTCTCGACTCGCTAGCTCAATTTGATCGGGAGTTATTGACGAAAAACTAATATGACCTTGATGACGTCATAAATGACGTCACGAAAGGTCAACATTGCAAAAGTGACGCATCTAACCTTGCAAGGAGTTCATCAAATCACGATTATGTGTGCTTGAGATAGTTGGAGATCGTTCCCGGCGCCAGAATAGCAGTTTTCATTTTTCCCCATTGACTTATAATGGTGAGGTCACGAAAATGACCTGACCTCATATGACCGTTAGGAAAAATCCGAGATATACAAGTTGTGAGACTCATAATGGATACTAGATCCTGCAAGTTTCATTTCCCTGTGACATCTCCTCTGGCAGTGAGGGCGTTGCGAAGTTGCGACATCTGAAGACCGTGCAGAGGTTCACTTATGACGTCATAGGTCAGTGACCTTACCTGACCCAGAAATGCGGTTGGTGTCAAAAGATGCGGCTTGGATCAAAGGTCAGATATGCCAAGTTTCAGCTCTCTATCGCCAGCGTGTTCGGAGCTATCGCGAAAAAACCCTATGGGGGGGGGGCGGCACCCGCCCCCCCCCCCTCGGCCGGCGAGGGTTAACCCTCGCATGTGTGCGGCGTTTGCCAGCTTCTAATGTGTAGGGGGGGGGGTCGGTTGGAACCCTCCCCCCTTGCCGTTTGGCCCCTGATCGAGCTAGAGCTTTGCGGAAAAAACAAGCGTGTTGCCCGTCACGAGAGGAAGCCGATGATACCCAATTTTAAGGTCCTAGGTCATTGGTTGACCTTCCAGGTCACTGGTCAGGTCAGTGACCCAAGGTCGGGAAAATCGGGACCTGTTCGAAAGTCGTAAAATGTGGCTGCTATGGGGTTTTTGGGGACGCTGATCACGAATATATCGTTCAGTTTTGATCACAGATGATGTCTAGCATTTAGACCAGGTCGGGTCAGGGATCAGGTCAGGTCAACCGGTAGGCGTCGTGACGGGCATTCGTAGTACGTGTCAACCGCCTCTGACAGCTTCGTAACATGTTACGAAGTCACCAAAACTACTTCGTTTATGTTAAAATGGTTGCTAAATTCGAATTCAGCACTGAAAACTTTTTTACCATTTCCTGAAGGGTAAACCCGCCATAGCATGGTAGCTTGACACACAGACGTTTTTTACCACCTTCCAGATGGTAAATTTTACTCTTTCATGAAGAGTAAACTCGCCAGGGAGGGGTAACATGACACACAGACGTTTTTTACCATCTTCTGAATGGTAAACTCTTTTGATTTACTCTTGTCTAAAGTGTAACATTTTTTGGGTTACACTCTTTGAAAGGGTAAATCTTTAACGGAACCCTTTTTTAGGGAGTAACGCATCATCTACTCTGTGCTTTACCCTCCTACAGAGAGTAAATTCTTATGGCCTACCCTTTGTCACATGGTAATGTTTACTCTTTCCTTTAGTGTAAACCCCCCAGAGGATGGTAACAGACCCACAGACGGTTCCTTCAGAAGCTTCACGAAGCTTCTGTTAACCGGAGCTCACCAACTAAAAAAAAATGTTTCAAGAGCAACAATGTAGGTATATTTGGCTTCCGTACAAACAATACGAGGGGCACACCAACCATGAACATTGTGAGACTCTTCACTTATTCATACAAATTTATACAAAGCGTTCAGCAATGCACAAGCGGTAAATAAACACCACGATACAACTTGAATGCAATTTGAATATGAATACAAGACATTCAGCGCCCTCATATTGAATTAGGCAGAGCGCACAATATTTGAAGTGAGCGACGGCGTTCCTGGGTGGTCGCCCGTCTGCGTGAGATAATGAGACTGGATCACTACAGTGCAAGGCTTTTTCAAAGTCACCAACAAAATGCATAAACTTGTAGCATCACAACAAAATTAATGTACGTACTCACAACACTAGGCCACGTGGCCGTGCACGGGGTCCTGTTAACCAGGTCAAATTAGCACCACTCAACGGCACGCAATGCTCTAGCACATCGGTACTTACAATAAAATGTCCACAGAGGCTCTATAGGCGATGAACAACACACAAGCACAATCACCAACGGCCACGCCGCGCGGCACCGACACTGCTCACATCCGCTCTCGGAGACCAACGGCCGAAAACTGACAGATGCGCGCGGCCTTCAAACCGCAAACGGCCGATCTCGTTTCTGATTGGCTGATTGTTTCCATTTCAAATATCATCTTCACGAGGGTAAACAAGATCCACGCATGAAACGACTATCTGTACCCGAGTCACGATACCCAGGAGGAAAGAGTTTTCGTGATGTTCTGGATCGCGAGAGTAATATTGATATTTACATGGTAATAATACTCTTCGCTGGCGAATAAGTTCATATTAACCACGTACCGTTACTATGCACATAATGGTAGCAGCGAGTTACCCTTTCAATATACTATTATCTTGCGGGTTTGATGAAAATGAACTCTCCAGGAGGTAGTAAAAAAGTTTTGAGCTAGCTCCAAAAACTAGCCTAGAAACATGTAAGTAAAACTCGAAAAAGTGAACCGAGGTCACCAAAGGTCAATGACCTGACCTGACCTTCAAGTGACCTTGACACCCACCCTAATGCATGGGAGCAACATCAAATCACATGTTTGAACGTTTGAAACCACGAAAAGCTTGCAAACGCGCGGCTAATGCGAGCCGACATACGCCGAATCGCGATTCCGGCCAAACATGGCCTCGGAAAAGAGGTCACAGGTCAAAGGTCATTTGGGTCAGGGTCATGAAATTTTCAGGGTAGATGTAAAATTGACCAATGCAAGGGTACTGAAAGTTTTATCTCGATCGGCCGCTTTTTACGCGAGTTATTTGCGAAAAACCATGGGGGGTCCATCCGACCCCCTACACATGCGAGGGTTAAAATATTATCTCCTTGTGGAGGCTGGGCAAAATTTGATCACTCAGGGGCATTCCTTGAAACTTCTGGGACATTTGCGCCAGAAGTCAGCATGTTAGCCGAGGCCCTGGACTGGACGACTGAGCTGGCAGTGACAGCGGGACTGACCGTCGGGTAGTACGACAGCCGACCCGCCCGACCGCTCCGGCTCCGGCCGGCCCGAGGGGTCAGCCCGCCAGTCCGGTAGGCTACCTGAGGCGTACTGAATCAGATAAGAATTTTTGAAAGAGCTGAACACCATGTGGTCGCCACCTCTCTCATGAATGGATCCATTTAACACGCGCACCGACGGGGGGTGGGCGGATATCCACTCCCCTGAGGTTTTTCGCGGATAGCGGGAAAACCGCGGCGCTACGCGCCACGAAATTTAGTACGACTATTCTCTCATCAATTTTACACATGGTGTGCAAGTTTGAACCTCCTAACTTTTAAGGTCAGGTCACCAGGTCACTTTGAATGACCCAACCTCAAGTCACTTTTTTGCAACTTTGTCACCGTGCCAGAGCTACAGTAGATGTCGGAGGCCTTTGAAAGTCGCAGGATGTTATTAGGTCTTTAGTAGCTACAATTTGTATATCTCGGAATTTTGATGTCGGTGACCTAAGGTCAGGTCAATTTCGCGACCTCCCCATTATAAGTCATGGGGGAAAAATCAACTCCCTGTTTTTACCACTAAAACGGGTCGGAATGGCCCCATATACCATACATGACTTCATATACGATCAACCTTTACTACCTTGAGGTCTGTTTTGCTGTTGGGCAGCTGTAAGGTCATGTGACGTCATCAAAGGTCACCAGCGGTTTTTTGCCAATAACTCCGTACAGGAACAAGATACAGCCGCGCGGGTGTTCTCATTGTGTTCAGCTCGTCAAGACGCATCGAATGATATACATGATGACCTCGAGGTCACGTGCCCTGAGGTCAACCTTTGACCTTGACCTTTCGAGGTCAACATATATATCATTCGATGCGGATTGACGAGAGGATCACGATGATGCCCTTCGTTTGTTCCTATATTGACTAATTCGAAAGTTATTCAAGAAAAACTCTCTCCATATCTAGCGCCGCCATTTTGACTTTTTCGACCCCTGTGACGTCATCTTTGACCTGACCTGAAAATGACCTTAGTAAAAATTGTAGACCTTGTCCGTGCGTATCCGATGTCGTTTACCGCTTGTCGCTATCTTGCTTCGTTCTCGAGATCTCAGGGGGGCGGTCATCCGCCCCCCCCCCGTCGGTGCGAAGTTGGCGCAGACCCCCGTCGGTGCGCGGGTTAATAACAGAGTCAGCAAATCCGAGGAGCGGAGAACAGAAACGTTAATTTCTAGATGGCTGCTCAAGGCTGCATATAGGCGATCGGGAACATTTTGGTAAATAGGACATTCAAGAATAAAGTGACGTTCGCGGAGCCGAGTCGAATGAAGGAGGTATTGATTCAGTGACTCGGCGCTGTACAGTTGTGTCGGCCGGCAGCGGTCGCGGCACAAGAATTTTTTTTCGCGGCACGAGAGGGTTTTTTCGGGAACTGGTATTAATTAGTGTTGCTCGGCCTCTGGTGTACTGAAGTTTCAGTGCGGACTCAAAAGCTCTGCAGTGACTGAGCGTTGGCCGAATTTTTAGACGTTGAATGGCATTGTTTTGCCTTCTTGTGCCAAAGGGCATCATCGGATTTACTAGCTGCTTGGTACCTTGAAGTTGTAGGAAACTCAAAGCAGCAGCACTGCGACTGCGAATACTTTCTCAGCTCCCGGTTGCTGAGCTGTGAGAAGCCACTCCAAATGTTGGACGGACAGTGCGTTCACAGACGGGCACATATGTGTAACTTTGTTCTAAAAATTAGCTCCCAAACGTGCGGGCCGCTGTCCCATTGCTGTAAAACCAGATTACTTACGAGGGACCATCTCATGACACACACCTTCTAGCTTCAACAATGCCAACTATCCTTGCTTGATGGCATTACCCTTTTTTTCGATCTCGAAATGGCATGCATAGCTGCCCTGGCGGTTAGCCACTAAGAAGTCTCCTGGCCGTCCTGACCTGACTTGACCTGGCCTGACCTGACCTGATGTTGTGTTTTTAGGAGGCCGTGGACGCCCTGGTCGCAGACTACCTGCGTCGTTTCTCGGAGATCGCCGGTCCGCTCATCAACTGCGCGCCGATCCTCAACTGGTTCGAGCTCGATGCTGGCGGCGCTCGGCAGGTCGGCGCCGACGACTCGGACATCAACACGCCGGCCGTGGCCGCCGCGCTCGTCGGGAAACGCTACGTGGCACAGGCCAGCGACGAAATCAGCCTGGAGGTGAGCGGCGGGAGGGAGAGGGAGGGAGAGGGAGAAAATAAAACACGTGGGGAGTGGGAAGGATGCTGAGTTTGTGGCGATTGAGGAGAGGTTTAGAGAGCCGAGTCGCCTCGGGCGGACGGCGGCAGAGTGGAGTGGGGGGGGAGGGGGGGGCGGTCTGGGGACCACGGCGGCGATCTGGGCGGCGGCGGGCGGGTGTTACCGTCTGTTCGCCTGCTGTGCTCCACCGATGGCAGGGATGGTGGGGCGGCGATCAATGGAACCTCTGCACTCGGCTCCGAGGGTGGCCTGCCGGTCGCCGAGCCGCCGAAGAAGCGAGCTGACTGCACACTGTCGGCGCTGGCCAGCGGTCAGTAGTTGTCACGGCAGTCAGCGCAGTCCTCGGCGCCCCCAGCTCGAGTAGAGCTGCCGCCGCCTCAGCATCCTCACACTTCAGTTAGATAGGTAATAATCTGAATTCTAGCTCATCATCCTGCAACATTCCAAGAGAGCCACCCAAGTGGCACGACGACCATTCAGTCGTGGCCTCTCATGTCGCTGGTGAGAAAGACGCCAGAGATGAAAGCTTTCCGAGACCGTGCTGATATGGCAGGTGTTCAGTCTCGGCGTTCCGTGGCACGTTCTGGCGACCTTTACTCCGCTGTCTGCTTTTGGTATACGGGCGAGGACGTTACCGGCTTCACCGGCCGGCTGGCTGCAGCCGCAGACTGGGTCCGTCCGCTCTTCTCCGCCAGCGCCGCCGGCCTGTACATCCCTCAGTGCAGCCAGTCGCGGCGTCCAAAACTGAGCACTGATCTGCGTCTGCAACTGACACGTAACCAGTGCCGGGCGCGGCACTCTTCCCGGCCGGCCGGCGGCGGGACACTCCCCGGGCCGCGGCGGGACACTCCCCGGACCGCGGCGGTACCCTCCCCGGCCGGCAGGCCGGTCGTATTTCCGGGCGCGCCCGACGCCGGTCGTTTCGTCCGCGGCCTCAGTCTCAGTCTCGGCGGAGAGCGGGGAAGTCGAGGGCAGGGTGGAGTCGCACGGAAATTCACTCCGAGCCGGGCCAGAGTTCGCGCGGCGGGTGTCGGGCGGCGCTCAGCTGGGCTGCTGGGCTCAGGGGACGGCCGCGCTCAGTGGATGGAATGGCCGCCCGCCGCAGTTCTATTCAGCGGACCAACGGGCAGTCGCGGCCAGCTCCCTGCCAAATGAACGCCGGCAGTCAGCCGGAGATGTGTCAGCTCCCGCGCTGCGGGCGCGAAGTATCGTTCCAGTTCGGTTACAATGTGCGCCGAGTGCCTGCCGCGCCGGTGTAGCCGCGCCGTGTCGTGGCGCTGGGCGGCCACGGGCCGAGCGCTGTGTCGGCTGCACGGACGGGCCGGACTGGCCGGACGGCCGCTGACAGCGGGACTGGCACCGGCCGCCTCCACACGTGCAGCCGCGCCCGGCCCAGTCGGAGGAGCTTTGTTGGCGCACGTGTCGGCCGGGGATGGGCGATCAGCCGTCAGCCGATCGGCCGGGGATGGGCGATCAGCCGTCAGCCGATCGGCCGGGGATGGGCGATCAGCCGTCCGACCCTGCAGTGATCAAACGAACCGTCAGCTGTGACCCGACGGACGTATGGCGGGACATAGTGACGGCAGCCAGCGGCGGCGGCCGCGCAGACTGGGTAACAGAGGCGGCACAGCCAGCGGCAGCGCTGATAGACGTTGCCGCTGAACGGGCCGGCACGGAACTCAGCTGTCGGACCGACTGCTCGGTGCGGAACTCAGCTGTCGGACCGACTGCTCGGTGGACCGTCGACCGGCTGCCGCAGCCGAGTGTGGCCGCCCGGCGCCTGTGGTAAAACACAGCACCGCAACTAGGTATCTACCCCATGTGTGGGGACAGACACCCACACTCCGGCCTCCGATGCACCCATCCTTAGTCCGCGCTTAAATGGACAAATTACCAGTCCGGCCGCCACTGAGCCCATCCCAGTCCAGTCCACCAGTCCTGTCCCAACTCCCAACTCCTCCCTCAGTCAGCTGTGAATGACCCTCTCCTCCCTCAGTCAGCTGTGAATGACCCTCTCCTCCCTCAGTCAGCTGTGAATGACCCTCTCCTCCCTCAGTCAGCTGTGAATGACCCTCTCCTCCCTCAGTCATGTGAATGTGTCCTCTCATCCCTCAGTCAGCTGTGAATATGTCCTCTCCTCCCTCAGTCAGCTGTGAATGACCCTCCCCTCCCTCAGTCAGCTGTGAATGACCCTCTCCTCCCTCAGTCAGCTGTGAATGACCCTCTCCTCCCTCAGTCAGCTGTGAATGTGTCCTCTCATCCCTCAGTCAGCTGTGAATATGTCCTCTCCTCCCTCAGTCAGCTGTGAATGACCCTCCCCTCCCTCAGTCAGCTGTGAATGACCCTCCTCTCCCTCAGTCAGCTGTGAATGACCTTCCCCTCCCTCAGTCAGCTGTGAATGACACTCCCCTCCCTCAGTCAGCTGTGAATGACCCTCTCCTCCCTCAGTCAGCTGTGAATGACCCTCTCCTCCCTCAGTCAGCTGTGAATGACCCTCTCCTCCCTCAGTCAGCTGTGAATGACCCTCTCCTCCCCCAGTCAGCTGTGAATGACACTCGCCTCCCTCAGTCAGCTGTGAATGACCCTCTCCTCCCTCAGTCAGCTGTGAATGACCCTCTCCTCCCCCAGTCAGCTGTGAATGACCCTCTCCTCCCCCAGTCAGCTGTGAATGACCCTCTCTTCCCTCAGTCAGCTGTGAACGTGGTATGTACAGTGGGTCTATTTAAGATCTCCAGAGCCACCACGTGGCGCTACGGTCGGGGTAGGGCGAGTCCAAATCCCGAGGGAAGTGAGGTCACCGGTCATTGTGGGGGAAGGAGGGGGGGGAGTGACGCGGTATCACGGCGCATGGGGCGTGCGTAGCGCCGGGAGTGGGCCGCCCAGGGCAGCCCGCCACTGCGCCGCGGCTGAGGGGAGGGGATGATGGTTACGGGTGCGTTCACTCCGGTATGGTGGTATCCTGTTCATGTGGAACCAGCAAGAATGCGACTGAAGGGAATCATTATCTCAAACAAATGGGCAAGCCAGAGGCAGCGTCAGTTCCAGCCAAAATGTTGAACAATGATAATTGAAATCTAGGACGTATTCAATATTCATAGCATGCAACTATTCAGTCGATAGTTGCATGATGCTTTTCATGATGCATGATGAGGCTTTTCTAAACTGTTATTTGAGTTAGATATTTTCCATTTGGCACGCTCAGTTTTGTTGGGTTTTATCGGGTCGAAAAGAAGCAGAAAAGAAAAAACAAAAGAGTTTGAATGGCTCCAGACAAATGAGCAAAAATATTTTCTTTAAAAAAATGAAACTTAGCTAAACATTTATAAGCGATAATTTTGACTTTTGGAGAGGACATTGGGGAAAGATATTGGGGAAAGATGTCATCATGCTTATCTGTGTTGCAGTAGAAGGAAAGGATTTGTTTCGTGTCTAGGTAAAACTAGACCCGGCAGTGGGGCTCGAACTCACGACATCGCATTCAGCTCACAGGTTACCCAACCTCAACGCTACGAGCACCTATCGCCCTGTGCAGCTTGCTCAGTGTTTCGGCTAAAGTTCGGCCAAAGTGTCTGACGTCTGTCAATGTCACGAGGCGAAACCCCAAGGTAAATGTCCGTCCCGGTAGCTCAGTCGGTAGAGCGTCGGACTCCATGTGCCATGTGGTGAGAGAGCACGTCCCGGTTGCAAAAGTCCGGATTCGAAACGCGGCGTGTGCTTGGCGTTTTTGAGCGGCTCCTGACGGGTATGGTTGTGGCTGGTGGCAGGCCGCTGCCAGGCGAAGTCAGTGAGGGGACCGGCCGTTCGCGGCTATGTTCGCACGTTAAAATTTGGACTCTAAATTCTGCCATAGACCAGGATCAATTGCTTAATCGAAGGGTAGAGAGCAGGGTCAACGCAACAAGCTCAGCTTAGAGCCCGGGAACTTTGTCCTTGTGATTCCTTTCTTTCAAAAGGTTCGGGCCAAATTTATATTTAAATAGGGCGAGCCGAACCAGGTTGGGCCGGGTTGAACCCGGTTGGACCGGTGTCTTACACGAAATCATGGTCAGACAAAACAGAGGCTAATTTCGGGTCAAGTATTTTTATTCACTGATCTTATTGTTTTTAGCTTACACGTATAATAACTTTAAGTTTTTTTAACTCCAGACTTCATGCATAAAACTGTGGCATTCATCCACTTTTCCTCGTCTCCTCTTAGCGACTTTATTTGACCAGGCCCATCTAACCAGCAAAAAAAAAAAAATCACCTGCGTGATAATTATTTGCCAAAGGGCGCTCTACGCATGAAACATCAGCCGGTCAAAAAAAAAAAAAAAAACTGGCGAACGATACGACCTTTCTATTGCTTGAATTATATTCAATGAGAATTTCAGGAGGCATAAATTATCTTAATCCTTATAGCTACTGGGCGCCCGGAGCGTTCGCTAGAATCCTATTGCCAGCTGCATTACCTACCAACATCACATTTGCATTACTTTGGGTTCACCATAGTTGACAATAGATGCGCCGGCCACAGCAAACCCATGCCTCATTATCCTTTCCTTCCAAGCAGCCAACTGCCAAGCTAACCAGCCGCCCGGCCCACCACCGCGATATGGAACGACGCCGCGCTGGAGTGCGCCATTTGCCTGCGGCAGTGCCCCGCCGCGCCGGGGCTGTTTGACAGGTCACCCGCACCGTGACCTCGCCACCCGTCCCCCCCCCCCCGCCCACCTCCCTATCGGGCCCAGCTCGGTAGTGACCTCTCCTTGAATCTCACATGGACTCGACTGAAGCTCAACGCCATCTAGTTGCGTCTGGAGATCCTTACTAGATCCACTGTACAATAAGTGTACATACTTTGTATATCGGCCCCGGCGCGCCCAGGCCTTGGCGCCACCGTCTGCGCGCCGACAGACGCTGGCCGTCTGCGGTCTGTTCGCTGGCCGTCTGCGGTCTGCTCGCTGGCCGGCTATTGTTGCGGAGAAGCAGACACGGTCTGCCGTGGCCGGCCGCCGCTGGCCATCGCTCGGCGGAGGGAGCGGGCTAAAACGGTCCGCCGCGCCGGGAGGCAGCGGCCGCTCGTCTTGTGCCCGCGGACTGGCTGGCAGGGCGGTGGCAGAGACGCAGTGGTCGGAAGCAGTGCAGCGCTCGGAGGATGGTGGCAGTTCGAGGCCGTCCCTGGCAGCTATTCAGGCCTCTGGAGCTGCAGCTCTTTTCATACTGGCATTCCATATTCGCGTCCATACGTCAAACGGGATTACACGTTGGCCAGACTAATAGCAGATTGGTATCCGCCGAGTTGCAGCACTCCCGATGGTGACTTCTACTGCTGCGTCCGCGGCGTCACTGAAGCCACGGCTGTTACACGGTACGTGAACGTGTGCCGTACACGTGTCAGCGAGGACGGCAGTCGGCGGCCGGTGGCAGACCTGCCGCTGCCCTCTGTACCGCCGCCGACTAATTGATCCTCGTCTGTTTCCCCGACGCGGTAACAAGCCGGGAGTGTGCAGTGGTGTGGCCAGCGGCGGTTCGCCGCGGACAGCGGCGGCCGGGGACGGCAGTGTGTGGCCTGTCATACCCCCGTCACAGCGCACCCATCCCTCCGTCATACCACCGTCACAGCGCTGCCATCCCTCCGTCATATCACCGTCACAGCGCCGCCATCCCTCCGTCATACCACCGTCACATCGCCGCCATCCCTCCGTCATACCACCGTCACAGCGCCGCCATCCCTCCGTCATACCACCGTCACAGCGCCGCCATCCCTCCGTCATACCACCGTCACAGCGCCGCCATCCCTCCGTCATACCACCGTCACAGCGCCGCCATCCCTCCGTCATACCGCTGTCCCGCTGTTGTCCCATCCCTGTCCCAGTGGTGGTAGACTGCGGTTCTGCAGCCCGGAGCTGTGGTCTGTCTGGGTCGCCGACAGGAGGGCGCTGCCGGTGTCCGCGTGGCGCGGCAGACTGCCGCCGCTCAGTCTGTCATACGACCGGCTGTCAGGTCAGCCGACCAGTCTGTCACACAGCGCTGAGCGGCGTCTGTCACACGGCGCTGAGCTGCGTCTGTCGCACGGCGCTGAGCGGCGTCTGTCACACGGCGCTGAGCGGCGTCTGTCACACGGCGCTGAGTAGCGTCTGTCACACGGCGCTGAGCGGCGTCTGTCACACGGCGCTGAGCGGCGTCTGTCACACGGCGCTGAGCGGCGTCTGTCACACAGCGCTGAGCGGCGTCTGTCACACGGCGCTGAGCGGCGTCTGTCACACAGCGCTGAGCGGCGTCTGACGTCTGTCACACGGCGCTGAGCGGCGTCTGTCACACGGCGCTGAGCGGCGTCTGTCACACGGCGCTGAGCGGCGTCTGTCACACAGCTCTGAGCGGCGTCTGTCACACGGCGCTGAGCGGCGTCTGTCACACGGCGCTGAGCGGCGTCTGTCACACAGCGCTGAGCGGCGTCTGACGTCTGTCACACGGCGCTGAGCGGCGTCTGTCACACGGCGCTGAGCGGCGTCTGTCACACAGCTCTGAGCGGCGTCTGTCACACGGCGCTGAGCGGCGTCTGTCACACGGCGCTGAGCGGCGTCTGTCACACAGCGCTGAGTAGCGTCTGTCACACGGCGCTGAGCGGCGTCTGTCGCACGGCGCTGAGCGGCGTCTGTCACACGGCGCTGAGCGGCGTCTGTCACACGGCGCTGAGCGGCGTCTGTCACACGGCGCTGAGCGGCGTCTGTCACACAGCGCTGAGCGGCGTCTGTCACACGGCGCTGAGCGGCGTCTGTCACACAGCGCTGAGCGGCGTCTGACGTCTGTCACACGGCGCTGAGCGGCGTCTGTCACACGGCGCTGAGCGGCGTCTGTCACACAGCTCTGAGCGGCGTCTGTCACACGGCGCTGAGCGGCGTCTGTCACACGGCGCTGAGCGGCGTCTGTCACACAGCGCTGAGCGGCGTCTGTCACACGGCGCTGAGCGGCGTCTGTCACACGGCGCTGAGCGGCGTCTGTCACACGGCGCTGAGCGGCGTCTGTCACACAGCGCTGAGCGGCGTCTTTCGGTATGCCACGGGCGCCGGGACCGACTCCGACCGCGACACAGTCCGCAATCCGCCGCCATTTTATGCGCCTCTCTGTCAGCTCGGGTGACGAACTGGGATAACACCCAGGAAGTGTCTCGGTGCCAGAGAATTTTCATGGGTCTGCGGCTTGGAGGCCGGCCAACTAGTTACTGCCAATTGTTGTATAGTTGTTTGCCGTTGGGCTCAGTGGGAACGTTATGGATTTATTAGTTTGGACGGTTGATAGGGCGAAAAAGCACCTGAATTAAAAGGCTCGTTCATTCTTTTAGTGTTCATGTGGATAAGTTCGGGGTTGCTTGGGGAACGTCGGCTGTTTTTGTATCGCATAGGAAGCTAAAGGCTCATTTGTCTGGTTAGGGGCTCATTTGTCGACCCCCCCTCGCCCGTATAGGGGAGGAGGGGGGTCGAACGGACCCCTCCCTCGGTTTTTCGCGAAAAAATCGCGTAAAAAGCGGCCGATCGCAACGAAACTTGTAGTATCCTCGAATCAATCAATTTTACACATACTCTGGAAATTGCATGACCTTGACCCAAAGGACCTTTGACCTGTGACCTATTTCTTGAGGCCATGTTTGGCCAGAATCGCGATTCGGCGTATGTCGGCTCGCATTAGGACCTGCGCGTTTGCAGTCTTTTCGTGGTTTCAAGCGTTGAAACATGTGTTATGTTATGATGTTGATCCCATGCATTAGGTTGGGTGTCAAGGTCACCTGAATGTCAGGTCAGGTCATTGACCTTTGATGACCTCGGTTCACTTTTTCGAGTTTCACATGTTTCCAGGCTAGTTTTTGTAACTGAATTCGAATTTGACAACCATTTGAACATTTACGAAGTAGTTTTGGTGCCTTCGTAACATGTTACGAAGCTGTCAGAGGTGGTTGACACCTACTACGAATACCCGGCAGGACCCCTTCTGGTTGACCTGACCTGCCCTGACCTAACCTGGCTTAAATGCATGAAGACATCATCTGTGCTCAAAACTAACATGATATTCGTGATCAGCACCCCGAAAACCCCCATATCAGCCTCACTTTACGACTTTCTAACAGGTCCCGGTTTTCCCGACTTTTGGGTCATTAACCTGACCTGGAAGGTCAACCAATGACCTAGGACCTTAAAATTGGGTATTGTAGGCTTCCTCTCGTCATCTATCCGCATCATAGGCTTCCGCGAAGCTCTAGCTCGATCAGGGGCCAAATGGCAAGGGGGGGGGTCCAACGGAACCCCCACGGACGTTCGCGGCTGGAGAAACATCAATACGGGCGAGGGTTAAAGGGACCCTCCCACCTTAACATTAGTTTTGAGTTGAGATAGCCAAGTTTGCGGCCAGGCTCAGAAACCACCATTTATCCTGGTCGCAACCCCCGCAGCTTTATGGTGTTCAAGAAATTTCTTCCCTTTACTTGCAGGGTCGTGGGACCAGCGTGATCCCTGTCTCTTAACCATTACGGGAGTCTGATGACGTCATCAGGCTTTCGAACGTCCGTTAAATTTTTTACTAAAACGTTTTGTAGCACGCGGTGGTATATGCTGATTTGCGCGCAACAAATGCCGCACTTTCAAATAAAGTCGCTAGGAACAGCGGAGATCCCAAAAAGTAAACGAAAGTAAAAGTCTAATATCTTGAAAACCGGTGAATATTTTTCGATGAAATTTGGTAGATATTCGTTTTTGCGCTTTCTGAACCGAGCGACATCACTTTCATGCCAATTCATTAACTTTTTTGAAGGTGGGAGGGTCCCTTTAAGCATGGATACGAGACTTCATTTCGCATATTTGGTCGTGAACAATGAGGGCGGTGCACTATTTGGGTGACATCATTGCCTACCGTTTGTTGTTTATGTCTGTCGTCCAGCGGAATCTGAATTGTATCGAATGGGTGGTTCGCCGTTCGAGAGAAGCAGCGCTGTTATTTTGCGCTCGCTGTATTCAGGGGCGGATCCAAGGGGGGGGGTCACATGGGTCATGGCCCCCCCCCCCCTTGAGGCCCGGGGGCCCAAAGACCTGCCAGGGGCACCACCGGCCTATCAGGGGTATCACAGTCCTGACAGGGGCACCACAGGACCGCCAGGGGCACCACAGGCCTAGCAGGGACACCACGGGCCTGGTGCCCCTGGGCCCTGACAGGACTGTAACGCCCCTGACAAGCCTGAAGTGTCCCCGGTAGGCACGTGGTGCCCCTGACAGGCCTGAGGCGCCCCTGCAAGGGCGGTGGTGCCCCTGGCAGGCCTGTGGTGTCCATGGCAGGCCTGTGGTGCCCTTGCTAGGCCTCTGATGCCCCTGACAGGCTTGTAATGCCCCTGGAAGGACTGTGGTGCCCCTGGGCCCTGACAAGCCTGAGGTGCCCCTGACAGGCCAGTGGTGCCCTTGCTAGGCCTGTGGTGCCCCTGGCAGGCCTCTGGTGCCCTGACAGGCTTGCGGTGCCCTTGGAAGGACTGTGGTGTCTCTGGGCCCTGACAAGCCTGAGGTGCCCCTGACAGGCCCGTGGTGCCCCTGGCAGGCCTCTGGTGCCCTTGCTAGGCCGCTGGTGCCCCTGGCAGGCCTCTGGTGCCCTTGCTAGGCCGCTGGTACCCCTGCGCCCGGAGAGGACTGGTGCCCCTGAAAAGTCTGAAGTGCCCCTCGGCAGGCCCGTGGTGCCCCTGACAGGCCCAAGGTGCCCCTGCGAGGCCGGTGGTGCCCCTGGCAGGTCTGTGGTGCCCCTGGCAGGTCTGTGGCGCCCCTGGCAGACCTGTGTTGACTGGTGCCCCTGCTAGGTCGCTGGTGCCCCTCACAGACCTGTGGTGCCCCTGGGCCTTGACAAGCCTGAGATGCCTGGCTATGACAGGCTCGTGGTGCCCCTGATAGACCAGTGGTGCCCTTGCTAGGCCTGTAGTGCCCCTGGCAGGCCTCTGGTGCCCCTGCTACCCCTGCGCCCGGAGAGGACTATGGTGCCCCTGAAAAGCCTGAAGTGCCTCTCGACAGGCCCGTGGTGCCCCTGGCCCCTGACAGGCCCAAGTTACCCCTGCGAGGTCGGTGGTGCTCCTGGCAGACCTCTGGTGCCCCTTGCAGGTCTGTGGTGCCCCTGGCAGGCCTGTGTTGACTGGTGCCCCTGCTAGGCCGCTGGTGCCCCTCACAGGCCTGCGGTGCCCCTGGAAGGACTGTGGTGCCCCTGCCTCTAGGGGTGCTCATGGGCCCAACAGGTCCGTTGTGCCCCTGACAGGCCTGTCGTGTATACTTGCTAGACCTGTGGTGCCCCTACTTCCTGGCAGGCCTGTGGTGCCCCTGGCGGGCCTGTGGCGCCCCTACAAGGCCGTAGGTGCCCCTGAAAGGTTTGTGGTGTCCCTGGAAGGACTTTGGTGCCCCTGACAAGCCTGAAGTGTCAAGGACAGACCCTTTAGACGCCAGGGTCAACTGAACTGAACTGAACTTTCAGTTTCAACTGAAACTGAAAATGGGGGCACCACCAAAATGAAGTGGACGAAATCCGTTGAGTTTTTAATTTTGGGTATAGGTAGGGGCACCACTTCGATTCATGACCCTCCCCTTGGAGTTTTCCTGGATCCGCCCCTGCATATACACATCTGCAGCGTTATGCAGCTGTTCCAGCAGACCAGCTGGCCGCAGTGATGGGCTGTTGGAATTTGTAAGATATCCACAAAGAAAATGGTTTGGGATTTATTGTAACAAGGGGACTTTTAGGAACAAGAAGTAATAAACAGAGTTAGGAAAATGATACGTTCATTTTCTTTTAGCGTTCATACAGAGGCCGGCCGGGCTTACCTTGAAAGTTGGCCTCTGTGAATATGTCCTTCACTGCCGACAAAACGTCTGTTTGGCTGTGTCGGTCGAAGTAGATAATTGTAGATCGTCTTAGGTAGTTCTCCACTCGGTGTATGTAGAACGTCCGTGGTAGATACTTGCGACTGGCGCGCACACGGCAGCTCACGGCAGCACTCACTCCGGCAGACGACTGGGACGCCCGCCCCGTCCGCCCGTCCGTGGCGACCTCGGCCGGTCAAGCCCCCGAGGCATTGGCAGCCTGCCAGCTCGGCGGTTCACTGCTGCCCCGCCCAGCCCGGCCCGGCCCGAACGCTCAACAGGGGAGGGGGAGGGGCGAGGTCAACCCGGTTATGTTTGTAGTATGAAGAATGAGGATAATGCTTAGGAATGAGTGCAAGCTGCCTGTGCAATGTGCATGTATAATTGTTTATGACGATATTCTGATGAATTTGCACACCCTCCCGCTGACAGATGCTAAACAGAGTTTAGCATCAGGTATGTTGGTGAAACGTGTCGGCTATATTCTTCCGTCTCGTACCAGAGACTTGACGAGATCAGCTTGCCGGATTGCTGCCTGCCGCGTTGGGCGTCTTGGAGCTTGCTCTTGCTGTGCTGCTGCGCCTTTATCCTCACGGGCTGGTTCAGCATCCTGTCGGGAGTTATCCTCAGTGACGTCTCGACCTGTGTGTGTGCTCTGGATCTCTAGTGGGTAGAGGTGAGCTACTGAGTACCTCTCTGTTCGCCCTGCGCTGGTCTTCAGGAGAACCTGACGAACCCTTCCGTCATCTCCACGGAGTAGTTGCAGAACTCTGCCCATGAGCCAGAACATCCTTGGTCTGTTCTTTGTGCTAATGAGGACGATGTCACCGACCGAGATCTTGTCTTCCCAGTCAGTTTGGAAGATGTCACGGGTGGTTTCACGGAGTCCCAGCAGGTACTCGCTGTACCACATCTTCTTGTACTGGTCTTGAAGTCGTTGTTGTTCTTGAAGAGTGTTATTGAGCTGTTGATGTGTGTCATCTGGCGTTGAAGTCCAGAGTGGATCAGCATCTTCAGGGTACTCCGCCAGATGAAGCCTAGGGTTGGTGTGAAGTTTGAGAATCTTGTTGGGTGTCAGGGGTTCGATGTCGTCGATCCCGCTGTGGACGTACGTGATGGGCCGGCAGTTCACCATGTTCTGGATCTCCATCAGTTGAGTGAGAAGCTCAAAGTAGTCTAGCTTCGCCCTGCCCACTGACTTGTACAAACAGTGTTTCACCGTCTTGATTTGACGTTCGTACACGCCTCCAACCCAGCTGGCATACACTGGGATGGTGCGATGTTTGATGTTGTGCTGGGTGAGATGTTCTTGAAACTCATCAGAGATGAAAATGTTGTTGAGGACTCTCTGGCTGGCGAGAAACTGCTTCGCGTTGTCCGTGTACAGGAATTCTGGAACACAGTACGTGCTACAGAAACGCCTGAAGGACTGTAGGAACGACTTCAGGCTCAGATCCGGAACCAGATCCAGGTGAATGCAGCGGATAGCGAGGCACGTGTATAATACTACATACATCTTTTTCATGTCTCCGCCTTCGTCTTGCACAAAGATATGTCCGGTGTAGTCGATCGCGGTGTTGTTGAATGGTTTGATGAAAGAGAGACGCTCCTTCGGCAGGCTCGTCATCTTGGGGTAGTCGAACGCAAGGGCGTTGAGCTTTCTGCAGGTGATGCAGTCCTTGATGATTCGTTTCACAGCCTGACGTCCGCCTGGTATCCAGTGTCCACTCTCCCGCAACTCTGTCAGCGTCGTGCCGACACCGAGGTGCTTGCAGCGCCGATGCTGGTCGTTAATCATCAGTTCAGTCAGCCGATGATCCTTGGAGAGAAGAACTGGGTTGTGGACGGCGTAGGAGTATTTGTTGAGTTTTGATAGTCTTCCTCTACATCGTAGGGTTCCTGTTTCATCCAAGAAGCCGTTCAAGCTGGTCAGCAACTTGGGCACTATCGTTGACTTCGTTGTCTTGCCCTTCTCACGAGCCTGCAGGTAGCTGATCTCAGTGACGAAGGACTCTTCCTGCATCGTCTTCAGCCAGTACACCTTCGCCTGCTCCCTCGCATCTGCTTGCCTGTGCTTCAACTTGTTGATGAACTGGAATACCATCGCTGTCACACCGTACAACCTCTTCAGTGATGAGAAGTCGTTGATGTTGATGATTGGCTGAGTTGTTGATTGTTGCTCAGATGGTTCAATCGTGACTTGTTGACTCTGCAGATCAACCGCTCTCCTTGCTTCGTCTGACAGGCAGTAGAGTGGGCCTGTTGGCCACTGTCCTGACGTTCCACCAAGCCAGTCTGGTCCGTGTAGCCAGAGTGATGTTTTCTTGACAAACTCTTTCGCTGTCAATCCGCGGGTCAGCATGTCGGCCACGTTGGAGGTTGTAGCCACGTAGTGATGCGAGATGTCACAGTTGTATTGTTCTTGCAGCTTCAGCTTCATCGATGTTATGTCTTCCAGGCGATTGGAGGTGAACCTGCTCTTGGACTTGCAGCCTGAGGTCAACCACTCGAGGACAACCTGGGCGTCACTCCAGAGTCGCAAGTGATCGACAGTCATCTTGATTGAGTCGAGTATGAGCGGAAGACACTTCAGTGCAAGGAAAACTGCAAGCAGTTCCAGCTGAGGGATGCTCTTGTCGTCGGGTGCGAGTTTGCTTTTCGCGAAGACTAGCTGTGGTTCGGAGTTCTCCTGCTTCACGTAACAGGCGAACCCGTAGCACGCCTTGCTTCCGTCGCAGAAGAGGTGAAGCTCGGTCGGCTGTCCGATCTCCGTGTCACCAGTCTTCCTGGGAAACTTGATTTCACGCAGAGAGTTGAGATCATTCTTCAGCAGCTTCCAGTCTCTGTATACCTCCGGCGTTACTTCTTCGTCCCACGCCGTGCCGTCCTTCCAGACCTGCTTCATGAGAAGCCGTCCTCGGATGGTCACAGGTAGGGCCAGAGATAGAGGATCGAAGACCTTGCTGATATTACTCAGCAGCTGCCTCTTCGTGATTCCCTGAGGTCGCTCTTCGAAGCTGAAGTCGGCCAGTGACACTACATCTTGCTTGGAGTCGTAGAAGTATCCCAGTACCTTCTCGACGGGAGCGTCATGCTGATGGATGGTGTCTTCAGATGCCATGATGTCAACCAGCTGTGGGTGGTTTGACATCCAGCTGCGAAGGTTGAAACCTCCTTCCATCATGATCTGTCGACTGTTGTTGTAGATGTTGAAGAGTGTCTGTGGATCTGATGTTGAGAAGATAAAGTTGTCGACATACAGCGACTCCTTCAGTGCGGTTGCAGCCACTGAGCTTGAGTACCTTTCCAGGTGGAGTTGGATGATGTGATTCAGGATGAATGGAGAACAGTTGAGTCCAAACAGGATGGTTCTGAAGCGGTAGGTCTTGATGCCTTCATCAGTCTGCCATAGGAAGCAGAACCTGTCTTTGTCCTCCTCGTGCTTCAGATAGACCTGAAGAAAGGCCTTTTCGATGTCGGATAGGAGAACGTAGTCATTCGTACGGAATCTCAGTAGGAGCGTGACGAGATCGTTGAGAAGGTCGATTCCTCGGAAACAGGCTTCGTTCAGAGATGGTTTGTCTCCAATCTTCAAACTACAGTTGAAGACGGGTCGCACCTTCGTCGTTGTTTGAGGGTCAGTCTTCACAACAGGATGATGTGGAATGAAGACCCGCTGGTTGGATGTCGCTTGCTCTGGAACAACCTCTTCTATGATGCCATCACGAAGCTGTTGTTCGAAGACCGCTGTGTAGGCGTCAGCCAGGTCACGTTTGTTCAGTTTCTCACGCACTTTCTTCATCGTTGCCAGTGCGACTTCGTAGTTTCCTGGAACGTCCTTGACGTTGTCGTAGAATGGTACTTTGATGTAGTATTTGCCATCCTTGAATTCAACTTCTTCTGTGAACTTCTCCACCAGCTGGCGTTCCTGAGATGAGACGCTCTCGTTGACCTCTCTGATGCCCAAACTCTCGATGCTGAACAAGTGTTCTATCTGAAGGTCAACGTCACTGTCGCTGGACGTGTGAGCAAGTGGATGAAAATGCGATGTCTTCGGATACAACACTGCTTGGACCAGAAGACTTGTTGGTGGCTCGGTGGGCTCAGCTGCACTAGATGTGCTGCTGAGATGTGAAGAAGCCTGTACGTCTTCTGAGGCCGCCAACAAACGATCAGGCACCTGAAGTTCCGTTGTCTGGGACGCCTCTGATGAAATCGGTGCTGGGGTTGTTTGTCGTTTGATTGTTGATGTTTGTTGGGCCCCACTGTTGATGTATGTTTGAGTCTGCGTTTGTGTTTGGTTTTGTGTTTGAGTTTGAGTTTGACGTTCGTTTGTTTGTAGCGAGTGTGTTTGTGTTTGTTGTTCGTGTGTTTGTTGTTTGGATGTTTGTGTTTGTTGTTCAAGCGCGATGCTTGAACATCCAACGTCCAGCATCTGCTCCTTCATGCTGTGCAAATCATCATGTTCGCCGCTCGGAGCCGGTGTCTGAGACCTGTGAGTGATGCAGGCGTCGTTGTTGCTTTTGTGGGTGCATCTGCTGTCCTCCAGCAGACGCGTTGACCGTCAATAGGAGGCGTTTCCGCGATGACGGCTGCCGGCATCGGCTTCGTCATCCCCTGCCGGTGCTGAGGTGTCGTGCCGGTCATCTTGATGCTCATCGGTGTTGTCTTCATGTTCAGCCACTCCCTCCTGGCTTCCTCCGCTGTAGAAGCTGTCGATGTCGCCGAAGAGGATGTGTCCATCTTGCACCTCCAAGGCAGTGCCCAGTCCGAGGTCCACGCTCCTCAGAGGTTTGAGCGCACCTATGACGTCAGACCCCAGGAGGCAGTCGAAGTCGCCGATCGTGTCGGAGGTGATGTCGTTGAAGAAAGAATCCGCTAGGCGCACGCCGTCCGTCTTCAGCTTGTGCACCAGAGACTTCACACCTGGAATGTCATAATCCAAGTTCATATCGGGATCCACCAAGAAGCTGTGTCTTGCTGTTGCCGTCGGAGTGAAGATGACGTCACAAGTGGCAGAGCTGTAACTCTGCTTCTTGACGCCGATGCAGGTCTTGACATTGTACTCTGTCGTCGGTGAGTTTGAGTTGAATCCTAGCCGACCTGCCAGGTCTTCACTGATATATGATGCTTGAGAGCCGAAGTCAATCATGCATCTGACTCGTTCACAGATCTCGCCATTGTTGACCTGCATGATGACTGACATCGACGGAAGTAGAACAGTCTGACCTTTGTGTAGGTTGTTGCACATGAGACGCAAGCCGCTCTGTATCTGGGTGTGATCGGCGGTCTTAACAACACACACAGCCGAGATGTGATGTTTGCTGCTGCAAATCGTGCAGGGATAGGTGAGTCCAGCTGACTGGGCCTTACACTCAGCTATCTTGTGGGCCCCGCTGCATTTGGTGCAGAGGTCGAGATCCTTCAGTCTCCTGATTCTTGATTGTGGAGTTGTGTATACTGTGCACTTGAGCATCGAATGTGAACCTGCACACAGCTTGCACGCTCTGAATTTGGAGTCGGGTTTGGACGCTGCAGATCCTGTCGGCTTACTGACGCTCTCTGTGCCCGTCTGGAACCTCTGCAGTGTCGACTTCACAGATGACGATGTAGACTCATCATGTTGATGCTGTCCGTGAGGGTGACGAGTCCTTGGAGGCTTCGGTTTTGTTCCTTGATGCTCTTGGACTTGCTTCACCTCTTGCTGTTTCGCTGGTGTCGATGTCTTCATCAGTGACTTGATGATCGTGTTGTAGTTCTCCAGCAACTCTCTCGTTGAGGGGAAGTCCGTCTGCAGGGTGGTGCTCAGCTTCGACTTGAAGTTCGTCGGGAGTTTCTGACAGATCATGTAGCTGACGATCTTGCTGCCGAGAGTGTCGTCCTGAAGAGCATCGAAGCCAAATGCCTTCAACTCATACACTGAGGTACGTGCTGTGTTGAAGAACGACCGTAGAGCGGTAAAGTCCTTTGCTGGCGGTGAAGTGAGCTCGTGCAGCCTCCTGATGTGCTCTTCAACCACGATATCATTGTCCAGGTACTCTTCCTTGAGGAACACTCTGGCCAGCTCGTAGCTCTTCTCGTCGTTCGACAGGTGCTTGATTGTGTCCAAGGCATTTCCTCTTAAGTAACTCTTCAGATACATCAGTTTCGCCGTGTTGCTGTAGGCGCTGTTGTTTCCGATGAGGTCGTCGAACATGTTCAAGAAGTCGTTGAAGGAGATGACGTTATCCTGTGACCCCGAGAACAGAGGCATCTTCAGTTTTTGGATGTCTGGTCGCTTGATGCTTGCTGTGTCGACTGAAGTTTGTTCTTCCTTCACGGCCTTGGAGCAGTTCTTCATGAAGTTGAAGAACGTCTTCTTGGAGTTGGAGAAACTGTCGTACACCTCTGATATCCACGGCTCTTCACCATCCATCTCTTCTTCTGAGGTCAGAAGCGATACATACTCGTTGTGCTTGGACTCAACGTCTGACCATGCTTCCTGCAGCTCCTTCCAGCAATCCTGAACCAGACCAGGTTCCGCTTCATCAGCGATCTGCTTCAGAAGATTCCTGTTGATCCTGGTGAACGCGCGCTTGCCGTTAGCGCGGGCAACCCTCAGTTTGTCCATGTTCGTTACCCTGAGAAGCACGACTGGTGTTGAAGAGCGACAGCAACGGTATCCTCACGCTGAAGACGCTGCCGCACTCTGTAGAACGTGTTGAACTGCTGATGTTGTAGGATGACAGCAACGGTAACCTCACGTTGAAGACGCTGCCGCACTCTGAAGAACGTGTTGAACTGCTGATGTTGTAGGATGACAGCAACGGTATCCTCACGTTGAAGACGCTGCCGCACTCTGAAGAACGTGTTGAACTGCTGATGTTGTAGGATGACAGCAACGGTATCCTCACGTTGAAGACGCTGCCGCACTCTGAAGAACGTGTTGATCCACTGATGTTGAAGAATGACAGCAACGGTATCCTCACGCTGAAGACGCTGCCGCACTGCGAAGAGCGGGTTGACTCGCTGATGTTGAAGGATGGCAGCAACGGTGTCGTATCGATGAAACTGCCGCACTCGGAAGAACGTGTTGAACCACTGATGTTGAAGAATGACAGCAACGGTATCCTCACGTTGAAGACGCTGTTGATGAACACGCTGAAGGCACTCAAAACCTCACAGCCGCTGAGACCGATTCGCCTGGGTACGGCGTGTTGTATACCAGTAGCCAGTAGGTACTATGTGTGTAATCTCAGCAGTGCTAGTGAATGTTTATAATTGTACGACCGTGTTTATCAGTTGTCAGGTTTGCACAATAGTTTTTCAGCAATAACAATATGTGCACGGTTTTACGTTCAGTTTGCGAGACGATTCGGCTTCGTGTAATATTCACAGTTTTTCTATGTTGGAATTTGTAAGATATCCACAAAGAAAATGGTTTGGGATTTATTGTAACAAGGGGACTTTTAGGAACAAGAAGTAATAAACAGAGTTAGGAAAATGATAAGTTCATTTTCTTTTAGCGTTCATACAGAGGCCGGCCGGGCTTACCTTGAAAGTTGGCCTCTGTGAATATGTCCTTCACTGCCGACAAAACGTGTGTTTGGCTGTGTCGGTCGAAGTAGATAATTGTAGATCGTCTTAGGTAGTTCTCCACTCGGTGTATGTAGAACGTCCGTGGTAGATACTTGCGACTGGCGCGCACACGGCAGCTCACGGCAGCACTCACTCCGGCAGACGACTGGGACGCCCGCCCCGTCCGCCCGTCCGTGGCGACCTCGGCCGGTCAAGCCCCCGAGGCATTGGCAGCCTGCCAGCTCGGCGGTTCACTGCTGCCCCGCCCAGCCCGGCCCGGCCCGAACGCTCAACAGGGGAGGGGGAGGGGCGAGGTCAACCCGGTTATGTTTGTAGTATGAAGAATGAGGATAATGCTTAGGAATGAGTGCAAGCTGCCTGTGCAATGTGCATGTATAATTGTTTATGACGATATTCTGATGAATTTGCACAGGGCAGCTGAGGTAGCTGCTGCGGTCCGGCGGCGGCGGCGCGCTGCCGCTGCCGTTCAGTACTCAGTACTGATATCCAGAACCTCAGTATTCAGTAATCAGTACTCAGTATTCGTACCCACACCCTCAGTACTCCGTACTCAGTACTCAGTTCTGCAACTACTCAGTGCTCCGTATACTCAGTACTCAGTTCTGCAACTACTCAGTACTCAGTAGTCAGTACCTACTCAGTACTCATACCTACTACAACTTCTCAGGACTCGTTTCCGCTCTCTCAGTACTCAGTATTCATGCATATAATTACTGATGCTGTTTGCATAGCAGGGGCGTAGGCAGGGGGGCACTAGGGGCCATCAACTTTACTAAAAGAGCGAGAAGAGCTTTGGACAGTGAACAGATATCGGGTATGCCTAAATAGCCCAGAAAGAGGTCAAGGACGAAAAGGATTTAGCGAAGAAGAAAAAGCCTCCGGCGCAGCATTTCAATAGTAATTTAGTACCCATGTCAATCACTTGAAATGTAACCTTTTGTCACGTGTGAAACTAGCCCGATACCAAATTTGGCAGCAGTGCGCGTCGCGGCTTTTCTTACACACTGAAAAACTGGTGACGTGGTAAAAAACGCCCCCTCTCCTGAGCGATCGTCAATGATTTTGTTTATCTCATGACGCCGACGGTATGACGCCCTCCTTGGGTGTGGTAGCGCCCTCCTAGCCCCTGGCCCCTTGCGATTTGCTAGATACGCCGCTGCACCTCAGTGCTCGTACTCGCCCGGTGCTGGCTGTGCGGCAGCTGTTCCAGCCGGCGGGGCTGGCTGTGCGGCAGCTGTTCCAGCCGGCGGGGCTGGCTGTGCGGCAGCTGTTCCAGCCGGCGGGGCTGGCTGGGCGGCAGCTGCTCCAGCCGGCGGGACTGGCTGGGCGGCAGCTGTCCCAGCCGGCGGGGCTGGCTGGGCGGCAGCTGCTCCAGCTGGCGGGGCTGGCTGGGCAGCTGCTCCAGCTGGCGGGCTGCTCTCCAGGGGTCTCCATCAGCAGCTGCTCCCTGGTCTCTGGCCACCACATTGGCTCGCCGCTGTGTTCCCGCGCACCGAACGCCGCGCTGAGCCGTGCCAGTCACTGACTGTGCTGTCCATGAACAGTTACTCCTTTATCAAATGCAACGGCATATCGAGAGAGTGGTCAGCGTTTTGTCATACTGGGGAGTGGGAGGGCCGGCCGCGGACACCGGAAGGCTGGGAGGCCGGGAGTAGGAGGCGGAGCGGGGCCCGGCCGGCGGCGCCGTCGAAGTGTATTTTTACCCCGGTCGGCCAGCGCCCCCACCCTCCCCCTGTCCGGAGGGAGGGAGGGAGGGAGGGCCCGGGCGCCGGTGGAGCTGTGAATCCGGGTCATTGTACGTATGACAGTGCAAAGTAGCCTTAGGGATGCATATGAAGAAACTTTTGCTGATTTACGTATGCATTATACTCGTTTAGTTAAGCATCATACGCAGCGCGCAAATTTAGCTTATCAGAATTACTTTGCTTAAAATTTAGTATAGCTTGGGTTGCGTTTCCATGGGAACGCCTTGGTGTATCGGTAAATGGGCACACCTTGTCTGTTGCCGTCATCAGATGAGGGAGTTGTTATTTGGGAGCGCACCACTTGTCGCCTCGATGACTGGTGTGGACAGTTTGTGACTCTGTGGCGACTGTGGAATGTGGAGCACGTCTACAATTTCCATATCCCGCAGTTGGTCGTTTGATGGCGATTTGGCCGCTGCAAAGTTTAGCGCTAACTATAATACTTACACACAGGATGTTGGCAAAAATATTATGATTACGGAGCGAGCGAAGCGAGCGGAGTCTTACGTAGAATAACGGAAATTTCTGAGTATGAGCGGCCGGCCGGCCGGCCGTGCGGACGCTTTTGCGAGGCTTATATCTCAGCAACCACTTGACCGATTTACATGCGGTAATTTTTGTAGGGTAGCTTCATTCCTTCTACCAAGCATTGGACTATTCCCGATGCATGTGGGTGACCCCTTATGCACGTGCCACGTGCAAAACGAAGAGGTGTCACTT
This sequence comes from Amphibalanus amphitrite, assembly GCF_019059575.1. Taxonomy (NCBI): domain Eukaryota; kingdom Metazoa; phylum Arthropoda; class Thecostraca; order Balanomorpha; family Balanidae; genus Amphibalanus; species Amphibalanus amphitrite. The sequence continues at coordinate 1,233,551 of NW_024881556.1, forward strand.
TTGTAATTGTTGCAATATCTCGGTAACTACTTGGCCGATTGCGCTGAAAGTTGGCATGTAGGTAGGCACCCACTAGGCACTGCATATCCATGTGCCAGAGTTGGGGTGCTGCTGCACGTGCGCACGTGCAGGGGTCGTTTCCAGATCTCGAGAACGGCTGGACCGATGGCGCTCAAATTTGGTACACAGTTAGGGACCAGTTAGTAGAGTGCCGTGCACAAGTCAGTTGGGACCCATTTTGCACGTGCGCACGTGCAGGGTGCCGCTCCCAGATCTCGAGAACGGCTGGGCCGATTGTGCTCAAATTTGGCACATTGCTAGAAACCGGTCAGTAGGGTGCCGTGCACAAGTCAGTTGGAGGTACCCCCTCGAAATTTCGCACGTGCAAGACTCACCCCCTCGCTCGCTCCGTTAGTCGCCCCAAAAGGCGCTATACTGGTTTTATTTGCTTCACAGACAAAGCTATCCAAAGATCGTGCATGTACATAATTATTTGCTTATTCGAAAGAATAAACTTTCAGGTTTTGTTTCATGTGCATTTTAACCTTTAATGTAAAAAACCCTGCCTGTTCTTTGCAAGGCGAAAAGCAAACATCTCCACAGTTTCAGTGCAACAACAAGGTATTTTTTTTTTCAAAAGGACTCTGGCTCCAAGTATGTTTCCCGAATAAGCACGTGTTTTAGGCTAGCGAGCAAGTCGGGAAAAGTTGAGTCTGAGAAAATCGAACGTCGACTAATTTTAACGACTAATTTCTTCCCGATAATTTCCATTCGTACGTTTTGGAACTATAGTTTTTTCAAAAGGTGTTTGGCTCCAAGTACGTTTGTTACGAGCGAGTTCATACTGAATTAAGGGAAAATCCTGAGTATGAGCGTGGGGACGCTCTTTAAAAGCTAATATCTTAGGAACGGGACATCCGATTGACAAGCGGTCTTCTTCACTGAATGTCACTTGGACGTAAAAGTTCTGTGGTGTGATGGCCACCATGCGTTCTTACCAACCACCGCACGTGGCGCGTGGCAAAGTTTGACATTTTTTTAAGAACCCCCAAAATTGCAACCTCAATAACGGCACAACGGTTGGGCCGATTGAATTGAAACTCGGTACACAGTTAGGTCTCCATCAGATAATTCATCTGCATGTGTTAAGGTTGGGGTGCTACAGCACGTGCGCACGTGCAGGGGGCGCTCCCAGATCTCGAGAACGGCTGGGCCGATTGCGCTCAAATTTGGTACACGGTTGGGGACCAGTTAGTAGGGTGCCGTGCAAAAGTCAGTTTGGACCCCGCTTGCACGTGCGCACGTGCAGAATGCCGCTTCCAGATCTCAGGAACGGCTGGGCCGATTGCGTTCAAATTTGGCACACCGCTAGCGACCGGTTAGAAGGGTGCTTTGCACAAGCCCGTTGGAAGTACCCTCTCGCCCTTGCGCACATGCAGGGCTCACTGTCTCGCTCGCTCGTTCTTCGCCCAAAAGGCGTTTTACTGGTCAACTAAGCACGCGTTTTAGCCAGCGAAACGGGCAAAAACTGTGGAACTGTGGAACAAAAACTGTGGAACTTGCATTGAAATGCAATATATTAAGTAGAACTACACCATAGACAGAACCGCTTACTCGATTCTCACCTTGGTAACAGAGAAAAACGAAGTTTGTCAAAAGTTTGTTGACACTTCGTGCCTTCGTACGACGGACATCTAGTGCTAGCTGCCTCGAGTGACGTCATAAAAGTATGCTCATTTTTGAAGACAATGTCCATGTTTTTACCGAGCACAATTTGAAATCGACGATAAGAAACTCCTAGCCAGACGCTGAAGTTGGCAAAACTCACGTGAGTGCTTCGATAATGCGCTTGGAGCCAAACACTTTTTGAAAGAAAAAAAACTATAGATATTAGAACAGTGATAATGTCATGCTATCGAACTTGTATTGCAATGTAACGTATAACTACCAGAGCTGGGCAAGTGCGTTCCTTTAGTGCGTTCCTGCGTTCTTCCGTACGTACGCACCGCCCTTTTTAGGAACGCAAGAACGCAGGAACGCAAAGTTTTTCAAAGGAACGCAAGTAAGAGGAACGCACCACCCGAAATTTTGAAGCGTTCCTGCGTTCTTGCGGAACCACTCGAAAATTATATTGCTGCCAATGACCTCTGTGTCAAATGTTTGAATCTCGAATACGTGTGTTTGCCGGTAGAGGCGCCACTTGTCGGTCGAATCGAGGAAGGCTTGCTTAGATTTAGTGGTGATGTTTACTATTCGATTCGGTTAAAGGCATTAAATGTGTAAATATTTTAAGTGGTGATGTTTACTATTCGATTCAGTTTCAGGCATTAAATGTGTTAAGTAAATATGATAACTTTTACTAAGATACATCTTTTAACTTAACTATTGTTTTTAAGCAGGTCGTATTTTTGTTGAAAACCCTACGGATGACATTGGTAAAACGTATTTCAGATATTCGATTCGGAAAAGATATGTCGAGTTGCTTTTCTGCCCCACGTCGCCATTCTGGGTATTCTGTGATCGATTCGCCCCGTGTTTGGTTGGGCCCGCGCCGCGTGTTTCGGCGGTATTTTTGAGGGAGGAACGCAGGAACGCAGGAACGCTAACGCACCGAGCGAAAAAAAATGAGGAACGCTATTCCAGGAACGCACTAACCGCGGCCGGAGGAACGCAGGAACGCTAACGCACTACCGAAAATCGAGGAACGCGCCAAGCTCTGATAACTACCATGGACGGAACTGCTTACTCGATTATAACCTCGGCAACAATGAAAAACGAAATTTCCTCCCCATTCGTCGACTATTGCCTATTTTTATGGCAATTTCCTGATACTTACCGCGCACAATTTAAAATAGAATATTTTTGGGGTAAGAAATTCTTGGCCAGACGCTGAATGCCAAAAGTCACGTGAGAGCTTCGATGATGAACTTGGAGCCTGAGTTCTTTTGAAAAAAAAAACAAGCTATAGGTGATTGAGAAGGACCGCTGCGGCAGCAAGAAAATTGTTTTTTTTTCGTAAGCTGCCTTCCAGGGCCATCTGAGAGCCCGTGCAAGATGTTAGGTGTGTCCTTAAATGGACCCTCCCACCTTCAAAAAAGTTAATGAATTGGCAAGAAAGTGATGTCGCTCGGTTCAGAAAGAGCGAAAACCAATATCTACCAAATTTCATCGAAAAATATTCACCGGTTTTCAAATTATTAGGTACTTATTTTATTAGACTTTTACTTTTGTTTACTCTTTGGGATCTCCGCTGTACCTAGCGACTTTATTTAAAAGTGCGGCATTTGTTGCGCGCAAAGCAGCACATACCACCGCGTGCTACCAAACGTTTTAGTAAAAAATTTAAAAATCGTTAGATCTCCGCTGACGTCATAAATTCTAACCCGGCACCGCCTGGGCTATTTCCGTACCCAAGCCCCCTGTTATCTCGAGAACCAATGGTCGTATCGAGCCCCGCGAGGCGGCGTTCGAAAGGTCTCTACGAGACCTTCCCAAAGCACTCTTAAGATTTTAAGATTGAGGTCAACTTTCGGGTCAAGGTCAGGTCAAAGGTCAAATTCAGGGGTTTTGCATGATTAGGCTTACGGACAGCGGGATCGATAGCTGCTGCTCGAAACTCACCAAAAATGACCTCAAAGGCCTAGTGCCAAATTTATTCTGGCAATAACTGGCAATAACAAAGGCCGAGTTATTGCCAGAATAAATTTGGCGTCTCCTCTTGGCCGGCGGTGCTCTGTTCCGGTATTCATTGCCAAAGGTCAGTGACCTTCCGGCTCTGATTTCACTTAGTTTTGCAGCGAAGAAACTGAGCCTAAGGCGCGTGCCGTCTGCTCGGCGCCGGCCGCGGCCCAAAATGCCGCAAAGATGCGCCCGCCACGTGCAAACCGGCGAGCGCATCCCCACCAAAATTTAATACGACAAACAGATACACGCGTCCGACTTATGTCCAAAATTTCACCCCCGTAGCCCGCACCGTTCCAGAGCAATAGCCCGCCAAGCGTGACTGACGCGTCACATACATACATACATACATACGGACGTTTTGATTTTTATATATGTAAACTAGAGGGACAGCATTACGCGCAGCGTAAAGAGGGACAGCATTACGCGCAGCGTAATAAATCAATTTTCATTCAAATCGGCCCAGTAGCGACCGAGTTATGGCCAGAATAAATTTGGCGTCTCCTCCTGGCCGGCGGTGCCCTGTTCCGGTATTCATTGCCAAAGGTCAGTGACCTTCCGGCTCTGATTTCACCCAGTTTTGGAAGCGAAGAAACTGAGGATAATGCGCGTGCTCTCTGATCGGCGCCGGCCGCGGCCCAAAATCCCGCAAAGATGCGCCCGCCACGTGCAAGCCACCGAACCCACCCCCACCAAAATTTAATACAACAAACAGATGCACGCGTCCGACTTACGTCGAAAATTTCACCCCCGTAGCCCGCACCGTTCCAGAGCAATAGCCCGCCAAGCGTGACTGACGCGTCACATACATACGTACATACATACATACATACATACGGACGTTTTGATTTTTATATATGGGATGACGACTTGGGCTTATGCCTCCTATAAAGTCCAGAATCAATAGGCGCTATTTGAGGTAGAAAAAATCAAACTCGACTTTCCTTTGACTGAGGCAAAAAAAAAAAATGATGAGTGCACACTGCACAGTTCATCAGCCATGCCTGGTCAACCAACGAGACACACTTCCACGGCTCTATGAAGACGACCTTCACGAAGACGCCGGCGGCCAGATGACACACGGTGTTGGTGGATGAGCCACACCGGCGGTGTAAGAGCACCGGGTCCACTGGCCGAGGGTCAGTGCTTGGTGTGCGCGAGGCATCACCGCCACTGTCGCTGAGTTGGCGAATATTGGAATATCCACCGGTTTCGGCTAATCCGGTGGACATGAAACGCCTCACAAGTCACACATGGGTGCTGAAAGGATTGGCGTGTTGCTTGGTGAGGCAGTAGTGTAATAGGGCACGCCCCCGGTGCGGTAGACTCCCGACTGGGTGGTGGGACGCTCCTGCTCCGGCTCCTTTGATCCCACTGAAATGGGCCGCCGCGGCTCGGCTGGGCTGGTGCAGGGGGCTGTCAGGGGGGGCTGTCAGGGGGGCTGTCAGGGGGGCTGTCAGGGCCGGCTGCAAGAGCAGGGCGAGATGGCCGCTGCGCCGCGGGATGCAATTCACAACAAACGGATCACCTCAGGTGGGTACGCCCGTTTCTTCACATAAACATACAAAATATGTGCATTGTGCACCAAGAATCCTACAAGATCGCGAAAGCTTCAATATCAATAGGCTTTACAAATCAATTATCCGTTACCGGTTCGTTTTACCTCTTGATCAACCACCATAGTGTATATTATCTCCGCACTCTGTGCGTGCCGTTTTATGTTATGTGAAACTGCGCTTTCCCTCCCGCCCCTACCACCATCAGAGGCGGCGCCGAATTCGTATCACTCAGGCTCGTGCCACACGTCCCCCTCCATCACCCCCTTCATCACACGCTCGTGCCGCCGACCGTCCAGCCCAGCGCTCCGAGCTCACTCGAACCCTTTGAACGGCCGCCCGGCCGACATCTGCCCCGTCCCGCGCGCGGGCGGGGTTAAAGTTCAGCAAACGCGTGCCATGGCGCCTGTCGGGCTGGTGTTGCTATGTAGCCCTTGGTGCAGCCCTCTCGCAGTCTAACCAGTGACCGCTATATCATTTCCTGCGTGATGGAAATATTTCATCTTTATTTAACCCACAATTACATGCGTAAAGTCGTATTTGTCACTGGAGAGTGCCAATGCTTTTGGCGGCCTGAAAGGAGAAAGAGGAGAAAATGAAACAGTAACGGAAAGGCATTATATATGCTGGACAAGGTCACAGAGCCACAACAGGCGTATTTAACGATCAATGAATTTCAAATGGTTCCGAATAGCCGCCGAAATTAAATGAATAGTGCCGAATTGGGTTGCCACTGTTGTAAATATCGTGCGATGGTCTCCAATCCCCAATGGCGTCGTCGAAATGCTTTGCGGACTGCGGACACATCGAAAATGGGGACCTTTCGCTGGACTGCCGAAAGTGAATGATAGAATGCCGATCACCGGTATAAGCGGTCGACATGCAATGCTTTACTGATACATAGTTTTGCTGGATGTCTACAAAGAATCCGCTAGTTCTAAAGTTCAAGGTACCTACAGTTCGAGCTACCGGAATTAAACTGACAAAAGGTGTATGTGCTGTTCATCAAGTTATACGCCAATGTTTAAAAAGAAACTGTTTAGGATTGCTAATTTATATGTTGTATGTATGTATGTTGGGATATTGTGACCGCGCACCGGCCGTGTGGGGCCGTGGAACAGGATGGGTCGGCGGCCCGGCCGTCCGGCCGGCGAGCCGCCTGACCGCCGCGCGGTCACCGCGCATGCGCTCTGTGCCGTGGTTATACATATAAGGGCGCGACCGTGACCGGACTGGGTCAGTCGGCGGGTCGCCGTGTCCGTGCTTGGTCTTCGGTCGCTGGAAGCACAATACACAGTGTCGTGGTATATGCAGCTTTACTTGGCCCTAACATGTATGTATGTATGTATGTATGTATGTATGTATGTATGTATTGACACCAAAAGCCTTCCACATATGGCGTGGCGATTACGGCTTAGATCCGAGTATAATGGGTAACCTGACCCTGTCTTAACCCTCGCATGTGTGCGGCGTTTGCCAGCTTCTAATGTGTAGGGGGGGGGGGTCGGTTGGACCCCCCCCCCTTGCCGTTTGGCCCCTGATCGAGCTAGAGCTTCGCGGAAAAAACGAGCGTGTTGCCCGTGACGAGAGGAAGCCGATGATACCCAATTTTAAGGCCTAGGTCATTGGGTGACCTTCCAGGTCAGGTCAATGACCCAAAGGCGGGAAAATCGGGACCTGTTAGAAAGTCGTAAAGTGGGGCTGCTAAGGGGTTTTTCGGGGTGCTGATCACGAATATCGTGTTATTTTTGATCACAGATGATGTCTTTAAGCATTTAGACCAGGTCGGGTCAGGTCAGGTCAGGTCAACCAGTAGGCATCGTGACGGGTATTCGTAGTACGTGTCAACCGCCTCTGACAGCTTCGTAACATGTTACGAAGGCACCAAAACTACTTCGTAAATGTTCAAATGGTTGCTAAATTCGAATTCAGCTCCAAAAACTAGCCTAGAAACATGTAAAACTCGAAAAAGTGAACCGAGTTCACCCGAGGTCACCAAAGGTCAATGACCTGACCTGACCTTCAGGTGACCTTGACACCCACCTTAATGCATGGAAGCAACATCAATTCATATGTTTGAACGTTTGAAACCACGAAAAGCTTGCAAACGCGCGGCTAATGCGAGCCATCATACGCAGAATCGCGATTCCGGCCAAACATGGTCTCGGAAAAGAGGTCACAGGTCAAAGGTCATTTGGGTCAGGATCATAAAATTTTCAGGGTAGGTGTAAAATTGATCAATGTGAGGGTTCTGAAAGTTTCGTCGCGATCGGCCGCTTTTTACGCGAGTTATTCGCGAAAAACCATGGGGGGGTTCCATCCGACCCCCCCCCTACATATGCGAGGGTTAAATGATATTTATATTTAGCACAATGATAAGTTAATACTTGCAGAGCAGACAGAGTTTCAGCCTGGTCGAGCGTGAGCCGTCTGCTCTGTCCTTCACCGGGCAGTGTTCTCACGGGCGCGGTGCAGTGTTCTCCCGTTGCAGTGTTCTCACGGTGCAGTGTTCTCACCGGGCAGTGTTCTCACCGGGCAGTGTTCTCACCGGACAGTGTTCTCATGGTGCAGTGTTCTCACCGGGCAGTGTTCTCACCGGGCAGTGTTCTCACCGGGCAGTGTTCTCACCTGGCAGTGTTCTCCCGGTGCACTGTGCTTTCCGGTGCAGTGTTCTCACCGGGCAGTGTTCTCACCGGACAGTGTTCTTACCGGGCAGATTTCTCACCGGGCAGTGTTCTCACGGGCAGTGTTCTCACCTGTGTAGTGTTATTACCGGTGCGATGCTCTCACCCGTGTAGTGTGCAGTGGATTAGCCTCAGCCTCTGCCCTTATTTTTTACTCTGACACATACTGAGAAGATCCGGTTCTCGAAACTGCAGTCACTTTTCAAACTGATCCGCCAGCGAGATATACGGTACTCTTCTCCGCAAACCTGATAAAGCCATTGTAAGATTGTAAAAGATAAAGTTGTTAGCTCAGGCACTGTGTTAAGTTGGAATTCCATCTTCCTTATCAAGCAAAAAGATGTCACATTTAGATGCGTCTTGAATTTTTGTGAAGATAAAGAATTGACACGAACCAGTTGACCAATAATACATTTTTTTTTTCAAACCACGTGTGATTTCAGATGTTGGTAGCTACGAAGCTCATATTTTGACACATGGTGTCAAATTGACGCAGCCGAAGGTACTGTAAGCTTGGCGTTGATTGATACGTCAAGCGGTTTGGAAGCTATTGCAGAAAAACGGGAGGGGGGGCTATGAATAGCCCCCCCCCCCCCCAGTGGGGCGCGGGATAAGAGCAATTCCTGAGCTGACCTGACCCGCCCGCTCCCCCTCCCGCAGGTGGGAGACATGATCTCTGTGATTGGCCTGACCTGACCTGACCCGCCCCCTCCCGCAGGTGGGAGACATGATCTCTGTGATTGGCCTGAGCTGACCTGACCCGCCCCCTTCCCCTCCCGCAGGTGGGAGACATGATCTCTGTGATCGACATGGCTCCGCCGGACGAGTCAGTCTGGTGGCGCGGTAAGCGCGGCTTCGAGGTGGGCTTCTTCCCCGGCGATTGCGTGCGTCTGATCGGGGAGGCGGCCGAGGGCGGCGCGGTGGTGGCGGGTCGCCAGCGGCGCGCCGCCACCCTGCAGCCCGACCAGCGACCGCTGCTCGGCCGGCCCGGCAAACTCGGCGCCTTCTTCAGGTGAGCCGGCGTCCCAGACACACCCACACCCGGCCCGGCGTCCCAGACACACCCACACCCGGCCCAACGTCTCAGAAACAGCCACACGGCGTCCCAGACACCACCCACACCCACACGGCGTCCCAGACACACCCACACCCGGCCCGGCGTCCCAGACACAGCCACACGGCGTCCCAGACACAGCCACACCTACACGGCGTCCCAGACACACCCCCACCCGGCCCGGCGTCCCAGACACAGCCACACGGCGTCCCAGACACACCCACACCCGGCCCGGCGTCCCACCCACACCCACACGGCGTCCCAGACACAGCCACACCCGGCCCGGCGTCCCAGACACAGCCACACGGCGTCCCAGACACACCCACACCCGGCCCGGCGTCCCAGACACAGCCACACCCGGCCCGGCGTCCCAGACACAGCCACACCCGGCCCGGCGTCCCAGACACACCCCCACCCGGCCCGGCGTCCCAGACACACCCACACCCCGGCGTCCCAGACACAGCGGCCCGGCGTCCCAGACACAGCCACACCCGGCCCGGCGTCCCAGACACAGCCACACGGCGTCCCAGACACAGCCACACCCGGCCCGGCGTCCCAGACACACCCACACCCGGCCCGGCGTCCCAGACACCACCCACACGGCGTCCCAGACACAGCCACACCCACACGGCGTCCCAGACACAGCCACACCCACACGGCGTCCCAGACACCACCCACACCCGGCCCGGCGTCCCAGACACAGCCACACCCACACGGCGTCCCAGACACACCCACACGGCGTCCCAGACATACCCACACGGCGTCCCAGACACACCCACACCCACACGGCGTCCCAGACACACCCACACGGCGTCCCAGACACAGCCACACGGCGTCCCAGACACAGCCACACCCACACGGCGTCCCAGACACAGTCACACCCACACGGCGTCCCAGACACACCCACACCCGGCCCAGCGTCCCAGACACACCCCCACCCGGCCCGGCGTCCCAGACACACCCACACCCCGGCGTCCCAGACACAGCGGCCCGGCGTCCCAGACACAGCCACACCCACACGGCGTCCCAGACACACCCACACAGCGTCCCAGATACACCCACACGGCGTCCCAGACACAGCCACACCCACACGGCGTCCCAAACACACCCACACCCGGCCCGGCGTCCCAGACACAGCCACACGGCGTCCCAGACACAGCCACACCCACACGGCGTCCCAGACACACCCACACGGCGTCCCAGACACACCCCCACCCGGCCTGGCGTCCCAGACACACCCACACGGCGTCCCAGACACACCCCCACCCGGCCCGGCGTCCCAGACACACCCACACGGCGTCCCAGACACAGCCACACCCGGCCCGGCGTACCAGGCACATCCACACGGCGTCCCAGACACACCCACACCCACACGGCGTCCCAGACACACCCACACCCACACCCACACGGCGTCCCAGACACACCCCCACCCGGCCCGGCGTCCCAGACACAGCCACACGGCGTCCCAGACACAGCCACACACACACGGCGTCCCAGACACACCCACACCCACACGGCGTTCCAGACACACCCACACGGCGTCCCAGACACACCCACACCCACACGGCGTCCCAGACACACCCACACCCGGCGTCCCAGACATACCCACACGGCGTCCCAGACACCACCCACACCCGGCCCGGCGTCCCAGACACACCCACACCCACACGGCGTCCCAGACACACCCACACCCACACCCACACGGCGTCCCAGACACAGTCGGTAGGGCACGGCGCGCCGCGGTGCTATGAGGGGTGTCGTGCTGTGCCGTCTCTGGGAGCCGCCCTGGGCCGACCAGCTGTATATCCTGCGAAATGCCGCACAGCAGAGCTGCTTGGCGTTAGACACTAAACGGCGCCCTCGAGACAAACGCCCCGAAAATACACAGAGATGGCGCGCCAGGATGGTGTTGTCTGATTATCAAAACCGTCTGTGACGAACTAGCCCAATCTATCAGGGTGATGGTTATATAGAAGAGCGCCGGGGGCGCGCTCATGCTCTGAATCATCCTATCTGTTGGTGGCACCCGCTTATGATTCGTGTGGCTGTACTGGTCTGTGGCTGCCGCTCTGTTTCACGTCCAATGTGAATCCTGCAGCTCCTCTGAACACTCTAACACTGTGTCCGGACTAGGTGTGGTGACTGATTGCCCGCTAGTACTCAGATGCGACTCCGTCTGGTGTCAGTCGGGCAGTGCGCCGCAGTCAGTCGTTGAAATAGGCTGGCCTGGCGCAGCTCCCAGCCAATTGGTGTCTGCGTCCGTGTGCAGCCGGGCGCCCGCCGGCGACCAGGCTGACCTCGATTGGCTGGAGACGCGGAACGTGTCTGCCCGCCTGTTGACTGCAATAGGTGTGCCCATGGTGCTGTATTTCACAATGCTCAATCTACAAATGCACGTCTCCGCTGCCAGCGGAATAAAACAGCACCGCAGACATCCGGCGATTTCCATGTCACCACGGCACCATCGACCGCGGCTCACTGCCGAGCGCCGCCGCCATCCGTCTCTGATGCTGCGCCGTGCGGCCGCCCTGGAACACGCGCGTTGTCTGTCTTACCCGCCCCGTGTCAAATCGCGCCCCTTCCGAGCGATCTAAGCGCTCCGCACCGACCGACGCGAGTCCTGTGAACGAGAAGCCAGTCGGGCCGGGGGTCGGCGGCCCCGACCAGCGTGGCACCCGACCAGCGTGGCACACTGCCGGGCGCTGTTGACCGCGCGGCGGGCTGCCGATGGATTTACCCGCACCGCGGCGGGCTGCCGATGGATTCACCGGCGCGGCGGTCGGGCGTGTTTGCTTGGCCTGCTGCCGGTCGGCGGGAGAGCCGACGGGCGGTGGCTCTGTGCTCCAGGGTTCTCGCGCCGCGGCTCTGTGCTCCAGGGTTCTCGCGCGGCGCGGCTCTGTGCTCCAGGGTTCTCGCGCGGCGCGACTCTGTGCTCCAGGGTTCTCGCGCGGCGCGGCTCTGTGCTCCAGGGTTCTCGCGCCGCGGCTCTGTGCTCCAGTGGGTTCTCGCGCCCCGCGGCCGTCTCTGCACTGTCCACACGTGCCCAGTGCAACAAAACGTCGTGCACGATACTCAGCGGGCCAGCCCTGCAGACAGATCGATCAACTGAGCTGACATCTAGATCTGACTTCTCAGCACCTCTCAGAGCCATGCGAAACAGGCAGCCGTTTGTCGTCCTCGATTGGAGCGGCACTTGGCTGTATGCGAGTCCCCCGGCCGGCACCCGGGGTCGCAGTGCACAGTGCGCGGTCCGGCTGCTCTCCGTGTGGTCCTGCCTCTGGCCGAGTGGCGGGCTGACACGCGGCTCTGGTGTCGGTGTGACTGCGTCACGCTCAGCCGGGCTCGGTGCCGTGACGCGCGACAGCCGCCGTCACGGGGCTGGGACGGTTTGGTGACGCGGCTGCCGGTCGCTCAGCCACGATCGGCAGCCGCGGAGACCCTGGTTGGCTCCGTTGGCCGGACTGCTGACGTGCTCCCGTCCGTCGGCAGCCGCGGAGACCCTGGTTGGCTCCGTTGGCCGGACTGCTGACGTGCTCCCGTCCCCGCGGAGACCCTGGTTGGCTCCGTTGGCCGGACTGCTGACGTGCTCCCGTCCCCGCGGAGACCCTGGTTGGCTCCGTTGGCCGGACTGCTGACGTGCTCCCGTCCGTCGGCAGCCGCGGAGACCCTGGCTCCGTTGGCCGGACTGCTGACGTGCTCCCGTCCGTCGGCAGCCGCGGAGACCCTGGCTCCGTTGGCCGGACTGCTGACGTGCTCCCGTCCGTCGGCAGCCGCGGAGACCCTGGCTCCGTTGGCCGGACTGCTGACGTGCTCCCGTCCGTCAGCGTGGCTCGCCTACAAATCAAACTAGGACCGATCAGTCAGGCCGATGTGGCAGAAATCACTCAGCAGTCCAGTTATGGCGGCGGCGTGAGCTCCATCGGTGTTTGTTTCTTTTTTTTTCTTCTTCAATTTATTTCATAATTCACACGAGTCACGACAGCCATACACAAACACATGTACGTAACCGGCCACAGCACGTCGCACACTCGTGCCCCTCACGCGCTCCCGGCAGCACCAGCCAACTCTAACAGGTATCGCAGGGAACGAAAAAACGAAAAACGCCATGTATAATAGAAACAAAAAGAAGTAAAAAAATACAAGAAAAAAGGAGCGAAGGCACTGCCGGCGGAGCGGGCGGCAGCACCACCGGGCACCCCCACGACGAGCGGGCAGGAACGAGAAGCTACCGGGTGACAGTCGCAACGCCGCGCCAGCCGCCGGGCCCCAGCCGGAGGCCCACGACGACCGGGATGTCTCGCATGCACGTAGACTTGTGGGTAGGATGGGAGAAGGTTCCGGGAAGAACGTGCCGTTAGTTTTAGGGCCCTGCCTCTGAAACAATGTTCGCGACAGTGCCCCACTTCGACTCAAACCTCTGAAGAGAGTGCCGTTTTACAGCACTTTTATACTCTTTTTCGGCTTCCATTTTAAGCAATGAGTGAAATTGTTGTTTACTTGGAGTATGTTTTTTATGTCTTGCTCTGAATATTACTTGTTTTGCAATTGTTATTATCAATACTGCTGACGTGCTCTGCGGACTGCTGACGTGCTCCCGTCCGTCAGCGTAGCTCGCCTACAAATCAAACTAGGACCGATCAGTCAGGCCGATGTGGCAGAAATCACTCAGCAGTCCAGTTATGGCGGCGGCGTGAGCTCCATCGGTGTTTGTTTCCGATAGCACATACAGGGTGTGCGGAAATTATTTGCCCCTCCTCAGCTCGCTGCCATAGTTTTATTTACCGATTTATCCCCTGCCCTGTCTTACGCATTCCCTCATCCGCTTTGGCATTCCATCGATCAATATGTCCAGGGTATCCACGCTGATGTTCAGCCACACTTTTCACAGGTTCCTTTTAAGTCCGTTTTCTGTGGGAGCTGGTTCAATCTTGCTGAGCTTCACATCCATGATTCCTCATAGGTTTTCGATTGGGATTAGGATAGAAGATTCGATTTGACTTTCTACTTCATTCCAGTCTTCACCATAACTTCAGCGCGATGGCACTTTGTTAAAGAGTTTCTTTCGTCATAGTAGACACCACGTTCAGGTGCGAGTTACGCCTGCCAAACACTGGCCCCTGGCGCCTTGCAAGTGTCAAGGTCAGGTAACCGGGTTAGGTCATGTGACTACAGGACAGCTGTGGATAGCACGGTTTTAGCAAATCATCAGCAGTCCTTAACCCTCGCCCTGGCAGGGCATTTCTCAAAACACGGCCTGGCAGGGCGGGGGGGGGGGGGTCCATGCGACCCCCCCCCCTCGCGATTGGCTCCTATAACACCTAGGAACACCAAACTTGGTAGGTAGGTGAACCCCCTGGAGTTCTCGCCCCTGTGCAAATTTGGTTGCTCTAGGTCAATATTTAGGGGGTTTTGGGGGTATGAATGTAAAAATTTCGCTAAAAACAGGTCAAAAGTTTTTCGCTTATAACTTTTGATATAATTAAAATAGAACAAGAATGAAAAGCACCAGTGAGCTCAGCACATCAAGGCGCGTCGAATAATATGCTTTTTAGCTTGCTTAAGTGTACTTACACTTGGCCTTGTTAAGGCCGCCCCACACCGGAACTCGCATGCGGGTTGCGAGTTTGCGGGTTTTGAGTTTGCGGGCATAATACTGATTCATAGAGTGATTAGACCGCTCCCTTATGGTAATTTCAGGAATGCAGTGAAGCCGGTACACCTTCAGAAACTTACATATAATCGCAATACCAGCGCAACGAACCAAAATTCGACTCCAACGAAAAACCCGCAAACCTCGCAGACCTCGCAGCGAGGAAAATCGAAAGTTGTCTCAAAATCAACTTTTGGAATGCGATGCAAGGTCGCTTGCAAGCTGAAAACATGCAGACTCGCTTGTTAGATTGTAGTGTGGGTCACTCAGCTTAGATTGTATGATTTGATTTTGAAGAAACACGAAAACCCAAAAGCTCGCAACCCGCATGCGAGGTCCAGTGTGGGGCGGCCTTTAGGCTCCAGCACGTGGTGAGCTCGGTGTGGCCGTTTTATTCTGAAATTTACTGCTTCTCGTCAGCAGTACGCTTTCATCGAAGACTTCCCTTTCATGTGAACGACGCTTCTGTACGCATCCATCGCTCTGACGTCTCACCAGGCTCGTGCGATGGGCGGCTCAGTGCTGGTCTCAGCGGCCCACCTGCCCGACCGCCCCCAGGGGCTGCCGTGCAGAAGGAATCTTTCACAGCCACCAGCTTCGGGCTGCGCCAACGACAAACAGATATACAAACGCGCCCGGAGTGGTATTTGCTGTTTGGGTCTGGACGGACACGACCCAAACTAAGACGCTACTGCGAGGTATTTCTGTTTATTTGATGTAAGGCATGCGTTGCTGGGATTTGGTATATTAAGCAGCGACCAATGAGCCCCTATGCATTTTTTCGCTTGATAAATGCATTTATGTACTTGATTTTAGCTCACCACTAAGCTGCTAAGTTTAACCCAAGCCCCAGTGGCGGTCTCAGCCAACTTCGCCCTAGTGGGTGGGGGGTGGGGGAGTGGGCATATGTTACCATCCACCTCTAACTCAAAAACTAAAAAGGCTAGAAAGACGCGGTAAAAAGCAGTCGATAGCTCTCAATGCGTACGTTTGAAAGTATTTCGGTCATTTTTTCATCTTAGAGCAATATTGGGGTCACTAGAGGTCAACAAAGGTCAAAAATTGCCAAATGCCATTATATTTTGATTTATCAGAAAACATGCATTTATCTCAGGAACTGTGATAGCTAGAAAAATGCAAGGAAAAGCAATCGATAGCTTTTGAACTCTTCTTTTGATAAGGTAATTATCCAAATTGATCTCAAGTCAATGGCTTAGCCTCCAGAGGGCAAAAACTCCAAAAATAACTGTTTTTACGAAATGTGTTTTTCGACAATAACTTTTGACTAAAAAAAGACACAACATTTCTATTGCCAGGTTCGTGTTCCTCTCGCCGAGACGCGTCGAATGAACTAAAATTTGACCTTGTCAACTTGAAAATTTGACCTCTGGTCAAGGTCATGACCTGGCCGGAAAAGGTCATGTTGCATATCAGTCGATGCGTCTCGGCAAGACAAAAACAATGAGGACACCCCCGGCATCCTATCTCTTTTCAATCGAGAGTTATTGGCAAAAATCTGTTTGTAGCCTCACATGACCTCGGATGACCTTTCTAGAGGCTATCAGCAAAAAAGACACCTTGGTCGTCACGGGTGGTCCAAATCATTGTGATTCTGAAATATTTGGACTGTTCCTATGCGTACACACGGATCTAGAGGCATTTTCATTTCTCTCCATTGACATAATGGTAAGGTCACGCCACTGACCTGACCTTTGGTCACGGATATAAAAAAAATCCGAGATATACAAATTGTAGGCGCCCATAACATCATGCAATCCACCAAGTTTAAAACATTTCTGACAAACACTGCAGGCTGGACATGATTGCAAACTTTTTTAGGCTTGGTCAGTTAACTTGACCTGGTGACCTGACCTGACATGACCTGGGGTCAAAAATTTCACACATTGTCCAAATTTGATGTGAAAAGGCAACCTCAAGCGGCGTGGCCTACGCGCCGCGGTTTTTTATTCACACGCAAAAAACGGGACAGGGTGGTAACATATGCCCCCCGCACTGGGGCGAAGGTTAACGTACCTTAGCTCCACCCTGTAACGTACCACCTGAGCTCCACCCTGTCTGTCCCCATGTTCAACTTGAACCGTGAACACGCAGTGGGCCCAAAGTAAAAATTAACAGTGAACACGCAGTGTGTCCAAAGGGAAAATTAAAGGGACCCTCCCACCTTCAAAAAAGTTAATGAATTGGCATAAAAGTGATGTAGCGTGAATCACAAAGAGCGAAAATGAACATCTACCAAATTTTACCGGAAAATATTCACCCGTTTTCGAGATATAAGACTTTTATTTTTGTTTACTTTTTGGGAAATCCGCTGTTTCTATGACGTCACATAAAGGTTTTCTTTACGTCGGCATTTGGAAGCAATAGTTTGGTATCAAAGTGCGACAAATATTGCGCGAATGATGCGTTTATCTTATCAAGGTCAATATATGATGGCCAATGAAGGATTCCAGGACAATTCTTCTTATGGCATTTCTTCGTATCGCAATTCTTCGTCTGCAAATCTTCGTCAGGGCATTTATTCGTATCGCATTACTTTGTCTCGCATCAGGGTATATGAAAATCGGCTCGCATTTCTTCTTCAACGCAAATATATGCAAGAGTAAGCATTGAGGGACAAATAAATGCACCGACGAAGATTTGTAGACGAAGAAATGCGGACGAAAAATTGTGCTACGAAGAAATGTCATGCGAGGATTTGTTCGGGTACCATGACATTTATGTGATTTCAAAGTCAAGGTTCACAGCTGATTTGCTAAATCAAGCCAAGAATCCAAACTATCAAAAAACTATAAATATTTGTTTGTCTGTCACAGAGGTCTCAAGCGATATAAGGTTTACATATGTTGAATCAAAAATCTACTGCCACAACTCACATCTCCTGCCTTAGTTTATCATTGTTGTTTTAACTTGCTTTCAAGAGAAACGGAAGCCAGTATCTGATATCACTTCAGATGATTGTTTCAAGATCTGAGTTCAAATGGAAATAAAAGCAAGATCAAGATGAAACAGGGATTATTGCTGTTAAAGTAGTTTGGCCATGATACAACAAGCACATAAATCATTAGCCAAATCAAATACTGGTTGGTTTGTCAAGATGTTTGTTGTCTGTCGTCTGTCGAGCTGCTATGAACACTGAACGCTCTCACTCTTACTTTGAAGAGAGTAGTTTAAGTTGAATGGTAGTGAGCTGTAATTAGACAAAGCAGCTATTCAGTGCTCACATCAAGCCAGGCTAGGAAATGGCATCAACTGTGGTGGGAGGAAGCAGGTTCGGCAGCCCTATATGTTGTAAACTTCTGTTGTGTCTTGTGTTTGATCAACTGATGTTTTCTGCTGTTTTGTGCAGTGATAGTAGCAGGTAACTGCATGCTTGTCAAATTATGTGAATAAACGAATTCATAACATTGCATTTTTCTCTCCATGCAAGGAACAAGTAAGATGTTGTAGAAAATGTAATAGAGGGCTGCATTGCTGATTTTGCACTTTATCAGAGCTTTATTTAGAATTGCTTTCCTGAAAGCTACACACAGACCACAGTACTGAAATTCACAATGTCATAGCTTTTGGCAGAAAAAAAGAAAAGACTTACCTAGGTAAAATTGGCTGAAAGTATGGCAGAGCAGGTCTTGATGCGTATGCCCATCCGTGTGCTTGCCGAAGCCGAACTGACTGCAACACATTAACTCTGACCCACCATGGTGGCTGGCATATCCTGAACTTTCACCACTCTAAACAAGACAACTTTCAGCCCTCAGCATTGTATTAAAACACTGTACATGACACTCAAAATTTGTTTCAGTGCCATCCACGGACAACATCAGTCGCCATTCACCAGGCCAGTAAAAACAGAATAGATAATAGCTTCAAACCCATGTAGTCAGAGTTACTAGGTCTGCACCTCAAAACAAAATCCAGGTGACATTCACCACGCCAGTAAAAAACAGGTACTTAGGTAACGTAACAGCTTCAAATCTGGTAACATGTTGGTCGGACTTTACACTACCATATTTACATGGAATAATATGATACCAAACAATAGTGCAACCATTCTGGATAACAAAAGTGTATGATAAAATTAATTTAGAAAACTTTGGCAGCATGATTTACGAGCACAGGCAGCCTGGCAGGTGTTACCTACCAGCCTTCTCAATGCTCGTAAAACCAACATTGTGGTTTTGATTTTTCCTTACATGATAACACACTTGGCTGCAATGGCACATTTAATTTAATACTGTGAAAAGACCAGTTATAACCACTTCACAAGCACAATTGCACCTCATGCCGACATCCTTTACCAAAGACAGTCAGCAGCGTCTTTCGTCAAAACTGGATGATCAATCCCCTTTCAACTGTTAACATCAAAAATATTTCTTCATGGTGTGATCTCCATATGGAAACCTTGCAGGAAAAGAATTAATGTCAATTGTCAGCTCTTCAAAATTTCTTTGGACTTTAACTTGGAGTACCATATCCAGTTTGCTTTGATATTTTGTTTTTTATTCCATGTTGAAGTTGAACACCAAGCTCCAGATATAGCAGGCAGCTTGATCATCTTCGGCCTTGGTATAATATCAGTCCAAGTTCCAGTGGTGGGTATCTTCTAATATTCAAATTAAAATGAAAAGCAATAGGCTTTCTCAGCGCCGACGACACGGATTTCACGTTGATAACAAAGGGAGCTCAAGGTCAGCAAAACTCGGGTTCAAGGAATGGCGGGCGTTGAAATGACTGCTGACGTCATCAAGAAACCGCTAATGGTTAAGAGATAGGGACTAAGCTGGTCCCACCCTGCAAGTAAAGGGAAGAAATTTCTTGAACACCATAAAGCTGCGGGGGTTGCGACCAGGATAAATGGTGGTTTCTGAGCCTGGCCGCAAACTTGGCTATCTCAACTCAAAACTAATGTTAAGGTGGGATGGTCCCTTTAACAGTGAACATTGAACACGCAGTGTGTCCAAAGGAAAAATTAACCCACGAGCCGCCGCACTGGGGGGGGGGCATAAAGTTGCCCCCCCCCCTTTACGTTTTGTGGAATATCTCCGAAACCTGATGAGCTACGAACGTGAAACTTGACATAGCTTCAAATGAATACCTAGGCAATGTTTGAAGAAAGTTTGGTGGTTGTAGCATCTAAGATGACGTCACAGTGACGTCATAAAGTTTTGTCGTTTTCCGATATGGACCGTTTCTGATGACGCTGAGCATGAAACTCAACTGTAAATGAACTAGACAGCACCTGCTGTCATCCTAAAACATCTAAGTAAACTTCCATCTAGTTCCTAACCAATAATTGGCCATTTATATTCGGTCCCATATACCTGATGTATCGTGAGGAAACTGAGAGTCGCAAATCTATAATTTGACTTATGACGTCACTGTGACGTCATTTCAAATGGGATCGACACCAAATTTGGACACAACCTCGGCTAGGTATTCAGGAAGATGTGTGCAAAGTTTCGATTCTCTATCTTTTCGCGTTGCGACGATATCGCCGCGGAAGTAAAGGGGGGGGGGGCAACTATATGCCCTCCCCCCAGCGGCCGGCGGGTGGCGCGGAGGCCCAGCGGCCGCCGGGTTAACAGTGAACACACAGTGTGTTCAAAATGAAAATTAACAGTGAACACGCAGTGCGTCCAAAGTAAAAATCGTATATGTACGTGTGTCCAAAGTAAAAATTAACAAGTGCGCCATTCTGGGTATATCTAATGTATCTATATGCAAATGCATTCGGTTCTTTTGTAGGTCGGTAGGTACATACCTACAAATATGCATGTTAATCATAAGAATTGTGTTTATTTAGGTATTTGTTTTGATCTAGATACGGTTAGTTTTGCCGTTTATTTATGCCAGATTTTTCCAAAAATGATTTTACAATAGAATGCAACTCCTGCTGATCCATGCATTGCTCATCTTCTGAAAACTGAGCTTTACTGGTTGATTCAGATAGGTACTAGGTGGTATTAGATAACACGCAGAGCATATGTCCAAATTGTCCAATTTAAAAACTTCGCTTTCTTATTCATCGATGTGCAGGTAATATTTGAGCAAACGTACACTCTTAAAAAGTGTTCTATGCAAGAAAACAGCATTTCCTCAAGGCCTAATCAATTTGTCAGTCAATCGTCGTATAATGCCAGTCAATGTGGTCACCCTCCCTGGGTTCGCCTGTGCTGAGGTTTGTGCAGTTTTTGGATGGCTGCTCACATATGAACGCACGTACGGCTATTTTCATCCATGCCTTTCTTTCTGAATGTATTGAAACAAGGCAGTTGGAGAACGCATGAGGTCATCTCAGACGAAGGGGGCCATATTTGTTGTGCTCTACCTGTAAGCTGGAGTTTTTCTTAATCGCTGCGTAATGAGCGCAAATCATTTACCGATCTCTGGCCGCAATCATCGTATGGCCGATGGTACAGTCCACAGCAGAAGTAATGTGCGGTTTCAGTAATGGGTATGCTTTGCTTCTGAAGCTTAGGAACGATTAGCCAGACTACAATGAAACTTTGAATATAGCTTACATGTATCGTCACCCTTGCAGCCGCAACTTTATCCATTGGCGTCTTCTTTTCAGTAACTCCGCTTTAAGAAATCGCCAGTCAAAGCCATCCGTTCAGATGGGTAAAACCACACATTGCTTTAGCGGTGGACTGTATTAATTAAGCCTGCAGATAGGCTGTGCCGCCGGGACAGGCGGACGCTGTGATGCTGCAAACTGCCGCTGTCACGATGCGGCACGCCTGAAGGTAGGCTGTGCCGCTGGGCCCGCAGTGCTGACGAGTGCCGCTAGATGTCACTAGTGAGAAACGCCTGAAGACAGACTGTGCCGCACGGCCGAGCTGACGCCGTAATGCCGCCGACTGCCGCTAGATGGCAGGCGTGGCGCACCTCAAGGTAGGCTGTGCCGCCGGGCACGGGCCTCGTTCAGTAGGCCCTATATACCAGGGCCCTGTTTCACCGCCCGACGCTGCGCGCGCTGCAGCGCGCTGGGAGCTGAGGCATACCTCTGACGTCACTCGAATGACGTTGCGTGCGATCCGTTAGCTTATGATAAAAAGCGTTTGGAACAGAGGTCCTAAGGAACCAAGTACAGAGAGAACAGAAGTTTGAGTGCGAATGCTGCTAGCGTGCTGATGGTGCTGGCGTTTGGGTGCTAGCGTTTTACGATGACGTCATAGCTTAGCGTCAGAGTGGAGTTTGTTGATATTGCCATGGAAACCCAACGCACCGACGCGCGCAGCGCTCTGTCGTGAAACACCACCCAGGTAGGGTCGTCCGGTGATTCTACTTGATCGTGACGTCAGCTCATGACGTCACCTGGGGTCAAGTCTTGGAAGTCCCATTAGAGTCCCATGTAAATGGGCGATTTTTGAAGCTCTGCAGAATGAAGTACATCGTCAAAAAGACGAGACATTTTTCTTCGAATTGTCTAAGAAATGTTTTTAACTAAACCTGTTAGTTTTTCCAAAAGTGCGCTAGAAAGCCCCCATGCCTCCGCAGCCTCCCGTCCGCCGGCGCCGCGCCGCCGCGGTAGTGCAGTCGTTAGGAAATAGGATACCCGCCTAGTTATCCAAAGATCGTGCGCTCGAATCTAGACGCGGCCGCGGGTCGGACTGAAATCGAAATTGCAAGCAAAATAAGCGCTTTCTCTTTAAAATTACTTATATTACAGCTAATCGTTCATCAAACTATCGATAACAATAGACTTACATCTAAAATATAGAACATATCCTTATAAAAACAAATTCAAATATGGCGGCCGTTGTGCTAGGCTCCGCCCCCGACTCCGCCCCTTCGTGTGACGTCATCTGTGATATTGGACACACAGGGAGATAGGGTACGACATGGGCCTGTCCGTTCAGTATGGTGCATCGCTTGTAGGTAGGTGCCTAATTGGCTGCATAAACTTTATGTAGCGAGATTACGAAACCAACAGTGTTCCGTGGCGGGATGTGGACCGCGAAATTATGGAAATCGCAGAAACAATAAGAGCCTGCAATCAGCCCGCTCTCGGGAAGTTTTGGTGTGCCCGCTCTGGGGTCTGGCCGCCGCTGCTGCAGTGGCCAGTGGCGGCTGGTGTAGCCGCTGGCAGATGGCGGTGCTGACCCGAGCCCGCTCGGGTGACCCGCCAGGTGCCCAGCGCCAGAGCCTGGTGCACGGCCGGCCATGTTCCCTCTCATTCTCATGGAAAAACGCCCCTGCTGGCTGGCAGCTGTTCGCGCTGAGTTATGCTGTAGGCATGCAGACCCACTAAGGATGCGCTGCTAGTCACTGTCCAGTGGTCATCTCATCTCACATCACTGCAGGGCCCACTAGACGGCCATCCGCGGCCGCCGCTACAGGCGCGGCGGCCCGGAGCCGATCCCGTAGCTCGCCGTCACACCCCGACGCTCAGACGGTCCCACGGAGTCGGCGCGCCACTGGTTTGCGTCACACCGACCGGAGGTGCAGAGGCGCGCTCAGGCACCTGCGCGCGCGGGGGGCGTCGGCTGACGGCCGACGGGGCCTGGCGCCACTCAGAGCTGCCTGCCCTCCGCGCTCTTTCTCAGAAACGTTACAGAGCAACTATGTAGAGCCAACATGGCTGTCGCCAAAGTGGGGCTCCTGGCTGCGCTCCTGCCGACGGCACGAGCCATGTCGGCTCCTGGCTGCGCTCCTGATGACGGCACGAGCCATGTCGGCTCCGTTTCGCGTCGCTGCGGGAGCGGCCGGCGGCTGTATGTGCTGCCGGCGAGCCGTCCCCCTGAGGTGACGGCTGGCGGTGACCCGATGACGGTGACGGCGCTGTGGTGACGGATGCCGTGCGCCGGTCGCCAGTGCCGTACGCTGACGTGCCATGACGTGCTGCAGGAGCTTCCTGGCCGCCCGTCCGTCGCGCCGGCGTCTCAAACAGTCGGGCATCCTGCGCGAGCGAGTGTTCGGCTGCGACCTGGGCGAGCACCTCACCAACTCGGGACGCGACGGTAAGGGTCGCCGACCTGGGCGAGCACCTCACCAACTCGGGACGCGACGGTAAGGGTCGCCGACCTGGGCGAGCACCTCACCAACTCCGGGCGCGACGGTAAGGGTCGCCGACCTGGGCGAGCACCTCACCAACTCGGGACGCGACGGTAAGGGTCGCCGACCTGGGCGAGCACCTCACCAACTCGGGACGCGACGGTAAGGGTCGCCGACCTGGGCGAGCACCTCACCAACTCGGGACGCGACGGTAAGGGTCGCCGACCTGGGCGAGCACCTCACCAACTCGGGACGCGACGGTAAGGGTCGCCGACCTGGGCGAGCACCTCACCAACTCGGGACGCGACGGTAAGGGTCGCCGACCTGGGCGAGCACCTCACCAACTCCGGGCGCGACGGTAAGGGTCGCCGACCTGGGCGAGCACCTCACCAACTCGGGACGCGACGGTAAGGGTCGCCGACCTGGGCGAGCACCTCACCAACTCGGGACGCGACGGTAAGGGTCGCCGACCTGGGCGAGCACCTCACCAACTCGGGACGCGACGGTAAGGGTCGCCGACCTGGGCGAGCACCTCACCAACTCGGGACGCGACAGTAAGGGTCGCCGACCTGGGCGAGCACCTCACCAACTCGGGACGCGACGGTAAGGGTCGCCGACCTGGGCGAGCACCTCACCAACTCCGGGCGCGACGGTAAGGGTCGCCGACCTGGGCGAGCACCTCACCAACTCCGGGCGCGACGGTAAGGGTCGCCGACCTGGGCGAGCACCTCACCAACTCGGGACGCGACGGTAAGGGTCGCCGACCTGGGCGAGCACCTCACCAACTCGGGACGCGACGGTAAGGGTCGCCGACCTGGGCGAGCACCTCACCAACTCGGGACGCGACGGTAAGGGTCGCCGACCTGGGCGAGCACCTCACCAACTCCGGGCGCGACGGTAAGGGTCGCCGACCTGGGCGAGCACCTCACCAACTCGGGACGCGACGGTAAGGGTCGCCGACCTGGGCGAGCACCTCACCAACTCGGGACGCGACGGTAAGGGTCGCCGACCTGGGCGAGCACCTCACCAACTCGGGACGCGACGGTAAGGGTCGCCGACCTGGGCGAGCACCTCACCAACTCGGGACGCGACGGTAAGGGTCGCCGACCTGGGCGAGCACCTCACCAACTCGGGACGCGATGGTAATGGTCGCCGACCTGGGCGAGCACCTCACCAACTCGGGACGCGACGGTAAGGGTCGCCGACCTGGGCGAGCACCTCACCAACTCGGGACGCGACGGTAAGGGTCGCCGACCTGGGCGAGCACCTCACCAACTCGGGACGCGACGGTAAGGGTCGCCGACCTGGGCGAGCACCTCACCAACTCGGGACGCGACGGTAAGGGTCGCCGACCTGGGCGAGCACCTCACCAACTCGGGACGCGACGGTAAGGGTCGCCGACCTGGGCGAGCACCTCACCAACTCGGGACGCGACGGTAAGGGTCGCCGACCTGGGCGAGCACCTCACCAACTCGGGACGCGACGGTAAGGGTCGCCGACCTGGGCGAGCACCTCACCAACTCGGGACGCGACGGTAAGGGTCGCCGACCTGGGCGAGCACCTCACCAACTCGGGACGCGACGGTAAGGGTCGCCGGCCTGGGCGAGCACCTCACCAACTCGGGACGCGACGGTAAGGGTCGCCGACCTGGGCGAGCACCTCACCAACTCGGGACGCGACGGTAAGGGTCGCCGACCTGGGCGAGCACCTCACCAACTCCGGGCGCGACGGTAAGGGTCGCCGACCTGGGCGAGCACCTCACCAACTCGGGACGCGACGGTAAGGGTCGCCGACCTGGGCGAGCACCTCACCAACTCGGGACGCGACGGTAAGGGTCGCCGACCTGGGCGAGCACCTCACCAACTCGGGACGCGACGGTAAGGGTCGCCGACCTGGGCGAGCACCTCACCAACTCCGGGCGCGACGGTAAGGGTCGCCGACCTGGGCGAGCACCTCACCAACTCCGGGCGCGACGGTAAGGGTCGCCGACCTGGGCGAGCACCTCACCAACTCGGGACGCGACGGTAAGGGTCGCCGACCTGGGCGAGCACCTCACCAACTCGGGACGCGACGGTAAGGGTCGCCGACCTGGGCGAGCACCTCACCAACTCGGGACGCGACGGTAAGGGTCGCCGACCTGGGCGAGCACCTCACCAACTCGGGACGCGACGGTAAGGGTCGCCGACCTGGGCGAGCACCTCACCAACTCGGGACGCGACGGTAAGGGTCGCCGACCTGGGCGAGCACCTCACCAACTCGGGACGCGACGGTAAGGGTCGCCGGCCTGGGCGAGCACCTCACCAACTCGGGACGCGACGGTAAGGGTCGCCGACCTGGGCGAGCACCTCACCAACTCGGGACGCGACGGTAAGGGTCGCCGACCTGGGCGAGCACCTCACCAACTCCGGACGCGACGGTAAGGGTCGCCGACCTGGGCGAGCACCTCACCAACTCGGGACGCGACGGTAAGGGTCGCCGACCTGGGCGAGCACCTCACCAACTCGGGACGCGACGGTAAGGGTCGCCGGCCGCCGCCCCGCCGCGGGCCGGCTAACGACGGGGGCGGGCGGGGGGGGGGCGACTTAAATGCCTAACGGTATAACTAGTTGTCTTTGACTTGTTGATTTAACTAGTTGATAACATTGAGCCCTATTGTTATCCCTTGGTGGTCTGATATTTATTTTTCACCGTGATCAAATGCATCATCTCTACATCGAAAGGTTCCCTGTCCGAGAGTCCTCCATCTGACTGTTTCCGTCCGACAGTCCTCCATCTGACTGTTCCCGTCTGACTGTCTCCTATATGATAAACTGATCAGTGCCCTGTCGGTTGACTGCAGTTCCGGTGGTTTTGAAGAGCTGTGCCGAGTTTATCGAGGCCCACGGCATCGTGGACGGCATCTACCGGCTGTCGGGCGTCAACTCTAACATCCAGCGGCTCAGGTGAGTCACCTCCAACATCCAGCGGCTCAGGTGAGGGTCAGCTCCAACATCCAGCGGCTCAGGTGAGTCACCTCCAACATCCAGCGGCTCAGGTGAGTCACCTCCAACATCCAGCGGCTCAGGTGAATCAGATCCAACATTTCTTTCATTTTGTGTATTTCATATTATATATCCCCAACAGGCAGTGCCCATCGTAAGGCAAAGTAAAACAACAACAACAACAACAACAACAACAACAACAACAACAACAACAACAACAACAACAAGCATAGGGAACATGTGACACTACCTAAGAGGCAGAGGCTGATAACTGAGATGCCAGCTTCACTTTTTTAAAGAGAAGCTTGTATGTAGTAATCCATTCCATTTTTTTTTTCACAATTTTCTGGGGTAACAGTTCGGCCTCCGAAGGTATGTTTTTCCGTTGTGCGTGACACCAGGCGCTGAAA
Source organism: Amphibalanus amphitrite (assembly GCF_019059575.1). Taxonomy (NCBI): domain Eukaryota; kingdom Metazoa; phylum Arthropoda; class Thecostraca; order Balanomorpha; family Balanidae; genus Amphibalanus; species Amphibalanus amphitrite. Next base: position 1,260,582 of record NW_024881556.1, read on the forward strand.
TAGCCCTTCCCGACTGTCTGGCGCTGTCTGTCCCGACTGTCTGGCGCTGTCTGTCCCGACTGTCTGGCGCTGTCTGCCCCGATTGTCTGGCGCTGTCTGTCCCGACTGTCTGGCGCTGTCTGTCCTGATTGTCTGGCGCTGTCTGTCCTGACTGTCTGGCGCTGTCTGTCCCGACTGTCTGGCGTTGTCTGTCCTGATTGTCTGGCGCTGTCTGTCCTGACTGTCTGGCGCTGTCTGTCCTGATTGTCTGGCGCTGTCTGCCCTGATTGTCTGGCGCTGTCTGTCCTGACTGTCTGGCGCTGTCTGTCCTGATTGTCTGGCGCTGTCTGCCCTGATTGTCTGGCGCTGTCTGTAAAAAGGCTGCCCCATAGGCTGTGCCAAATTTGGCGGCGCTGCGCGCCGCCGTTTTTACGCTATCTTCAAAAAACCTTAGGGGATGGGTCGCATCGATCCCCTGCCAGGGCGAGAGTTAACTTGTAAGCTTATGAATTTAATTAAAGTTCACTTAATTTTAAGTTCATTTTTATGTTCACTTAAACTGGTAAAAAGTATGCTATTCGATGCGCACTGGCTTGCTGAGTTCACTAGTGCCTTTATGTTTATTGTATTCTTCTTTGTTCTTAGCTCAAAAGCTATAGGGGAAGTTGGGGGAACGCCGAAGACTTTTTTTCTGACGCCCGTAGCACGCAAGGTAGACAACATAAGCTATTCTTGTTGGCGTCATTCGAGAGGCCAGTCTTTTGCCTTTCAAACATACCAGGCGCATTTGATGAATTCGCATACCGTTAAGCGCACAAACTAAAAATATCAAAGAAGTGACTTTTTCGGCGTTGCCCCGGACTGCGGGGAAAGCCGAAAATGGGAGAAATGATCTACGGGGAATGCCGACATTGATGTTTTGCCATTTTATCTCAAACTTTATCCAGAATTCATCAAAGCTGACACGCGTTTTAAGAGCTTGAGGACGCGGTGCACACTGGAAGTTATAATTGTGTGACAATAAGAACATGCCAGGTAAATCATTCCTTATAGGTGACAGGCCGTTGTGTCGGTTGAAAGTGTAATTTGTGTGACTAAAAATACGCGTTGCTATTCTACAGCAGTAAAGTCCACGTAGCGTGCTTTTAACAACTGCGTAATCGCACGTTTTCGGCATTACCCCAGCCTGCCATACTTTCATTTGCAGGCCCATAGCTTTTCAACGTGCTGTATAAATTTCAAATAGGCAGCACACTTATGCAAAGACATGCTAAAGATTACTTGACCGAATTGGCCAGACAAACGGTAGCATAATGAGTAAGAAATGCAGCTTCAAAGGCGCATGTAGTACAAGGGAAACGTACCTTGAAAACGCTCTTGGCGCCCTCACAGTCGAAGTATTCCGAATGACGACTCGTAACAAACATGCGATAATTGTAGTCACTTAAGCTTCAGAGCATCACTGACAGGTGGCAACCATGTCTTACGGTTTTCGAAATATCTCGAATTTCGGCTTTGCCCCAACTCCGGCATTGCCCCAACTTCCCCTAGTTAAGCGAAAAACATTTGACGTGTTTTAGCGATTTTTTCACTTATGTCTCCTAAACCCCCCAAATATTGACCTATTATAGCCATCAAATTTGCACAAGTGCGAGATTTCATATGGGTCCATCTACCCTGTAAATTTGGTATTGGTATATTATTGGTATATTATTATTGGTATTGGTATATTACTAAGTGCCATAGAAGTCAATCACCACAGGGCGGGTCGTACCCCCCCCCCCCCCGTGGTCTTCATGAAAAAGTCCGTGGCCTGGCGAGGGTTCAGTGTCAGCCAGTAGAGCGCCAGTGGGCGCGGCGGGCGGGATGAGATCCGCAGCTGAACCAGGTGCTCGCTACAACTGGTAGCTGTTTGTGTGAGTACATACCTACGGTGCCGGCGCTGCGGTGCCGCGGCCGACTGACCCCGCGCCGCGCTGTGGCTCCCCAGGAACGCGTTTGACGAGGACCGGGTACCGGACCTGTCCCAGCCGAGCGTGCGCCAGGACATCCACAGCGTGTCGTGTCTGCTCAAACAGTACCTGCGGGAGCTGCCCAACCCGCTGCTCACCTACCAGCTGTACGACCAATGGGCGTCAGCCGTGCAGAGCGCCGAGCCGCAGCGGCTGGCCAGGGTCCGCGAGGTGACGCAGCAGCTGCCGCCGCCGCACTACAGGTGAGTGCCGCCGAGCCGCGGCGTAGGCCACAACACGGAAACACGGGACCGCCCGCTGCACGTGTAGGCCACAACACGGGAACACGGGACCGCCCGCTGCACGTGTAGGCCACAACACGGGAACACGGGACCGCCCGCTGCACGTGTAGGCCACAACACGGAAACACGGGACCGCCCGGTCTGTGATGCAGAGCTGTTCGTAGACGGAGGGCCTCGTGAGCCTTGCTAGAGAAGTGCAGATTCTGCAGAATCAGTTTGCAATATGCTGACATGGAAGGGCTCATGACAATATGTCTGAGCCAGCTCTGTCATGCCGTGCACCAAGCGCTGCTAGTGCCCCGGCCGCACCCTCTCTGACCTGACGCGTCCGTCGGCGCGCCGCAGGACACTGGAGTTCCTGGTGCGCCACCTGGCGCGCGTGGCCACCCACCACCGCAGCACGGGCATGACGGCCAAAAACCTGGCCATCGTGTGGGCACCCAACCTGGTTCGGAGCCAGCACTTGGAGCTGGGCGGAGTCGCCGCCCTGCAGGTCAGCCTTACGCCGCCGCTACAGTCCGTCTCTCTCTCTCTCTCTCTCTCTCTCTCTCTCTCTCTCTCTCTCTCTCTCTCTCTCTCTCTCTCTCTCTCTCTCTCTCTCTCTCTCTCTCTCTCTCTCTCTCTCTCTCTCTCTCTCTCTCTCTCTCTCTCTCTCTCTCTCTCTCTCTCTCTCTCTCTCTCTCTCTCTCTCTCTCTCTCTCTCTCTCTCTCTCTCTCTCTCTCTCACGCTCACGCTCACGCTCACGCTCACGCTCACGCTCACGCTCACGCTCACGCTCACGCTCACGCTCACGCTCACGCTCACGCTCACGCTCACGCTCACGCTCACGCTCACGCTCACGCTCACGCTCACGCTCACGCTCACGCTCACGCTCACGCTCACGCTCACGCTCACGCTCACGCTCACGCTCACGCTCACGCTCACGCTCACGCTCACGCTCACGCTCACGCTCACGCTCACGCTCACGCTCACGCTCACGCTCACGCTCACGCTCACGCTCACGCTCACGCTCACGCTCACGCTCACGCTCACTCTCTCTCTCTCTCTCTCTCTCTCTCTCTCTCTCTCTCTCTCTCTCTCTCTCTCTCTCTCTCTCTCTCTCTCTCTCTCTCTCTCACTCGCTCGTTCCGTTCTCACGTCGCCAGGGGATCGGCGTGCAGGCGGTCATCGTCGAGTACCTGATCGGCTCGTGTGAGCTGGTCTTCTGTGGCCGGCTGCCGCCGCTGCCGGACCCGGCGACGGACGGCAAGCGGTCTCGGCCGCGCTCGCTGGCCGTGACCAGTCCCAGTCGACTGCTGAGTCGGGCGCCGGCACCGGCCAAACCCGCCTCCCCGTCCAAGGCCGAACACAACTACATCGAAGTCGGTGAGTGCGGGGACTGTCCACCGGGGCTGGATGGCTGTGTTGTCTACCTGTTCAGTTGTTTGTGTTTATCTGTTTATCTGTTTGTTGTTTGTTTGTTTGTTTGTTTGTTTGTTTGTTTGTTTGTCTATCTGTTTGTTTGTTTGTTTATTTGTTTGTTTGTTGTGGTGGTGTTCATAGCCTGGCGCGGTGGTGGCAGCAGTCTTGGGTGACGGTTTTCACTGTGGTGCATGGACTGTGGCGACAAAATGTGACGAATCACGTTGATAGGGGAAAGTGGGGTTAGACGACCACGGTAGGGGGTAGGTAAGACGGCCATCCCATCTAACTAACCAATGTTAGACGCCCAGGGTACGGGGTAGGTAAGACGGCCATCCCCTCTAACTAATCAATGACCAAGCTACAGAACTAACGATTTTTTCTCGAGCGAAATAAATCGGGAATAGAGTTGTCTTTCCCAACACACACCATCATTGAAGCCTGGTGAATTTACGTTCAGCAAATGACTCGATATTTCGATTTATATAACCAGTAAAACGCCTTTTGGGCAAAGACCGAGCGAGCGCTAGAGTGAGCCTCCACGTGCGGAAGGGTAAGAGACAGGTTGGAGATCTGTCAAAATTTCAGGGGGGGGGGGAGTCCAGGCCGGGCAGACGGAGGTGGGCTGGATGCAGTACCATGGAATTACAGAGCAGTATTTCGTTTTCAGGGGGTCCTGACCCCCCCCCCCCCGCCCCCCCCCCCCCGAGATCTCCACCTCTGGTCAGAGAGTACTTCCAACTGGCTTGTGCACGGCACTCTACTTACCGGTCACTAGCGGTGTGCCAAATTTGTAGGCAATTGGCCCAGCCGTTCCCGAGATCTGGAAGCGGCACGCTGCACGTGCGAACGTGCAAACTGGGTCCAGGTTGACTTGTGCAGGGCACCCTATCAACCGGTGCCTCACCGCGTACCAAATTTGAACGCAATCGGCCCAGCCGTTCTCGAGATCTGGAAGCGCCCCTGCACGTGTACACGTGCAGAAGCACTCTAACCGTAACACATGAAAATGCATTGCCGGGTGGATGCCTGCCTACATACCAAGTTTCAGCGAAATCGCCCCAGTAATCATAGGCGGCGGAACGATATTTGAGACAAGGGGGGGGGGCACCAGCTCAAGGAGCCAAACCAAGGGTACCCCCAAGCATAAGCGTAGGAACCATGGGTGCAAGGGTGCAGCTGCACCCATAATATTTTTCCAGTGGGTGCAGACAATGTATCCTGCACCCACAATAATCTGAACCAAAAACCCCTTTTCTCATCAACACTACTTCCCATGCAGCACGGATAAATTCAGGATATGTTGCCTTATGCCTACTATCCATCTTTCGAAGCATTTCCTACTGTGATGTCTTCAAAACTTACATTTGTGCTGAAGAAAAAAGGGAAATGGAGCATGTGATTGAACACATACCGAACCGATGACCCACTGTCAAAATTTTTAGCCCGATATCTTCGAAAATGGCTAAGTTGGCCGCTTTTACTTTTTGCGGTAGTCAATATTGACAATATTAACCCTCGCATGTGTGTGGCCTCTTCCAGCTTCTAATGTGTAGGGGGAGGGGGGGGGGGTCGGTCGGACCCCCCTGCCGTTCGGCCCCTGATCGAGCTAGAGCTTCGCGGAAAAAAACGAGGGTGCTGCCCGTGACGAGAGGAAGCCGGTGATACCCAATTTTAACCCTCGCCGGACCTATTGGTTTTCTACATACGCGCCGGCCGAGGGGGGGGGGGGGGTACGACCCCCCCTCGCCGTTTCGCCCCTGGTGGAGCTAGCGCGTCGCGGAAAAAACGAGCCTGTGCGTCGTTACGAGACGCAGAGATTGGTACCCGATTTTTAGGTCCTAGGTCAACCGGTGACCTCTGAGGTCAGGTCAAGTGCCCCAAGGTACGGTTCAGTTTTTGGTGAATAACTTCGCAAAAAACGGCCGCAGAGCGCCGATTTTGGCAGCATCGTGTTCGTCTCGCTCAGGCGCGTCGAATGATATACTTTTTGTCCGGGTCAGGTCAACTTGGGGTGTTGACCTCAGGTCAAGGTCAGGTCAGCACGCCCAGGTCACGAACTTGGTCGAAAGAGGTCATGTCGCATATCATTCGATTCGGCAGGTCTTCTTGAGTCCATTGGTGGCTTTCCCGACTCGCTAGTTCAATTTGATCAAGAGTTATTGACGAAAAACTAATATGACCTTGATGACGTCATAAATGACGTCACGCAAGGTCAACATTGCAAAAGTGACGCATCTAACCTTGCAAGGAGTGCATCAAATCACGATTTTGTGTGCTTGAGATAGTTGGAGATCGTTCTCGGCGCCAGAATAGCAGTTTTCATTTTTCCCCATTGACTTATAATGGTGAGGTCACGAAAATGACCTGACCTCATATGACCTTAAGGAAAAATCCGAGATATACAAGTTGGGGGACTCATAATGGATACTAGATCCTGCAAGTTTCATTTCCCTGTGACATCTCCTCTGGCAGTGAGGGCGTTGCGAAGTTGCGACATCTGAAGACCGTGCAGAGGTTCACTTATGACGTCATAGGTCAGTGACCTGACCTGACCCAAAAATGCGGTTGGTGTCAAAAGATCCGGCTTGGATCAAAGGTCAGGTATGCCAAGTTTCAGCTCTCTATCGCCAGCGTGTTCGGAGCTATCGCGAAAAAACCCTATGGGGGGGGGCGGCACCCGCCCCCCCCCTCGGCCGGCGAGGGTTAAGGTCCTAGGTCATTGGTTGACCTTTCAGGTCAGGTCAATATTCCAAAGGTCGGGAAAATCAGTACCTGCTAGAACTGCGTAAAGTGAATCTGTTATCGTTTTTTTTTTTTGGGGTGCTGATCACGAATATCTGATGCTAATTTTGATCACAGATGATTCCTTCATGCATTTAGGCCAGATCGGGTCAGGTCAGGTCAGGTCAACCATTAGGCGTTCTACCGGCTATCCATAGTAGGTGTCAACTACCACTGACGGCGTCGTAGCATGTTACGAAGGCACTAAAACTACTTCGTAAACGTTCAAAATGATGCTCAATCCGAAATCCGCCCGAAAAACTACCCTAGAAACATGTAAGAAAAAGTGAACCGAGGTCATCAAAGGTCAATGACCTGACCTGACCTTCAGGAGGTGACCTTCATACCCACCATGATGCATGGGACGAACATCATTTCATATGTTTGGACGTCTACAATCACAAAAAGACTGGAAACGCGCGGATAATGTGAGCTCTGACATACGCCAAATCGCGATTCCGGCCGAACATGGTCTCGAGAACCAGGTCACAGGTCAAAGGTCTTTTGGGTCGGGGTCATGAAATTTTCAGAGTAGGTGTAAAACTGATCAACTCGAGGGTACTAAAAGTGTCGTCGCGATCGGCCGCTTTTTGCGCGAGTTATTTGCGAAAAACCATGGGAGGGGGTTCATCTGACCCCCTACACACGCAAGGGTCAATGCTTCCAAATGCACTTATCGGTCGGTACCTTTTCGACATGGTACACCCTCAAAACTCGTAACGAGCCTTCGCTCGGGTGTCGCTTCCTACCCCCCCCCCCCGCTTCACCGGCCATGGCTAGATTTCTGCACCCATGCACCCACAATGTTCCAGCCGTTCCTACGCCCATGCCCCCAAGTCCTGTTTTCTTATCGGATTTAGGCCACTTATTTTTCGTCACAGCCCTGACACGATGATTTTTTTTTTACTAAACGAAAATGGCAGTTCACCCCCGTATGTGTGGTTAACTTTAAAGGTAGTGTGCCACCTTTGAAAGATTTCCCATTTTATTTTTCCTAGGATAAGAAGCTTCTGTTTTTACCTAATATCGCAAAAAAAATCAAAAATGGGCCTGGAATAGTGCCTTTTTCGCCTAAAAGTTTTTCGGTTTTTAGATATGTATAACAACTGTAGTGGGCTCACCTGCAAACAGGCGTCGGGCAACAATCGCGAATGCGGCGCACTTGTGACAATAAGCAAAGGTCATTATAGTGTTACGACCATACGACGTACGGGAATGAGTTATCAGCTGTCTAATCGTAGACAACACAATGTCGAGCCTTAAACTGTAAGCCCGTATTGGTATTGTTTCTTTTATTTGGCTGTCGAACATTATTTATGGTTTGAAATATGATTTTATGTAAAATAATTGATATGAAAAAGCCGTCTTATAAGTTATGACCCCATTTCACCACACGCAAGTGGCAGAAATGACAATGATCAGCTGACGCATTTTTCTTGGCCGAAGTCAGAGCGCGCGGCCCGACGCACCACGCGTATTTGGAAATTCCGACCTCGACGAGCATCAGAAGCCACCTAACAGGCGTGTTCGAAACCGCAGGAGATGATGATGAACGGGTTTATCGAAACTTGATTGGGTGAGCATATCGGTAATAGCGATTTCAGTGTGTGCATTTATTGTTCATAGTGGTGTGAAATGTGGTTGGGGTACGACCGACAACCCGTCGGGGCGAATTTCGCACTGGGGTACTCAAAATTTGAAGAATTTAAGACGTTTCCATGAGTTTTGAAGGTATGGATAAGTTCTAAAAATCCGGTTCTCCTTATCTGGGCCATTAACCCATTAACGCCCAGCGGTACCAAAAGGTACCAACGCACATTTTGGTTTGCTGCGTTGAGACCACACGTTCTTTCGCCGGATAGATTTTGTCATCGGATAATGACCTCCTTTGCGGATATGCTGTTGGGTATAAATAACGTGCTGATACGAAGAGCTTCGTGTGAGGTGCAGAAAAGCTCGGAGTGTTTCGAGGCGCCGCAGTCATGGGCTGACGTTGGGAGATAAAAACGTTTGTGGTTGCTTGTCTGTAAATATTTTTTTAGCCAAAGTGTGTTTACAATAAAGATGAAGAACTCGCAGCTGCAGTTAAGCAGAAAATCAGATGTTTCGTCATGAATCCTGGCGTTCCTAGGGGCAGAATTTTTGTTGGTACCTTTTGGTACCACTGGGCGGTAGGCTAAGCGTTTTTTCGCAATTACATGCGTGTGCGGTCTTTGCAGAGGGGAAACAACGCTCAACGGAGTGATGCGGACAAATTGTTATTTGGGGCGCCATCCCTCAAGGGGACGCCATCGCCCGAGGGAATTGGGTGCGTAAGAGGGGCGCCTTTGAGGCCATAAGGGCGCCTATATGCGAAAGAAGGGCACCTATGAAGTTTTTAGGGGCGCCTCAATGCAAATGAGGATGCCCATAAGGGCACCTGCATGCGAAAGAGGGGCACCTGTGAAGCCTATAGGAATGCCTCTGAGGCCCATGACGCCCATAGTAGAGGCGCCCACATGCAAAAGGGGCGCCCTTGAACGCCATAATGGAGCTTCCATACGAAAGATCGGTCCCTGCATCCCAAAGATGGCCACGCCTCTGAGGCCTATGGAAAGAGGAAGGAGCGCCTGTGAAGCCCATAGGCGCCTGTGGGCGCCTCACTGGGAACGAGGGGCGCCTGTAAGGTCTACAGAGTCGCTTTTGATGCCCATAGGGGCGCCTACATGCGAAAGAGGGGCGCCTATGAAAGTTATGGGGCGTCTTCATGCGAAAAAGGGGTGCCTATGTAGGTTGAAGGTCGTTTGTGTAACGTTTCTCAGGGGTGATGCGCCCTTTGCGGCAAGAGGTCGGAGAGGGGAGCGCCTTCGTCGCCACCAAAGAAGCTGGAGCATTCATTGCTGATTGGTCATTCACTGCTAACGTGACGCATGGATGTTGGATAGGATGCTTTGCCCTATAATCGCTGGTATTATTGCGGGTACCCCTGTGGAGCAACCATGTGGTTAAGGCCCCAAATGAATTTTGCTTGGGGGAGGGGAAGGGGCACGGTTTTGAGATCGTCCTGTTGTTTAGGAAGGCTGTTGCTGTTGTTCAGGAAGAAATGGGTAACGGCGTCATATCCCAGTGCAGTTTGTGCGGTAATACACCTACGGAGGAAATATTGATGCGGATGGTATTGACAGACGAGTTCCTGCAGACCTGCTGCTTGGTCAGTGGTACGTACACCTGAGAATGGGATGCATACCTACACCGCGACGGATTCGGACACTGGATTAGAGCTGGCCCTACCACGAAGGCAAAGCGTCTGCAAAGTACGTGGTTGGCACTAAAGTCATCTGTGGCAAGTGGCGAGTGGCGCTCTGCTCGGAGACGTACTTACATGGAGAGAAGCATCACGGCTAAAAGTAAGACCTATATTGACCAGGGTATGCGTGTTGACTGCTGCAGCGTGTGCCTCGGCGCAAGCAGCACTGCACGATCCGGTTGAAGTCCATTTTGGAGATCTGTCTCGTTTGGTTGCTGAATTAGATTTGGAAGGGTCTTGCTGTGCATGAACCGTAACCACAAACTCTGCTGGCTCTTGATCTATGGGTTTCAAGTTTGTTTTCATAGTTTTGAAAGATATTATAGAGTAGTTGCTGGTTCAGAACATTCAGAAAACTGTTAGTTTTGTCATTTGTATAGAAATATTTGTGCATTTTAGGAAAATAAACGACCCTGCAAGCCTTGAAATCTGGGCTGCGGAGTCGGAGTCGGAGTCAGTCGGAGTCGATATCTCTAGCCGAGGTCGGAGTCAAAGTCGGAGTCGATTGTGGAAGCCGGAGCCGGAGTTCGAGTCACCGAAAATCCCGCGACTCCGCGCAAATGCCAGGGCTGCGAACATGGAGTCGGGGTTAGAGTCGGTCAGAGTCGACAGCCATACCTGGAGTCGGAGTCGGAGTCGGAGGTGATAAGTGAAAGTCGGAATTGGAGTCAGAGTCAGAGTCACCGAAAATCCATCGACTCCGCATCCTTGCTTGAAACAGTACAGTTCACTAGACCGACCCACCACCATGAATAATAGCATCGATCTTTATGACAGTTAGGCATAGCATGTCAGTAATGACGTCATAATCTGACAACTTGGAAAACATCAGAGGCGAGTGTTTGCCATAATGTTGCCGATGAGTATGTCGTCTAATATTCTAATTTTCACGAATGAGTTGCAAAGTCTTCTTGGCAAACATATCTTGTATGCTGCTAAAATGCATGTTTTTGCGAAAAAATGATGTCACCAACGCCCAGTGGTACCAAAAGGTACCACTTCAAAAAAGGATATTTCTAGATTTCGCACATTTACCAAACTCACATGGTACTCTTAGGGGTCCATTTACTCCAATTCAGCAAATGGGCACCCGTGTGCGTTCGCTGGGGAATTACGGGCGTTAATGGGTTAACTCCATACGGTCCAAGAAAGCTGGCACACTACCTTTAAGCTGATCCTCAAGTACCTATGTGTTTGTCTCTTCCTTATTCTCGTTTGATAAATTCCATTAATCCTACATGTATCAAATTACCAAGAAGCCATCGCAGTACTAATCAGTGGCGAATCCCAGGGGGGAGGTCACATGGGTCATGACTTTGGGCCTGGGGTCACCACATGCCTGCCAGGAGCACCACAGGCCTGACAGCCGACAGGGGCACCACAGGCCCGCCAGGGGTACCACAGGCCTAGCAGGGGCACCACGGGCCTGTCAGTGGCACCACAGGCCTGTCAGGAGCACCATCGGCCTAGCAAAAGCACTACAGGTCTTCCAGGGGCACCACAGACCTGCCAGGGGCACCAGAGGCCTGCCAGGGGCACTATCGGCTTCGCAGGGGAACCACGGGCCTCGCAAGGGCACCATGGGCTTGTCAAGGGCACCACAAGCCTGTCGTTGGCACTTTAGGATTGTCAGGGGCACCACAAACCTGTCAAGGGCACCTGCGTTCTAACAGGGGCACCACAGGCTCGCCAGGGGCACCACAGACCTGCCAAGGCCCAGGGACACCACAGGCCTAGCAAGGACACCACAGGCCTGTCAGGGGCACCACGGGCCTGTCAGGGCCCATGGGCACCTAAGTCATGTCAGGGCCCACCGTAGGCTTGTCAGGGGGCAGGGTAGGTAGGTACCACAGTCTTTCCAGGGGCACCAGCGGCCTAGCAGGGGCACCAGTCATCACACGACTTACCAAAAATAAAGAAAATAAAAAAACTGAAAATAGGGCACTACCAAAATTAAGTGGCCGAAATCCGTTGAGGTTTTAATTTTGGGTATAGGTAGGGGCACCACTTCGATTCATGACCCTCCCCTTGGAGTTTTCCCAAATCCGCTCTTGGTACTAATACATCAAATTTAGGGGGGGCACCTTACTATTGGTGCCCCCTTACAGAATTCAAGGGGGACACGGTGCCCCGGTGCCCCCCCCCCCGTTCCGCCGCCTATGCCAGTAATTGACGAGTTATTGTAATGGGAACAAATTTGATACCTCTTCTTTTTGCATTTTGCACGTGCAGTGGGGCTAATCTGCATGCAGCAAGAGAACCTATCCGATGTTCGATAGAAGGGATTAGAGATGTCAATCGGATACCAACTTTTTGGTATGCCGATACCAAACCGATACCAACTTGGTATTTGGTATTTCAATCGTAATGTGATTGGTATTTTGTTGGTATCGCGAACCCTCAATAATGTATAAAAGGCTAAGAAATCGGTAAAAATTGGTATTTCCTCATTTTTCCAAGTTGGTTTGGTTTTGGTATTTCCCCATGGTTTTGGTTGGTATTTGGTTTGGTATCGGTATTCAGATTTTCCGTAGCTGACATCACTAGAAGGGATGCAACTACCCTACAAAAATTACCGCGTCAATTGGCCCAGCGCTTGCTGAGTTATATGCCATGCAAAAGCGTTACAGGCCGGGTCGGGCCGCTCATACTGATATTTTTCCGTTATATAGAAAAGACTCAATTCGCGCTTCGCGCCCGCTCGTAAAAACGCTTATGTATTTCATTGAAAACATTTGCATTGTATTTTGTGCGAGACTTTGTGTGCAGCTCCCTAGAGTTAAGAAATCACAATGCCCTCTGGTACAGTCATATGCCACAATTCACTGTGCTTTGCTGATTGTTCTGCCTGCATCAAATAATCCTCGGAAAAAAATGGAGCTGAACTTCTGGGGATGACTGCTGAGTTTAGGGTAAGACGGCCAAGATGGATCCAATGAGCCTTTCACTTGTAAAAATATGTAATAATGTTCGCTATAGATGCAAATGGGTACTTTTGGTGAGAACACGTTAGAATTCGATGCTCACAGACATACAGGAAAATTAATTCGGCACAATGTATTCCAGAATATTGGAAGAGAAAGCAAAATTTTAAGCCAACGTTTTAAACGGGCATGCGCTTATTGCGTATGCTGCATGAAGCTTGTATGTATACAACTCTTCCCAAAGCACTTAAGAGTTAATACCACCGATTAACTGTATTAATGCAGCCAGCATTGGGCATTTATTGCCAGCCGTGTGAAAGGCTGGCCGTCTTACCTTACCCATACAGCGGTTTTACACTACATATGGGATGGGATAAGACGGTTTTTTGCAATGGTTTGGTAAAATAGCTACAATGCGTTTGCTACATCAGCTCCAAGTCTCATCGTCTGGCAACTAGAAGTCAAATGTCTAAAAAACAATTTCATTCAGTTTCACGTACCGGTGTGATTTTTTTGGCAGTCGAAAATGGCTCTTAAGTTACGGTGGCCATCTTACCCGATTTTCCACAATGGTCCTCCAGTAACAGAGTGGCTGGGTAGCAAATGGGATTTGGGATACCTAATAACTTTTAATGGCAGACACTCCAGTAAAATGACAATATAAATGGTGAGAATTGAGATGTTTCGTGCAGACAGAATGTTGTTGACAGCCTAAAGACGTATCACTCAATACTGAGGATACTGGTAACCAGCTAGTAAATTCCTGATGAGGTCGGTGCCTGGTGTGTAATGGCTGGACTGAGTGGTCTTATGGCCTATGTTCTTCTGTTTAAACTGACGGGCCTTTCCCATTTGTGACCCTGGTTGACTAGTGATAAGGTACAGTGTATGCATTGTACATATAATGCGTCTCTCTCTCTCTCTCTCTCTCTCTCTCTCTCTCTCTCTCTCTCTCTCTCTCTCTCTCTCTCTCTCTCTCTCTCTCTCTCTCTCTCTCTCTCTCTCTCTCTCTCTCTCTCTCTCTCTCTCTCTCTCTCTCTCTCTCATCTCTCTCTCTCTCTCTCTCTCTCTCTCTCTCTCTCTCTCTCTCTCTCTCTCTCTCTCTCTCTCTCTCTCTCTCTCTCTCTCTCTCTCTCTCTCTCTCTCTCTCTCCTCTCTCTCTCTCTCTCTCTCTCTCTCTCTCTCTCTCTCTCCTCTCTCTCTCTCTCTCCTCTCTCTCTCTCTCTCTCTCTCTCCTCTCTCTCTCTCTCTCTCTCTCTCTCTCTCTCTCTCTCCTCTCTCTCTCTCTCTCTCTCTCTCTCTCTCTCTCTCTCTCTCTCTCTCTCTCTCTCTCTCTCTCTCTCTCTCTCTCTCTCTCTCTCTCTCTCTCTCTCTCTCTCTCTCTCTCTCTCTCTCTCTCTCTCTCTCTCTCTCTCTCTCTCTCTCTCTCTCTCTCTCTCTCTCTCTCTCTCTCTCTCTCTCTCTCTCTCTCTCTCTCTCTCTCTCTCTCTCTCTCTCTCTCTCTCTCTCTCTCTCTCTCGATAGACATGACGGCGACGGCGTCTCTGCTGAAAATCTGACCGCTCACCGCCGGCCCGTGCTCCTCTGCTGTATCCGTCCGCCCGTCCGTGAGTCCCCGCCCGGTCCCTGTGAGCCGCCCGCCCGTGAGTCCCCGCCCGGTCCCTGTGAGCCGCCCGGCCCCTGTGAGCCGCCGGCGCGCCGACCGACCGCCCGCCCGTGGCTCAGTCTGTGGGTCTCGTCAGCCGGTAGGTGGTGGTGACTGGGGTGCTCACTGCCCAGTCAGTATCGGCCACCGCAGTCCGCCAGCACGGCGCCACTGCCGGCGGACCGGCAATACCCCCCCCCCCCCCTCTCCCCTCCCCGCGTGCGGAGACGACCCGCCGCACACTGGGCGCATTGGCACTTATAGCACGACATGGGTAAAAAACGAACTTTGTGGAAGTGCAATAAAACTTATACCAACTTGTTCAAAAATAATCATACTACATTGTTCTGGCTTTTGTTTCCCAACGCGGTTGGTATTTCATGGTGAAAAGTCGGTTTGAACACTAACTTCTGAATCGTTTCGACCGGATCCGTCTTCCGCACTTATCGGCAGCGAATCTTTTACCCAAGAAAACAATCAAAATTTGAGGAGTAGTCGCACATTTATACATACCAAACGGTAGCTCTGTGCCTGTAGAATACATCTAAACCAAAGGTAATGTCGAACTCTCATTTGGCCATGGTGTATTTGTACCGAAAAGATTTAAAGACGAAAATATGATTTCACATAATTGAAGACAAACACAAATAGACTTATGTAGATATATTGGACAGGTATTTAGTAAAAAGCAAGTAGCCTACGAACGTGTTCAAGAATTAATTACATATAAACAAGCGCACTGGAGAATTACACATACATAAACAACTTTTAGCATCAAAGATTTTACAAAAACCTGAAAATTAGTGAGAGAGAGAGAGAGAGAGAGAGAGAGAGAGAGAGAGAGAGAGAGAGAGAGAGAGAGAGAGAGAGAGAGAGAGAGAGAGAGAGAGAGAGGGAGAGGGAGAGGGAGAGGGAGAGGGAGAGGGAGAGGGAGAGGGAGAGGGAGAGGGAGAGAGAGAGGTGAGAGTGAGGGTGAGAGTGAGACAGACAGACAGACAGACAGACAGATGAACTAGGTTTCTATGCATCGTCAAATACATTTAACTTGTAGGGCTTTTTTTCTATAAATTTAGCTCGAATGTTTGAATGGAAGATGTACCTACAGTTTGAGTGTTTAGAATGACGTTTGTCTAAAAGAAGCTTCTTTGAACACTCTCCCATTGACTTGTAATGGAGAGGGCGCAAAATTACCAACCTAAGGTTACCCATACAAAATCTTGACATTTGTTTTTGTAGGTACTGTTACTCTTAAAATCGCTGAAGATTTCAAGGCAATTGCTCAGTCGGTGTAGCTATGACGAACATTCTATTTTTTTCTGAGGCGAGGCCACTTGAAGTGACCTGGTGACCTGACCTTTTGCGACCTGAGTCTGAAGTTTTCACAACATGTGCGGAAAGCATGCATGAACAGGTGTGAAAGCACTGAACTAATAACATTTAGGCACTTTGCAAGTAATCTGGCTAGTTCCTCGGACGCATGTTCTCTCTACGAATAGTGAAATGGTAGTAGGTGGTGGTAGAACCATATTTTGGATTTTGCACCTCCATTTTTTACCTATATGTTTAACTAAATGTTAATGTTTAATTGCAGTGTATGTTTGTATTCAATGTGTTCAATGGTGTATGTCTGTATTTTTCCAGCCTAGGAGTAGTTAACAGAAAATTATGCGGAGTGGAGGCTTAGTAGGAAAATGAAAGTGATAATTAGGTAAAAAACATGTATGTATGTCTACGAAAATGAATTGCCGCGCCAGTATCGCCGATGAAGTGTTAAACCGAACACGAAACGTCCGATATATGCTGAGTTTTTATTTAATTTCAACGAAAGCTGAGTACTATATATGTTTAACAATTACATTTTGATGTCATGGCGCCAAAAATACCCATCTATGTACCAAGCTCCAACGCTGTACAGACAGGCAAAACAAACATTCAGGCCGTGTCACGGTAGAATGGCAGATCCGCCCAGTGTGCGCCGGCCGGCCTGCGCGCCAGCTGCACGCTCGCGTAGCTGGCTGCCGCAGCCGAGTGAGGTGCCGCACCGGGTGCCCGGTCGCCGCGCCGCCGGGCTTCGGTGGCCCGCGCTGGAGTGGACCTTGTGAACGAGACGCGCTATCCCCCCCCCCCACTTTCAGCTGGCCTGGCTTCGGATGCGTGTCTGTCACATGATTGCTGCTTCGCTTTTACGGCACTGCTACCAAGTGACTGAGGCACGCAGCTCCCATGTGCTGGCTTTCGCTGCAGCTCCGAATTTGCTTATATTTTAGTACAGTTTGGCTTACATTACACTGTCATCATCATGCATACGCTCCAGTCGTTTTGGGATGAATATAATAATGTGGTTGGTTTGTCGTCCTCGACTGCGATAGTACTGAGTGATGTCACTGATGTCCATTGCAGATAATTTGGAAACCGATACCAAACCAGACACCTACTAACCACAACCATAGTAAAATACCAAAAACGAAACCAACATGTGTCATTGAGAAAAGCATCAACTTCTTACGAAATTCACAGCATATAATACACCAGCGAGGATTCATAAAAATCAACAAAATACCCAAAATGACTATAAATTACCAAATACCAAATTGGCATCGGTTTGGTATCGGTATACCAAAAAGTTGGGGATCCTGTTGACACTGCATTGGTTCAGTGTTCTGTACTAAGCAAGAAACAGCCAGAATAGCAATGCATCTAATGGCGAAAGACGCCGCAGTCGGCTCGGGGCGGCCCGGTTACGGCTCCCACTGAGCCCGCAGTCGGCTCGGGGCGGCCCGGTTACGGCTCCCACTGAGCCCGCAGTCGGCTCGGGGCGGCCCGGTTACGGCTCCCACTGAGCCCGCAGTCGGCTCGGGGCGGCCCGGTTACGGCTCCCACGGAGTCCGCAGTCGGCTCGGGGCGGCCCGGTTACGGCTCCCACTGAGTCCGCAGTCGGCTCGGGGCGGCCCGGTTACGGCTCCCACTGAGTCCGCAGTCGGCTCGGGGCGGCCCGGTTACGGCTCCCACGGAGTCCGCCGCAGAAGCATCCGTCCTCGCCTTCCCCGGGACAAGCCTACCCGTATCCCCCATCACGCTTCCCGTTCCAGGCTGACGGCATCCCCACCAGACAGCCGGTGGGGGGAGGTCGGGTCCACATCAACTGGACCCCGTGAAAACCCCGCTCCGGGGTGACGGCTTGAGCGGCGGGCGGACCGTCCCATCGGGACAATCTGGTCCCAGCGGGACGGTCTCGCCTCCGCGGCTCACTGTCTCTGTCACACACAGCCCAATGTCCACCCCCTATCCCAGGGGCGTCGCCACGGATTTTTGTGTGTGTGGTGGCGGGGGGGGGGGGGGTCGGCGTTCCGGTCTTCGTCTTGATGGGTAGGGGTGTTTTTAGCTACACTCCCGTTTGTTTCGTGTGTTGAGAAAAACCTCGGCGCGCAGCGCCACGAAAGCAGCGGTATATCCTTATTGTATATCACTTTTGCATCGTGCATAAAATCAAGCACAGGTCATCTGAGATCAGGTCACAATGTCATGTCAAGTTCAGTTTTAATGCCTCTAAAAACTGCAATCTTGTCATTCCTATAGATTCACCTATAAGTCTGAAATTTGGTGTAATGAATGGGATTATAGTGCCAACAGTTCATGAATCTGAGATTTTATGAAATGAACTTTGCTCATTTCCGTAAAATTCACGCGACGCCTCGCCTCCGACGCCTTCGGCGGCGGAGGGCGGCATTTTTTTCGATAGGCTAGGGGCATCGGCCCCCAGCGGCCCCCCTCCCTGGATCCGCCCCTGCCCTTAGCTGGTGTCAGAGGGCCGCCAGCTGGTGTCGGAGGGCCCTCAGCTGGCGTCAAATGGCCATCAGAAGTCCCCAAATGGTCCTCAGCTGTTGTCCTACGGTCCTCAGCTGGCGTCAGGCGGCCCGCAAAATGTCTCAAAGGCCCCTCGTCTGCTCGAAGAACCCTTAGGAGGCCTCAAAGGAAACCACAGTGACTTTAAACAGCCCTCAAAAGGCCTGAAAGGGCCCTCAGGTGGTGTCAAAGGGCTCGCACCTGACGACAATAACCGATAACGGCCTTGTCAAAAATGGATTTTAGAGACCTTGCCGGTCCCTGGTTATCTGAGTGACTCCTGCAGTTACCTGAGAAGTGAGGGGCCCTGGTTATTTAGGGGTTCCTGCTTACTTGAGGGGTCCCTGGTTATCAGAGGGTCCCCCGGTCACCTGGTGGGCCCCTGATCAGTTGAAAGCCTCTGGTCATCTGAGAGGCCCTGATTACCTACCTGAAGGTCCCTGATCACTTGGATTCAGTGACATAGCCAGGGAGCGAGGGACACGTTCCCGTTCTCGGGTTTAGGGTTCCGTCGAGCCCGAGGGACCCTGTGGCGCCAATTGGTGGCAGAGGGTCCACGCTGGCCGCGCTTAAACTCGGAAGGACACCAGAGGGATTGTGAGAGCACGTTATGGGCTCCTATGTAGCCAGTAGCCACACTTATCTATATCTCCATAAAGGCCCAATATGCCGGTTTCTGAAAGACCTTGCCGGCCAATGAGGGATCACCTGCAATGGCTCCACATCCGTATGTGATAGCCCACGGCCCGTAAAGGCTGAAACAGACTCTTTCCGTGTTCAGGAAATCGCATGCGAGAGCCTATAAAAATACATTTTAATTCGTCTCGCATCAATCGCTTGCGGGAGGTCAGTGGGGGAAACTGTGGTCAAATCTTCTATTTTTGGAAGCCTTCCATTTTTGGAAGGACCTTCCATAAATGGGTATGCATTTTCTAAAAATGGAAGGCTTCCAAAATTGGAAGGTCTAATCTCAGTGTTCCCAACTGTGATTCACATTCTTTGATTTAAGTTACGGCCTTTTTAAATGTGTAACATTAATAGTTGATTTTGCCATTTATGATCATTGATATAAGGAGAAGCAGCAGTGCTAGTGTTGGTAATACAGGCATGCTATGTCAATGTACATAGTGATATAATAGCATGGTGTCCTGGCGCACTGCTCTCTTTTTCTACTTCTAGAGGACACATAGAAATTCAGAAGAGAAAACAGCTGGTCAATAACCAACCAGGAGGAACACAGCTATAGCCCTGACAAAAAATGGTTTAAATTAAACTTACTATTCCTCATATAAATTGAAGATTCATGCTCCTTCGATAGAAAGTAACACGAAAAACGGCGCAGCAACGCCTATTTAATTCGTCCCATATTCCGGAAAAAACATTGAAAAATGACGAGACCTCCACCCAAATGTTTGGCAAAAGCCTTAAAAAATTGAAATCAACCACACAATATGCTAATAAATGCAGAAAACGGCAACAAATACAAGTTTTACTCGCCACTACACTCCCGAAACCGCCGCACTCTGTCCAGACAATTCCGCACTGTAAATAAAGTCGGCGGTATCGAACAAGCATGGCCCGTCACTAAAGTACTTTTAAGGATATTTACTTTTCGTTTTTGATGCTTTTTGCTTACAAAATGTTTGATAAAGTCTTATAAAACCATCGTTTGTCGGTAAATTTTTGTCAATTTTCCACGACTCATTACTTTGAAAAATTACTTAAAATACATCCACGCTAGGATTTAGGCATCCACGCTAGATTATGGACACTTCACTATGGCGAATAGAAAGCGACCAGGGGCGATAGTCGCATTTGCCTCATGTTCGGCGGAAATCGGTAAGTTCCAACATATGCGCAACATTTTCTATATTTGGGTACGATGATGTCGTCAGCGTACCCATTTTTGGAAGGTGCGTACCCATATATAGAAAATCCTTCCAAAAATGGAAGGCTTTCTAAAAATGGAAGATTTGACCACAGTTTCCCCGACTGAGGTGCGTGCGATTGATGCGAGCGTGCTTCCATGTATTTGAATAGGCTCTCGCATGCGATTTCCTGACTGCGGAAAGAGTCTGTTTCAGGCGTTTCTGAAGGCCCCCACAACGGCACCTGCGAGGCCCATCACGCCACCTCTAAGGGCCCCACACCAGCGCTTCTTAGGGCCCACATCGGCGGCTCTGAAAGTCCCCACACCGGCATCTCTCGTTGGCCACGTACCTATCTGTGATCCTGAGGGCCTTTCACCAGCCTCTGAGTGTCCTTGCCGGCCTATGAAGGACCACTTTACACTTTCAGGCCACTTTTCAGGGCCATAAACATGTCAATGATGATGAACCAGTGTCTCTGAGCCCTAAGACCCCGCAACGGCGCCTCTCAAAACCCCACACCAGCGCATCTGACGGCCTTTCACCGGCACTTCTGAGCGCACCACATACTGGTGACTCTGAGGAGCTCGCTCGCTCGTAAAATACTATGCACATACGGCACACTCCTCCGGAAAAAATGATATTTTACTTGCCAATTTTCCACATTTTCTCATGCAAAGACCGTTTTAAAGAGACCCGTCTGCCAGTGAAACCGGACCCACCGTGCCCCCCTCCCATCGAAAGGTTCTGGATTACGTCCCTGCCTGAGCTGACCCTGGGCCCCCGGGTGACTCGCGGGCTCCTTCAAGAGCAGGTAACCCCCTCTAGGGAGAAATCATGGGTACGTGTCTGACGTACATCGTACATAGTCCTGTTGATTTGATTCATCGGTTCAACATTTGTCACCGACGAAATGAACTGCCCTGTTGTTCTTCTCTTTCGTTTTTACATTTGACAGCCAAGCGTGATCTATCGCAGTACTGGTCGTGCCCCGTGAGCCTGGACCAGCTCTTGTGTTAGTTTCTCGTCTCATGTTCTAATTGCCTACAATATGTCACTCGCGCTATCGCTTCACACTTGACGGCTGAGCGTGCTCGCCGCGCACCGTATCCTTTTACCGAACGTGCTGCGTGAGCCTTTTCGGACCTTTCTCACCAGTTTCCAGTGTCGCTTTCTGAGTGTTTTTAGATGTACAACCTAATTGTTCTCTTTGTGCCCGCGGCGGCTCCTCGAGTCGCTGCGGGCAGTCTCCACTTGAACGCCACCGAGTACAGTCCTCGGTGGCGGTGCGCGGCTCCACCGGCGCCCCGAAGTGCGCCGGTGTCAGTGAAGTGACGGAATCGTGCACCGTGCACGATTCCGACGGCACCCCCAGCGGGCTGCCAGAGTGAACGGCATCCCTAGCGGATTGCCGCAGTGAACAGGCACCCCCAGCGGGTTGCTACAGTGAACGGGCACCCCTAGTGGGCTGCCAAAGTGAACGCCACTGAGCGCGTAGCTCAGTGGCAGCGCGCGATTTCGCCGGCGCCCCGACGCGCGCCGGCGTATCGCGCTTGAATCCGACGGCGCCCCCGTCCGCGGCGGCGCCGGAGTTGTCCGCCTCGGCGGACAACAGTGACCATCGACAGTGCTAGTGTGTTTCCTGGTCTACCTGTCTACTCTGCGTTCTTCAATTTCACCCTCGTCTACCGTTCATCATCATCTATCGTCCGGAATTCTTCAATACATTCATCAAAATTCATCTACGTTTTTCCTCCGCTACAATAAATGTCCCGGCCTCCACCAGAGGCACGACAAGGTCGGCGACATTTAATGGTCCTCCGGGCCGGATCAGGCCAGAAGAAAACAGAAGCGGAGGAAACTTCATCGAAAATGGAAAAAGAAGGGAAACCGCAAAGTGAAGGCGCTGTCGGCGGAGTTCCTGTGACGAAAGAAAGGGAAGAAACCATGGAGACTTCGACGCTGCAGCAGCCGCGCCCTGACTCACAGCTGGGTCACGGCCCAGCCCGCCGCGCGTCGTCTCGGGTGAGCTCCAGTTCGTCAGCCTCCGGCGCAGCTGCTGAGGCTCAGATCACGGCGCGAAAAAAGGCTCTGCATGTGAAACAGTTGGAAAAACGACTGGAGATGGAGCGACAAGAAGCGGAGCTGAAGCGGCAGCAAGCGGAGCTGAAGCGGCAGCAAGAGGAGATGAAGCACCAAGAAGATGAAGTAAGAGGACGACGTGAGCTGCAAATCGCCAAAGATGAAGCGGAACAAGCTGAGCTGCAGGGGCGGAGAATTGTCATAATCCCAGGGGGTGCTTTTCTAGCACCTGGCGAATGGAAGCGTCAAATTCTTGCGTAGAAAAGCACATATAGATACGTTTTCCCAGCAGCATCACTCTCCTCGCGACTTACGCAAAGCAGTCTGTGTCTCAGACCTATTTTAAGCACCCCTGGAGCACTATTATATGGCGACTTTTGAATTTCAGGGGGTGCTCGAGCACCCCCAAAACCCCTAATTCTCCACCCCTGCTGAGCTGGAGGCACAACTTCGAAGTCAGATCGAAGGTGACCAGCTGAACGCCGAAAGAAGGGATGACTTTTTGGGAGAGAATATCAACACCGATCCACCACAAGACGTAGAAGACGAGCGAGGGAGACAGCAGACAGTGGCGAGATTCCTACAACCTCAGCTATCATTCAATGACCCCGTCCCAGCTAGCCTGGTCCCAGCTAGCCCCCAACGGAGCAGACAGTCATGGATCGATGAACTCCCCAATGACCAAACACCGGCGCAGCCCGCAATGCGACCATCGGTGCACGCATCTGCGTTTGCGAAAAGTATACCGAAACTCCAGCTTCCGGTGTACACAGGAGACTCCTCAGAATGGCCGCAGTGGATCGGCCTGTTCCACGCGCTCGTCCACAATCAACCGTCGCTCAGTGATGCGGAGCGAATGGCCCATCTACAGGCAGCTGTGGCGGGAAAGGCGAGGCAGGCGATCGCGGGCATGCTGTATGACGGAGCCCTGTACAACCAAGCCCTCAGGACCTTACAAGACCGCTTTGGCCAGAGTGGTGAGGTAATTAATGCCCATCTCAATGCCATCTTCAGCGCAGATGCACCTTCAGAGGACAATCCATCATCGCTAGAGAACTTTCAAGCCACTGTGCACTGCGCCGTACAGATTCTGCAGTCGCAGGGCTATGAAGCAGACCTCATCAGCACTCAAAATCTCCGCCGCGCTGTCTCAAAGCTGCCACCGTATCTGCGCAGAGAATGGGCAAAGGTGACGCTACAGCTGCAGCCCAAAGAGCCCACCTTGATGGATTTGGACACGTGGCTGGAAGAACAGGTGAAAGTGGCTCTTCTCTGCACCCCAGATGCCGTGAAAAGTTCGCACAGGAAGGAATCAGCAGCGAGGCGAGCCGCCCATGCCACCGGAGCGTCGGCCGCCGTGCCGCTGAAACTGTCTTGTGTGAAATGTGGAGGAGCGCACATCCTCAACCACTGTGACAGTTTCAAATCGCTTGAGAAGAGCGAAAGAATGATGTTTGTGCTTTCTAAAGGTCTGTGCATGGCGTGCCTAGACAGAGGACACATCATGCGTCAATGCACGCGCACCAGGACCTGCGGTTTAGACGGGTGTCGGCAGCGCCATAACCGCCTTCTCCACGGCGCGGCGCGTGTGAACGCCGCCGCCCAGGCGCCCTCGCCGGCGGCCGGCACCAGTCGGGAAACCCGAGAAAAGGAAAACAAACGAGAGAGGGAGCCAGAACGGGGAGGAGAGCAGACGCGTGTGGTGGCCGCCTCAGTCTGCTACGGCGGCCATGAAACCGGAGCACTGCTGCAGGTGGTCCCCGTGACGGTGTATCTGAAAAACTCTCCCCATCAGACATTCGCCCTCCTCGACCCCGGGGCAGAGACGTCCTTTTTAACAGACTCGCTTCTGGACAAAATGGACAAGAAAGACAAGACTGAAAAACTGAACCTGAGAACCGTTGACGGTATCAAAGAACGACCAGCAGCTCGTGTCTCTCTCCAAATCTCAGCCATCGGCGACCAGGCAAAAATAACGGTTCCAGAAGCCTGGTCGATTCCTGAACTGGAAGTCAACCGACCGCGAGTGACGCACGAGCAGCTGCAGAAAATGAAACACCTAAAGGATCTCGAGATCCCAGACTGCACCGATGGGGAGGTTGAGCTCCTACTGGGAGCAAATGTCGTCGAGGCCATTATCCAGCGTGAAGTGAGAGTGGGGCAGCCCGGCCAGCCGATAGCTGTTCGAACGGCGTTCGGCTGGGCGCTGACCGGGCTGATGACACATCTGGCTCCGGCAGCCACTCGCCTGGCAATGTTCATAAGAAAGGACAGCGTCTCCCCAGAGTCTGAGTTTGAGGCAATGCTCAGGGAGTGGTGGAGTACAGAGTCATTCGGAACCAAGTACGAAAAGAGTGTGACGCAATCAATCGAAGACAAACGAGCTCAGCAGATTCTGGAGGAAACAACCACCAAAGTGTCGAACCACCGATACCAAACAGGACTTCTGTGGAAGAAAGACGACATCAAATTGCCGGACAACAAAGAAATGGCAACCAGGCGTCTGATAAGCACCGAAAAACGGTTGAAACAAAACCCAGAAAAGGCTAAAGCCTACAAAACCACGATCGAGTCCTACCTGGAAAAGGGGTACGCCAGAAAACTGACTGCAGAAGAAGCAGCCGAGACAGCAAACCGCTGGTATCTCCCACACCACTCAGTCAGCAACCCGAACAAGCCCCGGAAATTCCGCGTGGTCTTCGATGCCGCTGCACAGGTGCGAGGTATCTCACTCAACAACCAGCTGCTCGCCGGGCCAGACCTGCTGAAAAATCTGACCGGCGTCTTGCTACGATTCCGTGAAAAGGGTGTGGCCTTAGTAGCGGATATCCAAGAAATGTATCACCAGGTGAAAATCATCAAGCAGGACAGATCGGCCCAAAGCTTCCTCTGGCGAGACCTAAACGACGGACAAGAACCAGATGTCTACGAAATGCAAGTCGCCATATTTGGGGCCAAATCGTCGCCAGCGTCCGCTAACTTCGTGCTGCGCAAAACAATCACCGATCACGCTGCAGAAGTCGAACTGGATCAAGAAACTACATCCGCGCTTCACAACAGTTTCTATATGGACGACTTCCTCCATTCAGAACAAACCGTGTCAGCTGCTCGCGCAGTGAGAAAGGGTGTCACTGATCTGCTATCAAAGGGTGGCTTCCGGCTCGTGAAATGGATGAGCAATTCGCGCGAGGTGCTGGGCAGTATCCCACCTGAGGAGCAGGCTCACCCCGAGCTCGACTTTTACGGCACTCATCTCCCTGCCGAAGGAGCCCTGGGTGTTGTATGGGACGCTGAACGAGACTCGCTGAGTTTCCGGTTTCGAGACAGTGAGACGCAGGCGACCAGACGAGGAGCGCTCAGGAGAACTGCGGCTATCTTCGACCCCATGAGGATCGCCGTTCCGTATCAGATCACAGTGAAGGCTCTGAAGGAGAAACTCTGGATGCTACGACACATCCGGAGCCGATGGAAGAAAGAAGAAATCCCAGAACCTGGCACACCGAAAGGACTCTGGCCCTTGGCTCGGGTAACAGAGCTCCTGCCAGGACCGGACGGACGAGTGCGCGCTGTACGACTCGTCACTGCGAATGGAGCGACCTATACACGACTGGTCACTGAAGGTCGCCGTCCTTGAAGAAGCAGACCAGCAGAAGTGAACGGGTTCGTCGCTATAACCATTATTCCTACATCCTGTCAGCTGTAGTTCGACCGTGCTCCTACTGACCCACTGAGCCTGGCCTTTAGACCATTTCTGAAACTTCTCTCACCCTCCGTCCCGTGGAGCAGACACCAAACTCGCCGAGATTTATGTCTTTTCCTGTGTTCCCCTCTAGCCCGGCTCGCCACATGGACCGCTTTCCCCTCCCCCGTCCGCGCAGCCGGCCATTAGGCGCGCGTGACATCTGGAGGTGGGGGAGCTCAGCTGAGTGGCGCGTGCCGCGCTGCCGGTTGACACTGACCTTGAGTACCGAGGGAAACTGAGGCGACGAAGGACCCTGCTGACCTACTGAGAGCAGCGTCCGATCAGCTGACTGCTGGAAGGACAACACATCAGCTGCTCTGGTGAACAACAACCGAAACCGGCAACAGCCGTGTGAACAATCGCGTTGTGTTTCTGGTGTAGCCGAACACTGCGCACCGGAGACTGGCGTCAGAAGTGACGAAGTGACGCGACCAGTGGACTAATGTGCAGCTGACCAGGGACGAGGTCTAGTACAGTGAACAATCGTGAAGGTGCCGAAAGCGTTTACCTTCGTTATGTTTTAGTACTAATTGATATAGGTAGTGTACCATGAATCTGTATAGGTGCTTGTGTAGTTTTAGGAAGAACTCGCGAGAACCTGCGTAGCGAAGTTGTGAATCTCGTGAATGTACAGAATGTTCCGTCGGTGTTCAGTGATTGTGTGATCTCCCGTCTTAAGTCGATCACAGGGGAGGAGTGTGTCACCGACGAAATGAACTGCCCTGTTGTTCTTCTCTTTCGTTTTTACATTTGACAGCCAAGCGTGATCTATCGCAGTACTGGTCGTGCCCCGTGAGCCTGGACCAGCTCTTGTGTTAGTTTCTCGTCTCATGTTCTAATTGCCTACAATATGTCACTCGCGCTATCGCTTCACACTTGACGGCTGAGCGTGCTCGCCGCGCACCGTATCCTTTTACCGAACGTGCTGCGTGAGCCTTTTCGGACCTTTCTCACCAGTTTCCAGTGTCGCTTTCTGAGTGTTTTTAGATGTACAACCTAATTGTTCTCTTTGTGCCCGCGGCGGCTCCTCGAGTCGCTGCGGGCAGTCTCCACTTGAACGCCACCGAGTACAGTCCTCGGTGGCGGTGCGCGGCTCCACCGGCGCCCCGAAGTGCGCCGGTGTCAGTGAAGTGACGGAATCGTGCACCGTGCACGATTCCGACGGCACCCCCAGCGGGCTGCCAGAGTGAACGGCATCCCTAGCGGATTGCCGCAGTGAACAGGCACCCCCAGCGGGTTGCTACAGTGAACGGGCACCCCTAGTGGGCTGCCAAAGTGAACGCCACTGAGCGCGTAGCTCAGTGGCAGCGCGCGATTTCGCCGGCGCCCCGACGCGCGCCGGCGTATCGCGCTTGAATCCGACGGCGCCCCCGTCCGCGGCGGCGCCGGAGTTGTCCGCCTCGGCGGACAACAGTGACCATCGACAGTGCTAGTGTGTTTCCTGGTCTACCTGTCTACTCTGCGTTCTTCAATTTCACCCTCGTCTACCGTTCATCATCATCTATCGTCCGGAATTCTTCAATACATTCATCAAAATTCATCTACGTTTTTCCTCCGCTACAATAAATGTCCCGGCCTCCACCAGAGGCACGACAAGGTCGGCGACAACATTGAATATAAGTTATTGAAGCTGGACCACTTGTCTGTGATCTCGCACTTTACCTATCAGATATAATGACATTTCATGTCGATGTGCCTAAATAAATATGCGAATATACGTGGAAAAGGAGTGCTGATCCCGCTCCTACACATCTGGGCCAAACAGTGACCGGCCCTGCTTCTAGCCAGCCGGGGCCGGTCGGCCGGCCGGTAGTCAGTCGCTGCCCGGGGCTGATTTCTGAGGGACTTGCAACCATGCTTATTAGTGGAATATTTAACGTAATAACTAGGTTGATTAGGTGAATTTACCGTCTCTGAGTCGCATTTGAATGAAACATGCCAGTGTAAAAAAATTAAAAAAACATTGTAGATGTTTTAGAAATTCAGCTGGTACCGAAATGCATAACGGTTTTACCATGCATTGACAAAAGCCCAGGCTTCAAGCCAACCAAAATATAACCCCGTTGGCCGTATTTTTTTTGGGGGGGGGGCATCGGCATGGGGGGGGGGGCACTTCGCAGGCCGTGCCCCACTGTCCCTCCCGGCTCCCATTCAAAAATCCTGTGTGCGCGCCTGGTTATGAGCGTGTGTAAACACAAAATTTTGATTGCCGCGTTTCACTCCCGCGTGGGCCGATCCCGCTTCAGCCGGCGACATTTGAGTGATGCTTATAACCAGAAGCGGCGGAACACCTTTAATTAAGTAGGGGGGGGGGGGCACTGCCGACTTTTGGTCCATTCTTTCCATGCAACGCCCATATGTAAGGCTAATGTTAAAATGCCAAAATCAAAGGGGGGCACGGTGCCCCGGTGCCCTCCCCGTTCCGCCGCCTATGCTGCCATATTTAATGTTGGATTAACTAGAAAATCACCATATGTACATACTCACAAATGTATGTTCTTTTGTATAGTGAGAGAAAAAAAGGAAATCGGTCGGTAACTTTTTGAGTTATCGGCGTGTAAACGCAAAAAAGTCGCTCATATGGCAGATTTGACCACATTTGATCTCATTTGACCTTGAAGATTGACCTAGGGTCATGAAATTCACACACAACAGAGTTTCCCAGGGCCCCCACCTACCTTCCAAATTTCGTCTTTCTAGCTCCAGTGGGAGCTGAGATCTTAGGGGAGCGGATGTCGCCCCCCCCCCCCTTCCACTGGGCGTAGTACCTACTCGCAACCCTTCCACTGCGCGTGTTAGAACAAACTTTTTTCAAAGAAAAGTTCTTTTGTTTCCGTTTGATGTCGAAAAAAACGCAAATTTTCGCCGATATCGGCTCGAGGGAGGGGGCATTAGCCCCAAACATCCCCGCTGGATCCGACAGTGTCACCGACAGTGGTCACTGGTCAGGCAGCGAGTCAGGTCCCGGCGTACCGGCGCCGTGGCTCCGCTCCGCTGCCGCGACCGTGTCAGGTGGCGGGCCGCGGCCGGCGTATATTCGAATCCAGTATGAGTAGAGCACGGGTCCCGAAAAATTATTCAGAAACTAGAGAAATTCTCGCGGGGCAAGACGTCTGTCAAACTAGAAGCGAGCAGCGAGCAGCGAGTCCAGCAGCGAGAAACGGGCCATCCCGATTTAGCTGAAAATTAGCTCACAGAGCCTTCTCAGCACGCTGATTCCGAAAATCATGGTCTCTAGGGTGGGAATCTTTACCGTTCTCGAGATAGAACCCTCTAAAGTTCTTACCACCCATGACCGGGCCATCCCCATTTGGCTGAAAATTTGCTCACAGAGCCTTCTCAGCACGCTGATTCCGAATATCATGGTCCCTAGGGTGGGATTCTTTACCGTTCTCGAGATAGAACCCTCTAAAGCTCTTACCACCCATGACCGGGCCATCCCGATTTGACTGGGATGGCCCGGTCGATTTGACAGACCATGATTTTCGGAATCAGCGTGCTGAGAAGGCTCTGTGAGAAAATTTTCAACCAAATCAGGATGGCCCGGTCATGGGTGTCGAACTCTTTAGAGGGTTCTATCTCGAGAAGGGTAAAGATTCCCACCCTAGAGACTATGATTTTCGGAATCAGCGTGCTTAGAAGGCTCTGTGAGCAAATTTTCAGCCAAATCGGGATGGCCCGGTCTTTGGTGTCGAAAACTTAGAGGGTTCTATCCCTAGAACGGTACCTAAAGATTTCCACCCTAGAGACCATGATTTTCGGAATCAGCGTGCTGAGAAGGCTCTGTGAGCTAATTTTCAGCTAAATCGGGATGGCCCGTTTCTCGCTGGTGGACTCGCTGCTCGCTGCTCACTGCTAGTTTGACAGACGTCTTGCCCCGCGAGAATTTCTCTAGTTTCTGAAGAATTTTTCGGGACCCATGCTCTACTCATACTGGATTCGAATATACGCGGCCGCGGCGCCCAGTGTAGTTGTGAGTGCGGCCGTCAGGTGGCGGGCCGCGGCGCTGAGTGTAGTTGTGACTGCGGCCGACAGGTGGCGGGCCGTCGGCGCTCCCCGCCAAGTACCACACCGTTCTGCGACCGCCGGCTAGGAAGAGCGGCTCGCTGCGGCTGGCCCGCTCACCTATCCAGTGGAGGTCGCTGTTCCGCAGCAGGAGCAGACAGTCGCGCCCCGACAGAGACATCTCGCTAGCGGTAAGATATGGAGTAGAGTGGAAACAGGAGCATCTCGCTGGCGGTAAGATACCTATGGGGTAGAGACTAGAGTGGACAAGGGCATTTCGCTGACGGTAAGACACGGGATTTATGGCTGGTAGTGTGGCCGGTTAGTGCCTTTCTGCCACCTGTCATCTGCTCGCTGACCCGTCGTCTGATCGCTGACCCCGTCGTCTGATCGCTGACCCGTCGTCTGATCGCTGACCCGTCGTCTGATCGCAGACCGGGCGTTTGACTCGCCAGGGCCGCGCACTGACCGAGTCAGACCTCAGGGACGGCCGAGCGGACGGCGGCCGCAGCCACGGCCTGCGCTCGGCACGCTCCTACGAGTCACTGGTGCCATTGAGGGTCTGCCACCGCAGCTCACTGGTGAGGGGCCGGGACAGAGGGCACGCAGTGTTCGTGTGTGGGGGGGGGGCAGAGGGCGAGTGACTGCTCCGGCTGGTGACAGGGGGTATAGGTAAAATGCTTCCCAGTTCCCAATAAGGCTCAGTTTCACGCTCATTTGAAGGGACGGACTAGCTAGTCAAACTCAATTCGTTCAGCGATATCAGCATATCGCCCCAACAGTGCAGTGCTCGCCACGGCTGACGCGATCCGGCGGCTGACTCGTCTCCGCTGGGCGGCAGGTTCTGAGCCCGGACGGCGCGCCGGTCGTGTCGGACAGCGCCGGACGGCGGCCACTCTCCCGACTGGACTCCTACTTCGACTCCTACTCGGGCACCAGTCGCACGCTGCCGCGCAGCCGCCGCCACGAGCGGCCGCCGCTGCAACTGCCGGCCGGACCCGGCACCGAGCGCCACCGCACACAGCGAGCCGACAGCGAGCCAGAGGCCGACCGCCGGCACCCCGAAACGTCCTCCGCCTGGGGCGCCACCAGCCGAGACGTGCCGCAGGTTCCGACCGACGGCAGTGCGTCACCGTGCGGCGGGCCAGTGTCGGCGTCAGCCAGCTGCGCCGGCCGCTCCGGCGGGCCGACCCCGGCGCCGGCCAACAAAGACGCCGCGGGCAGGGCGAGCTCCGAGCTGCCGGACCAAGAGGCCGGCCCGGGGCGGCTCGGCAGCCCGGTGCCGGCTGCCCTCGAGCTGCTCGACCGGTGCCTAAACCCGGCAGACGCCTACGAGAACATAGAGCAGCGCGCGGCTCCACTGAGCGCGCCTCCGCCCGGCCAGCTGTACCAGAACGTGGCCGCCGAGCAGAGCCCGGCCCGGGCCGGCGCCGCGGCGTCCCGACAGCCGGACGAGCCGGACGCCGGTCTCTACGAGCCGGACGCCGGTCTCTACGAGCCGATCGCCTTTTCGGCTCCGTGCGGGAGCGCCCAGCTGGCCGGCACTCGGTCGGCCCAGACCGAGCCGGCCGAGCACCGCGCACCGCCCGCCGAGCACCGCGCACCGCCCGCCGAGCACCGCGCGCCACACACACAAACGTACGACAAAGCGGGCCAGTACGCGGAAGGCCTGCCGTACGAGAACGTGGACGATGGAGACGGGGAGGCGGATGGTGCCTGGGTGTACGAGGACGTGGCGCCGGCGCCGGCCGCCGCCGAGGAGAGCCACTATGAGCCGGTGGGCGCGGCCGCCGCCCAGCAGCAGCCCGTCTACGAGCAGGTGCGGCAGTTCCGGCGCACTCTGCGCGAGGTGAACTCGATGGTCCGGGTGGGCTCATCCGCCCAGCCTGACGAGGTCGGAGAGGCCGCGCATTGTCCAGCGCAGGCCGCCGAGCGACTGCGTGACGATGAGCTCGACAAACTGTGGGAGGAGCAGCCACCGTGTCCTGCTGCTTCTGAGGAGCTGCCTTCCGTTTCTGAGGAGCCGCCTTCCGTTTCTGAGGAGTCGCAGTGTCCTCCTGCCTCTGAGGAGCCGCAGGGTCCTGCCTCTGAGGAGTCGCAGTGTCCTCCTCCTTCTGAGGAGCCGCCGTGTCCCCCTGCTTCTGAGAAGCCGCAGTGTCCTGCCTTTGAGGAGTCGCAGTGTCGTCCTCCTTCTGAGGAGCTGCAGTGTCCCCCTGCCTCTGAGGAGCCGCAGTGTCCTGCCTTTGAGGAGCTGCAGTGTCCCCCTGCCTCTGAGGAGCAGTGTCCTGCCTCTGAGGAGCTGCAGTGTCCCCCTGCCTCTGAGGAGCAGTGTCATGCCTCTGAGGAGCTGCAGTGTCCCCCTGCCTCTGAGGAGCAGTGTCATGCCTCTGAGGAGCTGCAGTGTCCCCCTGCCTCTGAGGAGCAGTGTCCTGTCTCTGAGGAGCTGCAGTGTCCCCCTGCCTCTGAGGAGCAGTGTCCTGCCTCTGAGGAGCTGCAGTGTCCCCCTGCCTCTGAGGAGCAGTTCCCTGCCTCTGAGGAGGACACTGTGACTGGGGAGGGAGGGGCGCCCGCGGCGGTCCGGGCAGCCACCCCTCCGGCAGTGGTGCGGTACCGGATGGCGCTGTCGGCGAAGGGAGAGGAGGACATTCAGGAGAGCGCTCAGTCCGGAGCTGAGCGCAGCGGCAGAGAGAGTCTGGCCAGCTCCGTGGGTGCGTCCACCAGCCTGGCCGGGGAGACGGCTGCCAGCGCGGCCGGCACTGAGCCGCGCAGCCGCCCGGTCAGCCCCGAGCCGCCCTCTGAGCCGCCGGCCGGTGCAGCCGAGCAGCCGGAAGAGCCGGCGCCCGGCCGACGGACCGCAGGAGCCGAGCCGCCGGGGACTGCGCCGCCGGGGACTGAGCCGCCGGGGACTGCGCCGCCGGGGACTGCGCCGCCGGGGACTGAGCCGCCGGGGACTGAGCCGCCGGGGACTGAGCCGCCGGGGACTGCGCCGCCGGGGACTGCGCCGCCGGGGACTGTGCCGCCGGGGACTGCGCCGCCGGGGACTGAGCCGCCAGAGGCTGACGTAAAGTCTAACCAAGAGCAGCAGGGCGGTGTCAGCAACATTGTCAGAGCAGTTCAGACAGTGTCCCAGCCAAAACCCGAGAGCGTGGCTAGGGTGAAGGCCAATGGAACAGACGGCAGTGCAGAGACACAGGCCACGGATAGCCTGCTGGATTCCGAGTCAATCGCACCCGCTCAACACTGCACGGGCGGAGACTGGACTGCCGCCCACCTAGCGGAGTCGGCCAGCGGGCCAGCCCAGTCCGGCTGGGAGGAGCCGGCCCAGGTGCGGCCGGAGGCGCGCGCTCCCACCCTGGCCGAGCCGGTGGCCGCGGCCCGGTCCCCCACCTGGCCGGGACACTACAGGACGGCGGCCGTAGCGCGCATCCTGCCGCCGCCGGAGCCGGCCCGGCCGGCCAGCCTCTGTCGGCGCCCCTCCGACCTGACGGCAGCCCGCGCCGAGCGCTGCCGGCCCGGTCCGCGGCGCGCCAGCGTGCGCCAGCTGCTCTCCCGGTTCGAGGCGGCCGGCGGCGGTGATGCAGCGGCGCGCGACGAGCCGGTGCCGGCCGGCGGGCCGCTGACGGAACGCGCCGTCGGCTCTGTGCACGAGTCGACTGTGCGCGGGCCGTACGCGCTGGCCACGCGCTCGCTGCCGCGACCGGTGACCAGGCGGCGCGCCGCCTCCCCGGACGGCTGCTGCGCGGCGCCGGCCGCCCGTGCCCGCCCTCCGTCGCCGGCACCGGTGCGACGACACCTGTCCTGCCAGGCGGTGGCCGGCGGAGCCTCGTCAGGGGTCGGAGCGCCGGGGACGGCCGCGGACGGAGCGCCGGGGACGGCCGCGGACGGCCGGCAGCGCCTCAGTCCGGCCCGGCCGGACGGCGACACCTGCCCCTCGCCGGACCCGGCGCTCCGCGAGCCGGCCCTGCCTGTCAGCTCCACCGAGCCGAGCCCGGCCGCCGACGCCACGGCGCGCCAGCGCATCGAACACTACAAGGAGCAGCGGCGCGCCCTGCTGCGGGGCAGGCTGGCCGCCGAGCCGGCGGTACCGGCCCGGCAGCGCGCCGGCCGCCCGCTGCGGCGCGCCGACAGCCTCCGGAGTCCGCTGTCGGCTCCGGCCGCCGACACTCCCCGCTCCTCGGCCGGTGCGGACTCTACGCCCGCGGCCACCGGCACGCGGAGCGCAGGGAGCCTGCCGACGACACTGGCGATGGCGGTGGTGGGCGCGGGCGGCGCCGGGGCGCCGAGGCCGCCGGCCTCCGTCAGCCGGCAGAGGTCGGCCCCGGAGGTGCGGCGCGCGCCCCAGCTCGGCAAAATCCGCCACATGGCCGCCCGGTTCGAGCCGGGGGCCGTGCCCACGCTGTAGGGAGGGGGGATGCCGTGCCGACCGTGCAGGGAGGGCTGCTGCCGGCTGGCGGCAGGGACGCGGCGACGTGGCGTCCCTGTCGGACTGGTTACCGAGCCGCGGACGGAGCCGCCAGCGGCTGCCGAGCCCGGCGGCTCGGTACCGCTGCCCAAGTCTGCGCGGCGCCACCGACCTCTCAGTGATATCCGAGCACGTGACGCACGCTGCCGCCGCAGGCTGCCGGTGCGGTCCTGTCTCGGCACCCAGCCTATAGCTGAACTAGGAGCCGGGAGACGGGCTCTTGGCATATACCGCAGCGCTTTTGTCGAGTCATGAATTTGCGGCGTGTTGATATGAAATGTAATTGGTCTCGCAGTGTCTGCTCAGTCATTGTTCAGCCACCGACGTCTGAAGGTGTTTGTTGCCGGGCGTTGTGCGGTGTTTGTTGCCGGGCGTTGTGCGGTGTTTGTTCGCGGGCGTTGTGCGGTGTTTGTTCGCGGGCGTTGTGCGGTGTGCCGCTATCTGTGTGTAACGGCCGACTGGTCCGCGGCCCGAGGCTGCTGCGCCGCCGCGGGCGCCACATTCTATGAATCATCTGAACTAGGGCGGCGTGCAGACCGGCCTGTGTTCCCAGTCATGTGTTGTGCCGCCCGCCGAACGGTGCCCGAGGTCGGCGGCGCCAGTGGTTTATGAACGCAATGAACAGGTGCTTACAGACGTGTCTGTGTGTTTGTGCGGGGGTCGAGCGCGGGAGCCGGGCCCGATTCGCGGACCGGAGCCGCGCCCGCGGCTACGGCCGGGCCCAGCGTGTCCAGGCAACACACTGAGTGGACACGCGTCCCGTCACTGCCTGTCCCGACCAGTGAACACGCGTCCCGTCACTGCCTGCCCCGACCAGTGAACACGCGTCCCGTCACTGCCTGTCCTGACCAGTGAACACGCGTCCCATCACTGCCTGTCCTGACCAGTGAACACGCGTCCCGTCACTGCCTGCCCCGACCAGTGAACACGCGTCCCGTCACTGCCTGTCCTGACCAGTGAACACGCGTCCCATCACTGCCTGTCCTGACCAGTGAACACGCGTCCCGTCACTGCCTGTCCTGACCAGTGAACACGCGTCCCATCACTGCCTGTCCTGACCAGAGAACACGCGTCCCATCACTGCCTGTCCTGACCAGTGAACACGCGTCCCATCACTGTCCGGTGGGCACGTCCGGCTGACCAGGCTGCCGGTACTCGAGCCGCGGACCTCCGTGACGAGACACACTGAGCCGGCCGTCTGTCGTGGGTGGGTGGGGTACGGTGCGCCTAGCTCTGGCGTCCCAAGTCTTGATTGGTGAGTCTCATTCGTTTGCGCTTAACTTCATGAGGCAGGTTAGGGAACCAAGGATAGACTAAGCGGCGAGTAGGATGCACGATGGTTTGCGCCGATAGAGCCCAGGTCGGCCAGATGCAGGGGAAGCCAGCCCTGTCCACCACACTGCGCGCTGCGTCTGGGACTCTCATTCAGCGCCACCCAGCCGGCAGCCCTGTCCACCACTGCGTCCGAGACTCTCATTCAGCGCCACCCAGCCCTGTCCACACGGGACTATCATTCAGCGCCACCCAGCCCTGTCCACCACTGCGTCCGGGACTCTCATTCAGCGCCACCCAGCCCTGTCCACCACTGCGTCCGGGACTCTCATTCTGCGCCACCCAGCCCTGTCCACCACTGCGTCCGGGACTCTCATTCTGCGCCACCCAGCCCTGTCCACCACTCCGTCCGGGACTCTCATTCAGCGCCACCCAGCCCTGTCCACCACTGCGTCCGGGACTCTCATTCAGCGCCACCCAGCCCTGTCCACCACTGCGTCCGGGACTCTCATTCAGCGCCACCCAGCCCTGTCCACCACTGCGTCCGGGACTCTCATTCAGCGCCACCCAGCCCTGTCCACCACTGCGTCCGGGACTCTCATTCAGCGCCACCCAGCCCTGTCCACCACTGCGCGAGATGCGTCCGGGACTCGCGGCACTCGGCGCCGTACCTGGCACGGCCCGAATATGCCGCTAGATTTGGCACTGTAGAGTCTATCGATGTGTCCATTGGTCCCCTGCTCGATCGTAGACTCATCGAAGCTCACGTAGACACGAGTCTGAGAAAGTCGTATTGTGTATTATCACACGGTCCGTGCCCAGTCAGTGACAGAGAACACCCGCACACATTCACAGAGCGCGCCCAGCCGGCCGGGCGCCCCTATATTACAGCGCCGACAGCCGACACTGGCCGCGCGCCGGTCCGACAGTACAGCGGCGCGGCGCCCGGGCGCCCGGCCACCGGCCACCTGCGCCGGCCGCCATCTCAACACGTTCACGCCGGGTGCAGCGGGCACTCACCGCTCCAACAGACACACACACAACTCCGACAGAGCCCAGGTCCTTCCCAGACGCCCTCGCCGTTAAAGCCACAGACTACCTGAAAGGAGCGCGGCTGCGCGCTCACAGTCGACAGGACGGCACGCACGCCTGCACGGCGCCGCAGGGCGACTGGGAGTGCTCCAGTAGCGCCGCCACGCTCCTGCAGCCGGGCGGCAGACGCGGTGTGCACGGTGGCCAGGGGGCGGCGGACGCGGGTCCGGCCAGCCGGGCGACTGGACGGCCCCGGGCCGGCGCAGTCGCTGTCTGCCGACAGAACGCCCGGCGGTCCCACCTACCAGTCCGGCACAACGCCAGTCTCCGCACGAGCCGCTCCACTGGCAAAGGCCAGGAGAGCGGGCAGAGTCGGCGCGCCGCGCACTGGCCGACAGACGGCGCGCCGCGCGCTGGCACATCCCGCCGCCTCTCAATGGGAGATATTTGGGGGTTTCGCGGCCCACAGAGCGGGGCCAGGGCAGGCAGCTAGTGCAGGGGCCGCGCCTCTGCCCGCCACCTGGCGGAGGGTTCTGGGACTACCAGTGCCCCCCCCCCCCCCCTCCCACAGACGGCCCGCGGGGCTAGACCTCACTGACGGCCCGCCGGACTCTACATGTATAGCTCAAAGTGGGAAAGACAGCGGCGCGCACCGCGTTTCCACAACAGCGCTACGAACGGGGGCGTCCGACGGACGCGGCGACCGGGGAGCGCCCGCGCTGCACCACGCCCCGGTGCCTCGGCTGCCGATATTTCTGCTTAAATACGCAATACGCATCGAGGGAAACAAAGGTGTCATCCATTGAAACATAATATAATATGAGCATTATCAACAATTCACATGTACATATTCCCTAAAACATTCACAACATTATCTAGCTACTGAGCGTTTGATGGGCCGAGGCTCGATTAGATTGTGTAAGGCAAGTGGTGCGTTCTGCTTTAGTTCGCTGTGCCGGTGCTGAATGGCATCAGCTGCTTACCAAGGCCGCCGGCCGATCCTGCGCACCGCCGGACAGCAGATCCTGCGCACCGCCGGACAGCAGATCCAGATCCTGCGCACCACGGGGTAACAGATCCAGATCCGGCGGCCGATCCGTGTGGGACGATCTCTGTGTGTCCAACTCCCCCGGCGGCGCCACGGAGCGCCACAGAGTTCGGCCCCTGGCCGGGCGCCGCTGCACTCCAGGCTGAGCGCTGTCGGACGTCACTCCGGCTCGGGTGCCGCAGTCTACTGGTGGCGGTCGGGCGGTCGGCGCTCCAGGCTACCCGCCGCGGTGCCTACTGGTGGCGGTCGGGCGGTCGGCGCTCCAGGCTACCCGCCGCGGATCCTACTGGTGGCGGTCGGACAGCGGCGGCCGCTGAGCGCCGTACCGCTGCCGCACAAAGATGGACTGCGAGCGGCGCAGGTGGTCTACTTCCCTCCTGTGGAGCACAGAGACACAGACACCCATCGACCGTCAGAGGGGGAGGGGCACACAGAGACAGACACCCATCGGCCGTCAGAGGGGGGGGGGGGCACACAGAGACACAGACACTCATCGGCCGTCAGAGGGGGGGGGGGCACACAGAGACACAGACACTCATCGGCCGTCAGACGGGGGGGGGGGTATACAGAGACACAGACACCCATCGACCGTGAGACGGGGGGTGGGGGGGGGGGGTGGGGGGGGGACACACAGAGACACAGACACCCATCGACCGTCAGACGGGGGGCATACAGAGACACAGACACCCATCGACCGTCAGAGGGGGGCATACAGAGACACAGACACCCATCGACCGTCAGATTGGGGGGGGGCATACAGAGACAGACACCCATCGACCGTCAGAGGGGGAGGGGCACACAGAGACAGACACCCATCGGCCGTCAGAGGGGGGGGGGGGGCATACAGAGACACAGACACTCATCGGCCGTCAGACGGGGGGGGGGGTATACAGAGACACAGACACCCATCGACCGTGAGACGGGGGGTGGGGGGGGGGGGGGTGGGGGGGACACACAGAGACACAGACACCCATCGACCGTCAGACGGGGGGCATACAGAGACACAGACACCCATCGACCGTCAGAGGGGGGCATACAGAGACACAGACACCCATCGACCGTCAGATTGGGGGGGGGCATACAGAGACAGACACCCATCGACCGTCAGAGGGGGGGGGGGGCACACAGAGACGCAGACACCCATCGGCCGTCAAACGGGGGGGGGGCATACAGAGAGACAGACACCCATCGGCCGTCAGAGGGGGGAGGGGGCGGGGGGGGGGGGGGGCACAGAGAGACACAGACACCCCTCAGCCGTCAGACGGGGGGGGGGGGGCAAAGAGAGACACAGACACCCATCGGCCGTAAGATGGGGGGGGGGAGCATACAGAGACACAGACACCCATCGGCCGTCAGAGGGGGGGGGCATACAGAGACACAGACACCCCTCAGCCGTCAGACGGGGACAGTGTGGCCAAATTGGTGATGTTGCGGGGAAAGTCACCCCCAATGAAAAGTATAATGACATCCTCAAAAATTTTAAAATTACATCATCACGACGTTTTTGTCGTGAAAGCATACCTACCTAGTGTAGGAATAAAGACTGAAAATGTTCCAATGTACGATTCGCACCGTCATACTCGTACTGTCGCGCTTGCAATGTCGTTTTTTACATCTTTAATGACAATATTTGTTTTTTTTTTCTTTCCACCAGAACTTGACGTCAGGTATAGTTTTTTCACATTATCTGTAAAAACTGCACCTGAAATGAGGCTGAAGACGAGTTTTTTTTTTTTTTTTTAAATAGTGACATCCTTGTACGACTTTTTATACATCCTCCCCCTAACGCTAAACCAATTTGGCCACACTGGACGGGGAGGGGGGGGGGCACGGTACTGAGGGATCCGATGCACCCAAACTAACACGCAAAGGAACCAGGCGAGCTTCATAGCCCGAGCGAAGGAGATCATAACATACAAATTATGGATGAGATGTACATACATCTCACTATTTTCCAGACGGCTGTCCGTGACATCGACAGTCTATAGCACTTCCAGCCGCTGTTTTGCGGGAGCAGCGCGGTTTGGCTGGTCCCACACTCGCGACAAGCAGAGCGCACCCGACCTTCGGCCGGGCCGGCGGCCGGCGCCGTCCTACCGTTGGCCGGGGCAGCAGCGGCCGGGTCTCCAGGCCGTCGTGGCGCGGCACAGGGAGACCGCAGGCGGCCCAGGCTATGTGCACTGGCGGCGGGCCCCACCCGTTGTGACAGCGCTCGCAGCTCTATCGGTAATGGGGCCTTGACTGCACTCATCGGTTGGATCCTGAGCAGCCTTCCTCAGCCACAGAACGGCGGAACGGGACGTCTGAAGGCCGGGCCGGGAGGTCTGCTCACCGGACAGCCAGAGGCCGCATATCCAGTCAATGGATAGCCAGAGGTCGGATATCCACTCAATGGATAGCCAGAGGCCGGATATCCACTCAGCGGACAGCAGGAGGTCGGATATCCACTCAATGGATGGCCAGAGGCCGGATATCCACTCAGCGGACAGCAGGAGGTCGGATATCCACTCAATGGATAGCCAGAGGTCGGATATCCACTCAATGGATAGCCAGAGGTCGGATATCCACTCAATGGATAGCCAGAGGTCGGATATCCACTCAATGGATAGCCAGAGGTCGGATATCCACTCAATGGATAGCCAGAGGTCGGATATCCACTCAGCGGACAGCAGGAGGTCGGATATCCACTCAATGGA
This sequence comes from Amphibalanus amphitrite, assembly GCF_019059575.1. Lineage (NCBI taxonomy): Eukaryota > Metazoa > Arthropoda > Thecostraca > Balanomorpha > Balanidae > Amphibalanus > Amphibalanus amphitrite. The sequence goes on from NW_024881556.1 coordinate 1,300,906, forward strand.
TAGCCAGAGGCCGGATATCCACTCAGCGGACAGCAGGAGGTCGGATATCCACTCAATGGATAGCCAGAGGTCGGATATCCACTCAATGGATAGCCAGAGGTCGGATATCCACTCAATGGATAGCCAGAGGTCGGATATCCACTCAATGGATAGCCAGAGGTCGGATATCCACTCAATGGATAGCCAGAGGTCGGATATCCACTCAATGGATAGCCAGAGGTCGGATATCCACTCAATGGATAGCCAGAGGTCGGATATCCACTCAATGGATAGCCAGAGGTCGGATATCCACTCAATGGATAGCCAGAGGACGGACATCCACTCACCGGATAGCCGGAGATCGGATATCCACTCACCGGATAGCCAGCGGCAGAGGTCGGATGGGCACCTTACTCCTCATCACTTGGTTCATGGCCAGCGTACGCAGTGGCGGGCCTGTCAGCAGTACACAGGGCGCACAGTCAGTGCACAGTCAGACAGCACACCGTCAGACAGCACACAGTCAGATAGCGCACAGTCAGACAGCGCACAGTCAGATAGCGCACAGTCAGCTGACAGCGCACAGTCAGACAGCACACAGTCAGACAGCGCACAGTCACAGTCAGACGACACACAGTCACACAGCCAGACGTGGCGATTACGCTTCCCTTCCAAGGTGCGTCAGCCACAGACGATCGTCCGCCGGTGCCCCAGGGAGGGGAGGGGAGGGGGAGGGGAACACTCACAGATCTCCAGCACGTGCAGGTCGCTGTGATCGACCAGCGGCGGCTCGTCCTCCTCCTCGGCCGGCGACTTGGCCGGCATCGGAGAGCCAATCAGCGGGCTGCAACACACACACAGAGCCAATCAGAAGACTGAAACACACAGAGAGCCAATCAGAGGACTACAAACACACAGAGAGCCAATCAGCGGGCTATAAATACACAGAGAGCCATTCAGAGAACTACAAATACACAGAGAGCCAATCAGAGGACTACAAACACACAGAGAGCCAATCAGCGGGCTATAAATACACAGAGAGCCAATCAGAGGACTACAAATACACAGAGAGCCAATCAGAGGACTGAAAACACACAGAGAGCCTTTCAGCGGGCTGAAACACACAGAGAGCCAATGAGAGGACTGAAAACACCCAGAGAGCCAATCAGCGGGCTATAAATACACAGAGAGCCAATCAGAGGACTACAAATAAACAGAGAGCCAATCAGAGGACTACAAATACACAGAGAGCCAATGAGAGGACTGAAAACACACAGAGAGCCTTTCAGCGGGCTGAAACACACAGAGAGCCAATCAGCGGGCTATAAATACACAGAGAGCCAATGAGAGGACTGAAAACACACAGAGAGCCTTTCAGCGGGCTGCAACACACAGACACAGAGTCAATCAGAAGACTGAAAACACACAGAGAGCCAATCAGAGGACTGAAAACACACAGAGAGCCAATCAGAGGACTGAAATACACAGAGAGCCAATCAGAGGAATACAAATACACAGAGAGCCAATCAGCGAGCTGAAACACACAGAGCCTTTCAGCGGGCTGCAACACACAAACACAGAGTCAATCAGCGGGCTGAAGCACACAGAGAGCCAATCAGCGGGCTATAAATACACAGAGAGCCAATCAGCGGGCTGCAAATACACAGAGCGGTGCGAGCGACTTTATCGAGTGTCATTGGGCGAAAGTCATTTGAGCGAACCATTTTCAGCGACTGTCATTTTAGCAATTATCAAGTTAAGCGGTAATCAACTTAAAGGGAATAGTTCACTTTCCAGAAATTAGTTTTTCTTTGCAATGGATGGATTTATGATTTTTTATGCTCAACATGATCAGCAAAGAAAATAAAACCTTTTTATAGATATTATTTTCATTATTCTAATATAGGAAGAACTATATTCTATATAAAATATTGTCTGACGCGGAAGCATTATTACGCATTATCATGTTGCGTATTAGGGGAAGGTGGGGTAAGACGTCCCAGCGGGGCAAGATGGACCACCAGCCCTCCCGGCTGAACCGCTGCTGTTATCTACCTACTGCTTTATGCACTTACTACCTTTGTCTTCATTTGTAACAATGGCCACCTTGAGCTCATGGGGCTAGGATGGATAGAGATTGAGCTATTGAGAAAAAATGTTGTTTTTCGTCAAACCGATATAAAAGGTCTAAAGGCCGGAACACAGCACACGCTTGCAAAGCGTGTCGAACTCGCGTCAAGCTGGAAAACGCTTCGTGCGCTGTGTTTTCACTTGCAAATCAGCTCACAACCCGTGTCCAAAACGCGTTCTGGAAAACGCTTGGAAAACGCTTTGCGGAAAACGCTTTCTTGGAAAACGCTTTGCGCTTCCAACCAACCCCAACCCACGCCGAAAAAGCGTTGATTATGCAGTATGCTTCACCGTTTGCACGTGACATAGACATATCCATGCTTCTTTTTCATAACGAAATTTTATGCAGCGCTCTTTCGAGGAAAATTCTTGAGCATTGGTAGTTCAAATGATCTTCTCCTCGATACTTGATTGAAAACAGCACAGGTTAAATGTTACTTCCTTTTGTAGGAAATTCCTTAAAAACAGTTGATGCCATGCCACATCATGCGGCATGCCACATTGGAACATAACTATTTGTTCAGTCAATTATCATGGTCACAATCCGTTGTTTAGAAGTTTTTCAAACAAATACAACACCGCTCTTGCAAATCTAACAATTGTTATCGTTCAATCTAATCTAACAATTCATTTAATCTAATAATCCAACGATTACCATCCGTAAGTAAACTACATGTTTCTCCTTTTGCGTTATGCAAATCACATGATATACTTAACATAACATCATAGGCGGCGGAGCGGGGAGGGCACCGGACACCGTGCCCCCTTTCATTTGGGCATTTTAACATTTGCCCTATGGTCGTTGCACAATGTTGGAAATAAGATCCTTGGTTGGTCCCCGTCGTGTCCAAAAGATTGTGTTCTCGGCTGTAACTTCCTTTTGTAACCATGGCTCCTAAGGCTAAGGCAGGAGGCAAAAAGAAGGTGGCCCCAGCCAAGAAGGCTGCGGCCCCAGCTGCTGAGGCTGGCCCTGCAGCCGAGGCCCAGGCCAACCGCCGTCAACTTACCTGGTGCCGCCGAAGATGTAGCAGCCGAGGCACCTGGCGGCGCCGTCAACTCACCTGGTGCCGCCGAAGATGTAGGCCTTGCCGTTGTGCACGCAGGCGACGGCGCGCCGGCGGACGGGCGGCGGCCGGCCGTGCGGCCGCAGCAGGCGCCACCGGTTCTGCGCCGGATCGTAGCGGTGCACCGTGTTGTAGTGCTCGCCGGCCAGACAGTTGAGGCCGCCGAACGTGTACAGCTTACCGTCAATCACGACTGGCGACCGGACGGGGGTGTCAGATCCAGCGCCGGGACGGGGGTGTCAGATCCAGCGCCGGGACGGGGTGTCAGATCCAGCGCCGGGACGGGGTGTCAGATCCAGCGCCGGGACGGGGACGTGCAGCAGGCAGCGTCAAATCATGATATTGCAAAATCATAATGATTCATTAGCGCCCAAAGTTTTATCATTCTCACCACAAAACTAAATGTTACCGTGGTCGTGTAAAATGTATGTAGGCGCCGCGCCGCGGAACGCTTTTTGACGTACCACGTTTGAGGCCAATTAGCGGGCCACCGAGCACCTGTTGAACAATTGAAATCTCCCCAGCCCCACTAGGACAGCGAGACACCGCGGACCTGCTGACACATTGAAACATCGCCGCTAACTCAGGAGCAGGCCGCCCCGGCTGAACGCGTGCTAAATCTCAACTCAAAGCAGACACCACACTGCACAGTATATGCATCGCCAATGTAGTGCCCCGACAGGCACGAATAATTCAGTTTTCTGAGCCGTTCTTTACTTCCTTGTAAATATAACAACAGAGTGAGAATCCCCAAGTCGAAAAATGTCACCAAAACATGGGTAATCCTGTTCAAGGTACAGCGCATAATCCGGTCTCCTTGGATTGTACCGGGAATACGAGCGGACTGCGCGGCCACACGGCCACGGGAAGGACGTCTCCTTCCAGCCGCAGCTCGACAGCGCATCGCGTGGCACGACAGCGGTGAGCCCTGTCTAGCCACCCGATTCGCTGGAATAAAAGATGGGGAAAAGACAAATCCATTCACACCATCTAGGCCAAACATGCCTTAATCTAATCTCTGTATCAGTCATTCAGTCCGTCAGTCCGTCCGTCCGTCCGTCCGTCCGTGTCCGTCCGTCCGTCCGTCCGTCCGTGCCTGCCTGTCTCTGTCTGTCTGTCTGTCTGTGTGGGTGTGTTTGTCCCGCCCCAGCGGACACTCACAGGCCGAGTGACTGCGCCGGCCGCCGGGCGCCTCGCCCTTGGCCTCGCGGCGGTCCCAGCGCTCGGCTGCCGGGTCGTACACGTACAGGTGGTTGTCGTACACCGGCCGGTTGCTGTAGTAGGGCTCCAGCTGTCGGCACAGACCCGCACCGTCACAGCGCAGTCAGCACAGGCGCCGCCAGACACCCGCGCATGGGTGGCATACAGCCGACGGCGATCCGACACCAATAGCTCGGGGATGACGCAGCCGCGCGGACAGCCACACCTCATCAGATCGGCAGTCAGCCGGGAGTTCGCCAGACTGTCGGGGGGACGTCTCACACAGCGCCGAACGCTAAACACGCCCCATACACTGCGACGTACACTGCGACATACCGCATGGCACCATGTCAGGACCTCCAGCGATACACGCCAGTGCAACAGCAAAGCCCAGTAAGGCACTCCCGTACGGCACAGGACTCCTAAGCGGCACAGCACTCCCGTACGGCACAGGACTCCCGTTCGACATGACACTCCCGTCCCCCCGCAGGACTCCCGTACGGCACAGGACTCCTAAGCGGCACAGGACTCCCGTACGGCACAGGACTCCCGTTCGACATGACACTCCCGTCCCCCCGCAGGACTCCCGTGCGGCACAGGACTCCTAAGCGGCACAGGACTCCCGTACGGCACAGGACTCCCGTTCGACATGACACTCCCGTCCCCCCGCAAGACGACTCCTGTGCGACACAGGACACCTTTGAGTTCGACATAACACCTTTGAGTAGGTCCGGGCCCACCCGGCTCAGCAGTGAGCCCCCGCCATCGCACCGTGGGAGATCTGGCCGGTCTAGCCTCACGAAACCTCAAAAGAAATTTTTCCCGAACATTGGAAAGCAACGTACAATCCACAGCAGAAGTAACGTGTGGTTTCAGTCATGGGTATGTTCTGCTTCTGAAGCTTAGGAACGATTAGCCAGACTACAATGAAACTTTGAATGTAGCTTACATGTATCGTCACCCTTGCAGCTGCAGCTTTATCTATTGACGTCTTCTTTTCGATCACTCCGCATAAAAAAATCGCCAGTCAAAGCCATCCGTTGAGATTGGTAAAACAGCAAGTTACTTTAGCGGTGGGCTATACATTAGTTGACAGCAAATCCATCAGAGATTACGAACAGTGCATCTGCAAGTGCATGGCCCAGGCGAAACTTTTTCTTCGACAAAAGTGTCGTTAAAGACAGCATTCCGTAGCACTTCATAATCCTCGCCCGCACGTGTCATTTTCCCATCCTATAGAACGCAGATGGGGGAGGGGGTTGTTGTCATCCCCCCCGCGCCATTTCGTTCCTGCTGTAGATAGAGCTTCGCGGCAAACACCAACAAATTCTTTGGGAAGAGGCGAATCCAATGGTACCCAATTTTACCTGATTAGGTCAGTCATTGACCTCCCAGGTCAGGTCAAACAAAAAAATGTTGCTGTTTGGGGCCACCGCTGGAATATCACGTGCTGTGCCCATCATATACCGATGAGGCTGTCGTTTGTGGTGCCAAGCCAGCTAGAACAGCTTTTTGTCACATTATCCGACTAGGTTTTTACTGGCTGTGGTCATTTCAGGTCAAGTTAGGTCAAGGCAATGATATGTGTTTGTATGTCTGTGTGTCTGTGCGTATACTGATGTGTGCAACGATGGGTTTGTGTGTCCCTATTACATGGGATCATGAACTGAGAAGCTTTTACCAAAAATGCAGTAAAAAAAAACTTCATCAAGTGAAATTCAGCTAGCCTAAAATGCCATGTTTTTAGATGACCTAGGACCTAGGTTGACCTTGACCCTGACATCTGTACATCGTCGAACATGTTCCATGATAGGTGGGATGGGAAGTAAGACTAGCAAAACAATACCGAAATCAAGGTGTCAAAAGCTCACAAGACCCATAGTTAACGCAAAATATTGAGTATTGGCCATTTGGGTCCTGACATGATCTGAAGAACTAGGTCATATCTCCGAAACAAAAAACCACAGAAACTTGAAATTTTCACTGGACGCTGAGAAAAGATAGAGAAGCAGCTATACAAAAATAAGGCTTCTAGCTTTAAAAACGTTTAGTGCAGAGCAGAAAAACTACCGGGGAGGGGGGGGGGGCGGGATGGCAACCCCCCATCATGTGCGGATGAGGGATAATGGGGATTAGCAGAGCCGATTTTTACGGTCTTGTAAGATTTTGCGTAATAATGAAATTGCTAAATGCTGAACAACCATTTTGCTTGGAAAGTGAAATTTGGATGTTTAGAAGATTCCACCATAAAAATAAAATAGACCATAAAAATAAAATAGAAAAATAAATACCTCTTACGGTCTTACCCAACTCGTATCGTCAAAAATTTCGACCAACCTTCAAAAGTATTCATGCCTTATTCGGGCTGCAATTATGGTAAATTGCAAGCTCGCTCCAGGGCACAAATGCCGAAAGGAGCACTTTTTATTTGCGGCATATGCTCATTAGATATTCAAGACTGTTGCTCTCAAATTATAGTTCTAGCTTCTAAAGCATGGATACTATGAATGTCGATTGGTTTCGCGAGGCTACACCGTCGCCCACTGTGCATCGGGCAGATGTGCACCTGGCGTCGGGCGCTGCCAGTAACATTTACAGAGGAGCGCCGGCCCCGCGAGGGCGCACAATCACACTGTTCACGGAATATTACACGGTTAACAGACATTCGGCAAACATTCCTGGGAGCTTCGGCACGCCTTTTGTAACCAGCAGAGACCGTTCATTGTTCAAAAGCTTAACATTATGTGAATAAACCTAAGTTGACGATGTATACAGCGTGTCCCAGAATTGACCGAACACTTTTAATCAGCGCATAAGATAAGGGAAAAAATAATTAACTTTTTATTTTTATCGTCCGATATAGCAAATAAGGGTAGCTTCGAAATGGCACAGGCAATAGACACGCTAACCTCCTAAGGTTATTCCTCCCTGGCAATTTCCTCCCTGCGCAATTTCCTTACCTTGGTATCTCCTTACTCCTTCCATTGTCACCCGCTTAGTACCGCTTAGTACCGACGCCTTGGTACCGAACAGGAAAGGACGTGACTACTAGTCAAGAGAACGACTACAGTGAAGTTGGACGCTTGGGTCGCAAGGCTACGCGTCCTATTCCAACAACAACAACAACAACACGCTAGCTACAACATTAGCCGACAACTGTAGCTAAATGCCAGGCGATGCTGGCTTCAGTTGTTTTACGGGTCTCTCGAAACTGGTTGTAAGATGGTTTTCATTGACCTCTTGCCGGTGGATACTATACATATTTTCGATTAACTTTGCACCCAAACTGTTCCCAGGCCAATAAGGCATTCTCTCCCAAAACCAAAAATTCTGCCAACACCACTGTTGCGCTGTTTTGTTGACATCTGAAGTGGAGAACCTCCATGCCTGAACATGGCGTGACCTTTGGCTTCCAACAGATTTGGTTTCCAGAACGAACCCGTTTATGGCCATTCAGTTCACGACAACCAGTTTTTGTAATGCTTGAATATTACCGCAGTAGCAATCTGTGTTAACGGTCGTCTTTGGGGCATCACATGGAGCTGAAGGAGCGCACCGTGGCTCAAAATGTCTCACACTTCGATTTTCGACGAGTGCCTGGCCGTCTCGGCTGTTGGGGCGTTGTCACCATCTGACGTCTACACGACTTTTTTTGTGTCGCTTCAAAGGGCAGAATACCTTCGTAAAACCACAAAGTGTGTTTCCATTCACTTTTTTTGTTGCATATGTTATGATTTATGGCTGCTTTGTAGTGAGTTGCGCTATCTTTCCGATAGTTTTGGCATATTTTTCAAATGAGAGGCCCGAAATTCCAAAATTTTGTCGAAGATATTTTTTTGTCAAAATTTGTCAAAATTTTGTCAATTTTTTTGTCAAATTTTGTCAAAAGTAGACTGATGTTTCGTAACTAACCCTGATCTGTCGTTAAGCTTGTGTTTGGGTTGATGGGTGGCGTTTGCTGTCCATGACATGGCAACCACCTGCTTGACGACTGGTGCATGCTCCTTTTTGGTCGCGCCCAGGCTTGTCGATCAGGTTACCTCTTGCTCTCTCTGGCTTCGCTCGCTGATATAACTGCGGTTTGCTCACCCCTGCCTGCTTGCAAATGAGCTACTGGAGCTCTCCAGCAAGAACCATGCCGAAAGTCCGTTTACAAACTTCAGAATTGCACTTTATTCACCATGATAGCCTTTTGTTTGCTGAGACTGAAAACGAAAAGTGACTCTGAGTCTCTGACGAGGAAAACGAAAAAAAAAACTCTTTGCTGACTCTGGATAATAACTGAGTCGTGACCGGTCACCAAAAACACACAGTCTCCAAGCTCGATAGCTAAGGTATGATGTCTTATAAAAGTATAATGCTCGTATCTAATTAGAATCGAGAGCAATCGTACTTTTAGCCAGGAAATAAATGTTCGGTCAATTCTGGGACACCCTGCATTGCCGGTAGTAGTTGGCGTCCGTTAACAAAATACAGGTTCATGGCCCGGTGGCAGCGTTCATAGGAGGGCGCGGCGGCCGGGGTACCCACCTCATCCGACTTGCCGCCAAACAGGTACAGCTTGTCGCCGACCGTGGACAGAGCGTGGAAGTCGCGGTGCATGCCCTCCCAGCGGTCGCAGAGCGCGCACGCGTGCCACACGCCTTCGCGAAAGTCGTATCGGAACAGGTCGCGCGAGAACTCCTCCATGTCGTTGTCGTAGCCGCCGTGCACGTACAGACAGTGGCCGTGGCGCGTGGCCGCGTGACCGTCGCGCGCGTTGGGGATCATGCCGCCGTGCGCGATCCGACTCCACTTGTCAACGTCTGCGGCAGAGTGACGGGGGGGGGGGGGGGCACACATAGAGCCGGACGGTGAGAAGGCACTCAGAGTGAGAGGGGGGCACACAGAGAGCCGGACGGTGAGAAGGCACTCAGAGTGACGGGGTCACACAGAGCCGGACGGTGAGAAGGCACTCAGAGTGAGGGGGCATACACAGAGCCGGGCGGTGAGAAGGCACTCAGAGTGGGGGGGGGGGCACACAGAGAGCCGGACGGTGAGAAGGCACTCAGAGTGGGGGGGCACACACAGAGCCGGGCGGTGAGAAGACACTCAGAGTGACGGCCTGACTGACAGCGGCGGACACACTCCGAGAATACGGACACAGGCGTGAGCCGAGCACTGCGTGCAGGTGACTGGCCACCGAACAGCTGGCGAGTTGGGGCCATCGGCGCCGCCGGCCCGCTCGGCGTCCCGAGTGAGCGGCCTCGGTCACTGACTCGGCCGGCGGCCAGCGGCCGGCGGCCGGCTGTGACCGGTCCGGCGGCCGACCGGTCACAGCCACCGCGGCTGAGCCGGCAGGCACCCGGGCCGCGGCCCCGCAAACAGCAGCCCAACTGGCACCGGCTACTGCACCACTCCAAAGGCCGCCTTCTCAGTCCCACAGCCGCCGCACACCGCCCCTGCCCACTCACAGGGGTCGTAGCGGTAGAGCCGGTTGCAGACGGACGCCTCGTTCCGTCCGCCGAAGATGTACGCGGCGCCGGCGTACTCGGTGGCCGTGTGACCGTAGCGCAGGAACGGAGGGCTGGACGGGTGGTCGGCACGGTACTCGGGCACCGGCTGTTTGGTCCACTGCAGGGTCTCTGCCGGCGGCGCAGACACACGCGCCGTCAGCGCACGCACACACACCGCCCCCTCCCCCACCCCTCCCCCCCACCCCCACACACACGCGACAAAACATTGACAACCACACGGACAACCACACGGACAACCACACGGACACACAGATACGTCCACCCCCCCCCCCCCCCCACTCCGAATCCCGCGGGCGGCAGCGCGTGCTTTGTGTGCTCATATTTGTCGTTCGTCGGTCGCAGTCGTTTCGGTGGACGCTGTGGGGACATACTCCCACAGAAGGAGGTCCTGTAAACATATGGCGGATTCCGCTCGGCAGTTCAAAGCATATAAAACATGCATAAAAGACGGCCAATTTTAGGCCGCGTTCGATGCCTCCTCAGACGAAGAACATTCTACGCAGAATATTCTATTTCGCGTTCGATGAAGCACACAGTCGGACGACGAGAACGGCCATTTTGTGCGCCACTTACGAAATGGGCGTCAGTTTCGAAAAAGGCCCAAGTTTACGTTTCCATTGAGACCACGCACAAATATCAACAACTTCTGTAAACAGCTGCTGCGCTGCTTTTGAAATACGCGCCATCATTGCCTCTCTGCCCACCATAGTACGCTCAAAAGATTCTGCGCGGACGGCAAAGATTCTACGTGACGTCACGTAGAATCTTTGCCGTCCGTGCGACATCGAACGGCATTTTGGGCCCGGACGGCATAGAATCTTCGCCGTCCGGGAGACATCGAACGCGGGGTTAATGTCGGGCGCAGCGGGTATCTGCCGGCCGAGGGCGGCGGCAGCAGTTCTGAGGGCGCCGGATCATCCTCGGCCGACAGATACATACCTACACTGTTCCGGGAAGCTGGTAAGGCCACCAGACGGACGCCTCTCAAACTAGCGCGCCCCGCTTCCGACAACAGCGACGGCCGCCTGGAAGATTACATGGCGAGACCGAGCGATGGATGGATGGGCTTAGCGGTGGGCTGGCCGCGGCGGTGGCCACCGATCCCGTCCGTCCCCGGGCCGCGGTGTGTGACAGCTCAGCAGCGCCACGGCAGGCACCGGACCAAAGCCGCCGGCGCTGCAAGGGAGACGGCTGGTACCCGATTTGAAGGTCTTGGGTCAACCGGTGACCTCTGAGGTCAGGTCAAGTGGCCCAAGTTATGCGTTCGGTTTTTCGCGAATACCTTCGCGAAAAAAAAAAATGATGGCAGAGCCTCGATTTTGACAGCATCGTGTTCGCCTTGCTCAGACGCGTCGGATGGTATACTTCTTGCTTGGGTGAGGTCAACTTTAGGTGTTGACCTCGGGTCACGGTCAGTTCAGAGCCCCCAGGTCACGAACTTGGTCAAAGGTCATGCCGCATATCATTCGATTCGGCAGGTCTTTCCGAGTCCATTGGTGGCTTTACCAACTCGCTAGCTCAATTTGATCATGAGTTGTTGACGAAAAACTCTCATGACCCTAGTGACGTCATACATGACGTCACGCAAGGTCAAAAATGTAAAAGTGAAGCACCGAAAATTGCAAGGATTGCATGAAAGCACGATTCCGTGTGGTTGAGATATTTTAAGATCGTTCCCGGCGCCAAAATAGCAGTTTTCATTTTTCCCCCATTGACTTATAATGGAGAGGTCACGAAAATGACCTGACCTCATATGACGTTTAGGAAAAATCCGAGATATGCAAATTGTCAGACTCCTAATGTTTATTAGGTCCCACAAGTTTCATCTCACTGTGAAAGCTCCTCTGGCAGTGAGAGCGTTGCGAAGTTACGACATCTGAAGACCGTGCCGAGGTTTGCTTATGAGGTCATAGGTCAGTGACCTAGCCTGAGCCGAAAATGCGGTTGGTGTCAGAAGATCCGGCTTGAATCAAAGGTCAGGATGCTAAGTTTCAGCTCTCCATCGCCAGCGTGTTCGGAGCTATCGCGAAAAACCCTCATGGGGGTGGGCGGCACCCGCCCCCCCCCCTCGGCCGGCGAGGGTTAAACCGCCGATTGGCACGTGCAGTACGGGTCCACCATATGCATCGAGTGTAGTTCGACGCTTGATAGAAGGGTTGCAACTACCCTAAAAGATAGCGCAGTTCCATGGGCCTGCAGCGGCGGTTACTGGGATACAGCCGGGCCTGTGATACGGGCCGTTTGGGGCCGGGCCGCTCATGCTGCGATCTGTGGCGAAGTGCTGCCGCCGCCCCCGGTATCGTACAGTCCACAGCAGAAGTAATGTGGGGTTTCAGTCATGGGTATGTTCTGCTTCTGAAGCTTAGGAACGATTAGCCAGACTGCAGCGAGACTTTAAATGTAGCTTATATGTATTGTCACCCTTGCAGCTGCAACTTTAGCTATTGACATCTTCTTTTCGATCACTCCGCATTAAACAATCGCCAGTCAAAGCCAACCGTTGAGATTGGTAAAACCCTACATTACTTTACCGGTGGGCTGTACCTACACTGACCACTTAGCCATAAAAGCCGTTCGGCTTACAGGTCTGACAGCTAAAGAATTGATCTTGAGACCAAGCTCCGGCTAATTAAAACCCGACAATCAGCTACCATCGCCAATTAGCGCCGCACTTTAAATATCCACTTCACCGTGAGCAAAGAAGCAAGAAATGAAAAACCTGGCCGACCAGATATCGGCGAAGGTCAAACGCACATCGAAACAGTTGATCATATTCAACGATAGTACTGTCAAGGATATCGTCCTCGAGATTATATAGAACGCGACCGAGTGCGGCCAGTGAAGCTGGCAGCCCCGATGCGTCCGAACGGAACTCTGCGCGCCGGCACAGAGAGGTAACAGAGGCCGTCTCCGGTGGAGGTCGCACATACCCGCCGACAAAATGCGACAGAAAAAAATATGCAACTCTGGAAAACGACTACACGGTGTGGGACCACAGTAAAATCTGCACAGATAAGGACAACACGGTGTGGAAATTTGCACAGCTAGGGACCGCACTGTGTGGGACCACAGTAAATTCTTCACAGCTAAGGACCGAAAGGTGGGGGACAGCCGCGCAGCGGCGGCCCCCGGTATTTGTGACCGTGGGGGACAGCCGCGCAGCGGCGGCACCCGGTATTTGTGACCGTGCCGTGTCCTACCAGAGGGGACAGCAATCTTCAGCCCGGCCCCGGGGGACTCCAACTGGGCCCCAGCGACTCTAACCAAGTCCCTTCTGTCCCCTTATATCAGCCGGGTAGTAGGCTGACGTTTTTTTCTACCCGCCTAGCGGTTACTGATGTCGGCGGGAGTCTTATGGTTCAATGGTGATGACGACGGATATTCGCCATGGCCGTCCGTCGGCGTTCAGCGTTACGTAACGGCCCGACATTGAGCCGGCATCCGGGGGATCAGCGCTGACCGGACCACGCACAGCTCGTGCAACTGCAGACAGACGCCCGTCAGATTTAATTCCAGCACCACATCTAGTCATCAACATAGCACACCTAAAAACACTGCGATTAACGGTATCCATGGCCATCTTGTTCGTGTTATCTGAAAATCGGCATAGAAATGGAAGGCACACCGAGCGTACACCGAACAAAGGAAATCCGTCTCGGACTGCCCGCCGAGGCGGCCACCACCGCCTGTCAACAGAGACCGGCCGCGCCGCTACTCCGCTCTGCCAAACTCTGCAGGCGCTCGGTGCAGTTTTAGCCCGAAATTGGATTCTGGTTGCGTGCGACGATGAAGAAAAATTCCTTGGATGAGAAATAAAGAAGTAAATACCTGTTGTATTTTCCCAAAAGGGCGTAACGCCATTTTTACGCCAACTGATACAGGAGGACTTCAAGTCAGGAGCTCGACAGGATCAACAACTGTCAAGTCGTATGTAACCTGGCTATTCGAATGAATGAAATATTTTTTAATGAAATAGTGCCACTTTTCTTATTTTTGGGATGAAAATATTTTCCCATTACAGGGTGTAACGAAATTATCCGGACATCTTTCTTCGCGCCGTATTTAAGAAGCAAGACAATCTGTTATTCTCCCTTTTGAGTTATTATACAGGGTCATAAAAAAAAATTGGAACCCCTAACTTAAAATGTCTATAAGTCATAAAATTTTCACTTTATTGATAAATTGCAAACACCATTAAAAAGAGCGTTCAATTCTCTATAAAACCAAGTTGATTGTACTTACTTATTATTATAAATATTCCCCTAGACATATGCCTATAAAATTTGTGTCACGAAACTCAGTGAAACGGCTTTGAACATTATGCGCAAATCAGTGATTGACGGTTTGCTGTTCTGACCATGTCGCTTGTTGGAGGTTCATGAATAAAAATAGCTCATTCACGTGCTATTGTAAGGTAAGGAAAGGCTGACGGCCTGCTGGGACCAGTTGTCCCAGAGACTGCTGGCCCGCGCAGTGGGAGCTGTCCCCCAAGCAACTGCAGGTCTGCGTGACGGCCCCCGGAGCTCGCGTTGAGCACAAGCTGTGATGAACAGCGGAAGCTAGGACGCGTGTATCTGTTCTACTGTGTGCTTCTGTGTAAACTTTTATGAAATAAAATTGAATTTTGATGTGGTGTTCATGGGCGCCGCCACCGGGGGGGACGGGGGGGACGCGTCCCCCCCCCACTCTCAGAATGGAAGGGGGACGTCCCCCCAAACTCATTACGGAGCGAGCGAAGCGAGCGTAGTCTTTCGTAGGTTAACGGAAATTTCTGAGTATGCCGTGGTCACGCTTTTGCTAGGCTTATATCTCAGCAACCACTTGACAAATTTACATGCGGTAATTTTTGTAGGGTAGCACTGATTCATTCCTTCTAACGAGCATCGGACTATTCCCGATGCATGTGAGTGACCCCATAGCAACGTGCCACGTGAAAAACGAAGAGGTGTCAGTTTTGTAACAATTTCAATATCTCGGCAACTACTGGGCCGATTGCGCTGAAACTGTTGGCGTGTAGGTAGGTATACCCACTAGGCAATGCATATCCATGTGCCACAGTTGGGGTGCTGCTGCACGTGCGCACATGCAGGGGTCGATTCCAGATCTCGAGAACGGCTGAACCGATTGTGCTGAAATCTGATACATGGTTAGGGACCGGTTAGTAGGGTGCCGTGCAAAAGTCAGTTTGGACTTTGGATTGGACCCATTTTGCACGTGCGCACGTGCAGGGTGCCGCTTCCAGATCTCGAGAACGGCTAGGCCGATTGCGCTCAAATTTGGCACATCGTTAGGGACCGGTTAGAAGGGTGCAGTGCACAAGTTAGTTGGAGGTATCCCCTCGCAATTTCGCACGTGCAAGGCCCACCCCACCCTTTCGCTCGCTCCGTTGGTCGCCCCAAAAGGCGTTTTACTGGTTGTTATCCTACATACTCGAAATTTCCAGCTCTTATCCGACCAGTCATCGCGGAACTGCCGATTTTTGATATCGTGATCAACGTGTGTCGTATAACACGACTGGCCGGACACGGGCCTAATATATTTCGTCTAACCAGCCAAGAACATGACTTTACACTAATCCGACCTCGAAGTCAAAATCCGAACATTTTCGAAGACTTCAACTCCGACTCTGGCCAAAACTGGCCAAAACAGTCAACTCCGACTGATTCCGGCTCCGACCTCACACTTCTGCAGTCACGCTACACTAAATTTCGAGCTTCTAAGAAATAAGCTATACGGTTGCAGGACCACAAAACTTTGAGGCGACTTGACTACTTGACTTGGTTTTCCTGACCTAAGGTTTTCTGGTATCAAGCTTGTTACACGGGCTGCACAATTCGTATTTTGGAGCAGTTTTGCCAAATGTTTTTTTTTGCCAATTTTCGCGGCGCTTCGCGCCGATTCGCGCACAAACCAAAAAGACAGATTTGTGACTATACAACGCCCCCTCCCCCACGCGGCTATGCAATATGCATTACCTATGCAATATGCATTATCGATCATACCTATTAGTGGCATACATCAGCAATTATATCGTTATAGAACACGAGGCTTTGCCGTGTCAAACTGAATCGGACATCAGATGTGTATATCTATATAGGTAGGTACTCGGTGGGAATGCGGTCTATAGCCATTACTTTAAGGAAATACCTAAACATGGGTGTCCATTTCCGCCAAGTCCGAGCTCTCCAAATTCTCGGCCGGCTTGGCTTTGGAGCCTCAACAGACCGCGCGGGTCAAGGTCAACGCTAGGGCGGCGGCGGATTTGCTGCGCCCGGGCACCCCAACTCGGTAGAAATCGACACCTGTGTAGCTAAACTACTTTCCTCAAACCAGTTGTTTTGCCACAGTTTTATGAGTTTTTAAACTTAAAATGGTCAGGAAATAATGAATATTTACAAAAGGATTTTTTATTTATTTTTACATCACTATTTTCCACCTCTCGTAGAGGCTACTTACCTACCTATATTGCAGCGGAAGCTGATTACGCGTTGACCAAGCATAGTACGTAGTTCAAACCAGCTGAATGCTGATTGGCTCGCATTTTTCCGTAAGGGAATGGATTCCTCGGTAAGAGAATGACAAAGTGTAATCTATGGGGATGACTTCAGTCTCCAAACTTAAAATCGATACCGATATATTTGGCTAGGGTGATCGTTGGGCCATAAAAGCTCCTGATTTGTTCTCGTCTCAGCTCAAGCTACAAAACTGTTACTTCAGTTCAAAACCCTATGTTAAAAGTGGCATATTTGCTTTAAACGTTGAATGCATCCGACCGAAAAAGCCACGGTAAGAATGTCTACTTTTGGGTTTTCAGTCGGTCAGTCCGTCCCCCCCCCCCCCAGTTAAAAATCCGTGGCGGCGCCCCTGGTGGTGTTATTCGCAAAAAGACGACAGATAGAGTGCTAACGGATTTCAGCGCATTGTTAACATTTGGCGATTTCGTTTCACTCAGTTTTCTGACGCTCATTCCAAAAGCTTATAATGTGCCAATGCTTTACAACATACATGCACCAATTTGACGTGATTTTATGGAGGATCTAATGTTCTTTCTAATGGTGTTCGCAATTTGTCAATAAAGTGAATACTTTCGGACTTATAGACATTTTAAGTTAGGGGTTCCAAATTTTTTGGATCACCCTGTATAGCCACCTTTCATAAGAGCGCAGGTACAAATTTTTGGAGCATTCCAGCCACTGGGTAATGGGTTTTCCAGCACAGTGGGTTTCATGTAGAGTAGCGCCTTACTAACCTGTGCCCACAGTTGGGCGGCGCTGGTGGCGGGTGTCCCCTCATTCATCTCCTGCTGGACAATAGTCCATAAGATATCGATGGAATTGGGATGGGAACTATTTTCAAGCCATAGCCCGTTAGCCCAGAAGAAAAATAGGTCCTCTCGGCATCACTTCTCATTCTGCTAGGGACTTGAAGGTGGTGCGCTGCCCCGCATGAAGACTGCGTGGCTTGAATCAGGCATCAGTACGCGTTCAGAGACCGAGCCCTCCTGTGCCGTCTGGTTGAGTGGCTCCAACCAATCGCTATCCAGGATGTTGCGCCGGTAATACTCGTCACTGAT
Source organism: Amphibalanus amphitrite (assembly GCF_019059575.1). Classification (NCBI taxonomy): domain Eukaryota; kingdom Metazoa; phylum Arthropoda; class Thecostraca; order Balanomorpha; family Balanidae; genus Amphibalanus; species Amphibalanus amphitrite. The sequence goes on from NW_024881556.1 coordinate 1,318,368, forward strand.
AGTGGTTTTCTGTGACGTCATGAAGAGCTTGAATATTACACAGCAGCTGAACATGTTCCAGGTCTGGATTTTGGCCGGATGTTTGACGCCAGCGACGGCCGGCACGTTCAAGCTGCTGGCATCCCACACATGGCCGATTTGACGGCTCAACGGATATCGCAGCTCGAACAGCTTCCCATCCGACCAGGCCACCTCATTCGTGTCTTCCCTCGACCAGTGGACACGCCATGGCCTGAGGCCAAAAGTGATGAGACTGGTTGTTTTCCCGTCATTTCATTGTCTTTTTCAGTTTGGAGGACAGTAAAAGCAAACTTAAAGGGACCCTCCCACCTTCAAAAAAGCTTATGAATTGGCATGAAAGTGATGTCGCTCGGTTCAGAAAGAGCGAAAACGAATATCTACCAAATTTCACCGAAAAATATTCACCGGTTTTCAAGATATTAGACTTTTACTTTTGTTTACTTTTTTGGGATCTCCGCTGTTTCTAGCGACTTTATTTTAGAAGTGCGGCGTTTGCGGCAGATGCTGCGCGCAAATAGCATATACCACCGCGTGCTACAAAACGTTTTAGTCAAACATTTAAAAATTGTTAGATATTTGCGCTGACGTCACACATTCAGAGGGGTATTCCTAAGCATTAGCCCCTCTGAATCAAAACCCTGCAATTTTGAAATTCAATATTTCCGATTTAAGGCATTTCTCGATGTTGTGAGTGCCGAAACCGGTAATTGTGAGCCAGGTACCCCATTTTGGCTATCTCAACTCAAATCTAATGTTAAGGTGGGAGGGTCCCTTTAAGGGCGGGTAACGATGTATCATGATGTGAGACCTCTTATTACGAGCGAGCGAGCGAGTTCATACTGAATTAAGGGGAAATCCTGAGTATGAGCGGCCGGCCGGCCGGCCGGCCGTGGGGACGCTCTTCAAAAGCTAATATCTAAGGAACGGGACATCCGATTGACGAGCGGTCTTCTTTACTGAATGTCACTTGGACGTAAAAGTTCTGTGGTGTGATGGCCACCATGCGTTCTTGCCAACCACCGCACGTGGCGCGTGGTAAAGTTGGACATTTTTTTAAGAACCCCCAAAATTGCAACCTCAATAACGGCACAACGGTTGGGCCCATTGAATTGAAACTCGGTACACAGTTAGGTCTCCATCAGATAATTCATCTGCACGTGTTAAGGTTGGGGTGCTACAGCACGTGCGCACGTGCAGGGGGCGCTCCCAGATCTCGAGAACGGCTGGGCCGATTGCGCTCAAATTTGGTACACGGTTGGGGACCAGTTAGTAGGGTGCCGTGGAAAGGTCAGTTTGGACCCCGCTTGCACGTGCGCACGTGCAGAATGCCGCTTCCAGATGTTAGGAACGGCTGGGCCGATTGCGCTCAAATTTGGCACACCGCTAGCGACCGGTTCGAAGGGTGCTTCGCACAAGCCCCGTCGGAAGTACCCTCTCGCCCTTCCGCACGTGCAGGGCTCACTATCTCGCTCGCTCGCTCTTCGCCCAAAAGGCGTTTTACTGGTTATCAATCTTGGTAAGAATTCGAGTCAGTTTGCAGATTAAATGGTGCCGTTTCCTTGTCGCTATCTTGACAACTTTCCTCACCACTTGGCAAAGGGCGCCTTTTGCGATCGAGGCCGGGCTGAGTCTGCCACCAAGTCCCAGCTTTTAACGCCTCAGGCAGATGTGCTACTGGCTGCTGCTGATGTCCAGCTGCTGACAGACCAGCTTCTGGCTCATGCCACCATGCCACCAACACGTAGCCTTACTATGAAACGAGAGACTGAACTCCGAGAGACTTTAAAAGTAACTTAAAAATAAATATCGTTTGGTAGTCTTGAGTTTCTTGAGTTATCGTTATCCAGACTGTACTCCCTTCTCTCCACTGCCTTAAACGAAGACTATCAAATGAACCCGTCGGCGACTCGACTCTTACTGAGAGCAAGAGTCCTTTCGCAAGATCAGGTAACTGCTGAGTTGAGAGCAGATAGGTACCAGAAGTGCGCATTAATCCAAACTTCCCAGCTTCTAACATTAAAAAAAGAAACTGTGCGAGCAGATATGGCGAAAAAATAGATGTCCGGATAATTTCGTTACACCCTGTAGACGTCCTCACGCATTTAGGCCTGGTCGCGTCAGATCAGGTCAGGTCAACCAGTAAGGGCTTTGCTGGGTATTCGTAACAGGTGGCAACCGCCTCTGGCAGCTTTATAACATGTTACGAAGGCACAAAACTTCTTCGTAATTGTTCACATGGTTGGTAAATTCGAAATAAGCTCCAAAAACTAGCCAAAAACTAGTCCGGATAATTTCGTTACACCCTGTAGGTGTGCTTTTCCACCCAAAATTGTGAACAAAAAAAAAATGTAGCACTGGCTCTGTGTGCCGGGAGGGGCGCTGTGCGCAAGGAGGCCCTCTGCGTTCCCAGAAGGGGTCCGTGGGCTCACTGGCGGTCCCAGGGGGGGGGGGGCCACGGGGGCCATGCCCCCCCCCTTTGGTGCTGAAAGGTGGGGCCATACTATCTTTTGGCCCCACCTTTCAGATCGAACAAAAGTCCTAAAAAAGCTTTTCGTAGGTTTCATTTTCATTCTAGCGCCATCAAAGGACGTAAAGTTCACTCATGAGTGGGCTCAGTTTCGCATTCTGTCAATTTGGCGGTCAGCGTCGCTGGCACCGGTTCACGAGTATGGCCGGATCTTATATGGAATATCAGCGTGGGTTTACTTGAGGCTCTCGTAGGCCCAGCAATGGCTGGCATGAGACCCTCTTCGCCAGTGGTGGGTGGGCCCTGCTAAAGGAGATTGGCTCTAAAGACACTAAAGTAAGACCTGATGGGTTGGTGCTGTGCACCTCAGAAGCCCGATGGTGACGCCGTATGCCGGCTTGGTTTCTTAAGGATTAGCGTGGGAACTCCGGGGCCTGCATAGAGTTCGCATGCGCTAATATGTCATCTCAGAGGCATGTGTGTAATGTGTACACAATGGCGGTCGCGGGGGGGGGGGCATCAGGGCCATGCCCCCCAAAGGTCAATAAAGGGGGCCATCATATCATTTGCCCCTCCCAAACAACCAATGGGCCCCCATATACAGGGTGTCCCATAAGTTCGTTCTCACCTAAATTTTACGTTTTTAGGCTCTCTTGCTTAAAGACACGCTGAAATTGGTTCGTTACTGAGCTTACGTGGTTGCCATGGCTGGTAGAAATATGCTCCACAGTAACTAATTTCTGTAGACAAAATAGTTTTTGCTAGAGAGCCCGTTACCTACACAGACGGCTAACGCCGCAACATAGAGGTCTCCAATACGGGTACGTCTCGGTATTTAGTCAGCACGTGACCATTCGCGACGATTGAGGGTGATTGAGGCCTACCAGTCTGTAGACAATGTCCATCGCTAACTGGACGCACAGTCAGCAAGTGACACCGATGATTTGTCGGGAGTCAATCATTGCAAGTTTATCCTCTTTTTTGTCAGCTCTCAGGAGTGAGCCATGTGGCCAAAACTGTGTGGCGCCAAAGTGGCCATCAAAAAGGTCAAAGGGTTAGAAAGTTGGTAAGCAGACTTTTCAGGATGGATTACCAGCTGTCTAAAATTGTTCTTACGGGGTACATAACTCAAGGTGACTTAAGCTTTGCTTACCGGAAGGCTCAAAACAGTCAAAAACGTCTTAAAATGGCCAAACATGAGTTTCGTTATGCCTGAGGCTAAAAAAACTAAAGGGCTGAGGACATCAACCAGGTCATCTGGACTAACTAGTCCACGTTCGAGATGAAACACCCGTCCAAACCCGAAAACAACCCTATAAGGGCGAAGGAGGAGGCCTCCGTTTCGTCCCGTTATGTTCCTATGCGAAAGGCCAAGATCACGGTATTGTGGGGTTATAGGCGTCCAGACGCTGACCAGGTTGCGATTGGTGTCCCAGAAACAGCTTTGGGAAGCATAATGCTTTTCCAAGAAAATCTAGGAGGAGTTTCAGCCCTCAAGCTGAACTCGATCCGCGAGTATGAACACATTTATAGAGGAGAAAATGGCATCCGAGAGGTCGTAACTAGGCCCATCTTCAGGCAAGACAGTGCATCAGTGCACAGGCCAAGCAAAGCTTAACCCGGCAGGCGGTGGGCCTACCAGCCACCTTCCGCGCGGTGGGGGGGGGGGGGCACTTTTTTGCCCCCCCCCCGTATCTCCGAAACTACTGGACGGATCCGGAAAATTCAAACGGCGTTCGATAGCCCTGTCAAATTTGTCGAGGGAAACCAAATTTCATTGACCTCGGGGTCACCGATGACGTCACAGGTCAGGTCAAAGATAAAATGTTTCACCGTTCACGGGGCTTCTAGGGAAAGCGCTATAACACCGAGTAAAACGCATTTTGTCGAAAATCAGCGATAGGGCGCCAGTTGTCTAGTACATATGTTGCTATTAGAGGTCACTGGTCATACCAGGTCAGGTCACAGGTCAGGTCACCAAAGGTCACCAAGGGTCACCACATGAGCCCAACTTTACTAAGGTTATGCGATGCATGTTTTATGGCCAGTTTTTCATTTCCAACTCAATGGTGTTGGTTATAAGACCATCAGGTACGGTTTAGGTCACTTTCTGGTGGAGGTCAGGTCAAGGTCAGGTCAAAAAAGGTCAAATTTCAAAGTTGATATTTTTGCATAAAATGGGTATCGATTCGATGCAGCTCGTCACGGGGAGTCTAATGGTGGTCTTTGTTTTGCGCAACGAGGTCTAGAATTGCTAAAAATTGAGTTTGAAAATTTGACGTCATCAATTTTGAACAGTTTTTTCGCTATAACTTGGCCAAAAAAAGAGGTATCGATCTCAAATTTGGTATGTAGATAGAAGGCGGTAGGGGCTATCACATATGTTCCGGTTTTTTCGAAATTCAAAAAACTTTTTTGATTTTTTGGCTATTATATTCAAAAAATCTATTTTTTTATTTTTGGGGGTCAAAATCCAAAAAATTCGAAAAACCGAAATAGCAGTTTTGTAGCTCTCTTAATTCCACACCTTTTATGTCAAAAACATTTTTCTGTATCTCTAAAGCTGTAGGCCTGACAGCTCTTCCCGCGAAACCTTTTTTTGGGTCGAAAATGGCAAAAATGACGTCACTCTGACGTCATTAGCGGCCAACCTATCGTAGCCTTTGGAAAAATTTTTGGTCACCATGTGCGCTAGCTGCTCACGGGAGGGTACTGAAAGTTTGGTGACGATCGGCGCAGCGGTTCTCGAGATATATCGAAAAAACTAAAGGGGGGGCAAAAAATTGCCCCCCCCCCACCGCCTGGAAGGTTAAAAGCGGTGGAAGGAGACTGTGACAGGCGTTTGTGGCAAGACCACATGCCAGGCACCTCATCGGATCAAAATTTCATAAAAAATTGTTGGTTATGCTGAAATTTAGGCTCGTCGAAGCGTAGCGCTGTTCCAGCCTCGAGGAGCTCACGGCGCATGTCAAGTCAGTCTGGGTTAACTTTAAGCCTGCTATGCAGCCAAACATGCCGGTTGGCATGCCGCAGCATGTGTTCATGTGTTTGCCTATTAAATGGGGAGCACATTGAGGGGTCATAAATATATCAAAACGCAAAGTACTCTGTTTCACATGCAAATAAAATGTGAGAACGAACTTATGGGACACCCTGTAGGTGTATGGGGCCCTGGCAATTATTCGATCGTCACGAGGCTCAAAAAACCCACGCCCAGCTATTAATATAGCTCCCACACCGGTCTTTGAGCGTCCTACACTGACCTCTGAGGGAACTTCAGTGGCGGTCAAGCGCCCACGTTGACCGCTAAGAGCCTACAGGGTGGAAAGTAATTACGCGAACATGTATTTTCTTACAATTTCGCCCGTCAGTGGAGATTTTGTATGAGCGCAGGCTGTTATGGAACATGACTGGTCGTGTTTGTTGTCGCCTCATCTAACAAAAGTGACCTTACTTTGAAAAATGACTTGGAAGGTCTACAACACCTCTCGGCTTCGAGTGGTGCTGACGCCATACGCTGCTCAAGACCAAAATGGGCAAAGAGCTCAATTTGCAGTTGCCAGGGAAAGCGTTTGTGATTATTTTGGCTGGATTGGTGCGGAAGGGACTCGGAACGGTCTCGGCACCAGCATTACTCAATTACACTTTTGGTTGAAGCATAATAAAACTTAAGAGGACTTAAAAAGCAAAGCCGTTGGCGGCAGTAAAACCTCGGCGAATTCAGGCGCCGAATGGGTGGTGACCATTTCGGCGACCAAACGACAACAGTCGACCCGAAAACAGGCGAAATGGTTTACATGGCCGGGTACCCGATCTAAGATATCACGATTCATACATAAATCCGTGAAAATTCGAAAATCAAACCGTACAAACAATCGAGATGGCCAAAATTCATGAATTAACGGCAGGATTGTCAATTTAAGTTTTCTAAAGACCGCCAAACCTGAACAGAGGAGGACAGGCAGCTGGCTTTGTGGTTGGGTGAGACATCTTCGAAGCTATTTCATCCGTCAAACCTGCAGAACAACGCGTTGGGGGCTGCTGATGCGTCCGACGTCCCGCCCGTCCCAATCTTCAAACATCCGGCAAAGGAACACACATCAGCGTGTTATGAGCGCCCGGATGGTGTCAGAATTGCATGTAGTGACCAACAAGGCCACCAAAAATAAAGTATACAACTAGTGGAACATCCTTCCAGACGAGTCTCTTTATCTAATCCATCAATGCACCAAAAGGGGCAAAATGATTGAGCGCACTTTTGTGCCCGACGCAAAGAAACTCTTCTTCATGATTGATAAAGTCCTTCCTCTCACGGCCAAAAAGACGCAAGACTGGTGCTTTGAGAACCCGTTCTTCTTCTGGGCATATAATGGTCAATCTGGGAATAGCCCAGACCTCAATTTGATCAAAAATATCCAGGCGACTCTTCAGGAGAGCGTCTAAGAGCTGCTAGTAGCCACCAACATCGATTGCCTCACCAGACAGCTCCAGGAGGCGTGGACTAAGCTTTGGCCAACAGTGCTTGACATGCTCATGTCAATTATGCCTGAATGCCTTTGTCAGTGTATCGCACATAAATAAGAATATAGGAAAAGATGAAATTTTCATGTTACCGCCGCTTTTTCCATTGCTATAAGACGAAAAAGTATGTTCGCGTAATTACTTTCCACCCTGTATATCAACCTCTGAGACCCCACATCTGGCCTATGAGGGCCCCTAACCGGCCTCAGGGGTCCCAACCGGCGTCTGAGGGTCTCACACCGGTCTCTGGTGGCCTTATTTCTGTCTGTGGTGTCCCAAGACGAACCTTTAGGTGCCAATGAGGGACCCGCACTGGCTGCTGAAGACCCGATGCTGGCCTCTAAGGGCCTGCATTGGCCTCTGAGGAGGGCCCATCTTGGCCTTTGAGGGCCCCCTGCTGGCCTCTGGGGTCCAACAACGGCTCATGCCGGTCTTTTTTTTATAAATTTAGTCCGAACCTTTTGATGGGAAGGATTCACAAGGACGGAGCCACCGCTAAGCGAAGCTTGTTGCGATGACCCTGCCCTCTACCCTCCGATCGCGCAATTCCGATTCTATGGCAGAATTTAGAGTCCAAAGTTTAACGTGCGCACAAAGCCGCGCACGGCCGGTCCCCTCGCTGACTTCGCCTGGCTACGGCCTGCCACCAACCGCAACCATACCTGTCAGGAGGCACATAAATGTCGAGCGCCCGTCGCGCTTCGATCCCGGACTGTCATAACCGGGAACGCGTGCTCTCACCACGCGGAGTCCAACGCTCTAACCAACTGAGCTACGGGACCGGCACGCTTTTAGGGCCCCACGCTGACCTCTGAGGGCCCATGTTGGCCTGTAATGACCCACATTAGCCTCTGAGAGCCCAACTCGGTCACTGATTGTCTCCAACTACTGGCCTTTGTAGTTTGCAGGCCCTGTACTGGTCTCTGAGGGCCCTAAACTGGCCTCTACGTGAAAACATACATGGGTGGGTTTCTGAAGATCAGAGGGCTCACGCAGTCTCCGGCACAGCCTTACGTTGGTCCTGATCGAGATTACTTTACGTCCTGATGGTCCCGCGCAGATTCCCTCATATTTCGACGCCGGGACCCCATGAGCCGGTGTGGGTCCTGGGGCTGGCAGAGACTGATGAAGTCCTTAGGGCTCAGGGCCAGTCTTTTTAGCAGTAAGACTAGGCAGGTTGAGTGAGCCCCATTAGAGCCGTTGCGAAGCCCCGCAGGAGTCGCGCGCGGCCCTCAGATGCCAATTTTGAAAGCTTGGAACCTGTGGGGGGTCTCCAGAGGTCGGTGTACCTACTCTCTCCCGCCGCCACACAACTAGGCATGTTACCTATATGGGTAAATGTCATAGTCTGAAAATGCTCTCTGGGTTTCACATGCTTATTCAAAGCAAGAGGTGTCTGTACTTTTCCGAATTGTTTTATAGTGGTAAGGTCATGAATCCGCGTGCCTGACATTCCAGTATACCTATGCTACACCGATCCGTCGTCATGGTGCAGTGGGCCGACCGGTGGAAGCACCGTGGGACGGGAAATGGAACTGGTGATTTTGCCTTAAATTGAGCTTTAACCCTCGCCCATGTAGGGGGGGTTGGTGCAACCCCCCCCCCTGAGGTTTTTCGGAAATAGTACAAAAACGGCGGCGCGCAGCGCCGCCAAATTTTGGGTACCTTATGGGGCAAACCTTGCGCATCTTTTGATAAAAAAAAATTTGACCGGGTCATGTCAGGTCACGGAGTTATGACGTCACAAAGGGAACAGCCTCCGGCCGGATTTTCACAAACTGAGTGCCAACGCCCGAGGTTTCCTGCCGGTGGCACGGACATCGGTTGATGGATCGTGATGAAACTTCCCATGCATGTTGGGGCAAGTATTGGCTATCATATGGTATAAGAAACTTGACCGGGTCAGGTCAGGTCACGGAGCTATGACGTCACAAGAGGAACAGCGTCCGGTACTATTTTTGAAAAGCGCCCGAACCACTATTTTGCTAATTCTTGTCACCTCAATGGGAATATGCAGCAATATTAGCTTCTATAGGGAGCAAATGTACCTTCCAAATCCAAAAATACAATCAGATTTCAAAAATTTAAATTTTGATTTTTCGAATTTCTGCCGCCGACTGTGACCTTGCCGACTTCCGGCGCTCCCAACGCGCCATTTTTAGAGCTAGGGAAACGAAATGCATACCAAACGATAGAGAATTGATCAAGGAACACGATAGTGAAGGTTTCAAGTCGATATCTCCCACCGTTTTGCCGCAATCGCCGCGGAAAGTTGAAAAAAGTCTATTTTTCCGAAAATTTGACCTTTGACCGGTCAAAAGTAGGTCAAATGTTGACCTAGGACCAAAAAATATAACAACAATCGCGAGATCTCGGCGAGAGCAATCCGTTGGTCTTTTCCGCTAAGCTCTACGACGCTCCGTTTTCAAACGCCAAGGGGGGGGGGGTCGCACCAACCCCCCCCCCCCTGCATGGGCGAAGGTGGCAGATCGCCGTTTACGGGCGAGGGTTAAGATTTCACGCAAGAATCAGATGGATGAAGCATAAGTAATGCCAAATGCGCGGCACCTCGTGGACGTAACAAAATTAGCCGATCACCCCCCCCCCCCTCCCGGTGACGGAAAAATGTTATGTCCCGCGAGTGTGACTTTGGCCCCCCCCCCCCTTTTGCTAGCGGCTGCGACCGCCAGTGCGTGGGCTGTGTGTGCCGGGAGGGGCTCTGTGTGCCGGGAGGGGGTCTGTGTGCCGGGAGGGGGTCTGTGTGCCGGGAGGGGCTCTGTGTGCCGGGAGTGCTGTGTATGCCGGGAGGGCTGTGTGCCGGGAGGGGTCTGTGTGCCGGGAGGGGCTGTGTGCCGGGAGGGGCTGTGTGTGCCGGGAGGGCTCTGTGTGCCGGGACGGGCTGTGTGCCGAGAGAAAGCTTCCAGAACGGCACAGCGGCAGCTGTCACATATTTATAACTCCATTTGTAATTTTTATCCATTTGTAGCTTTACTCTAACATCAGCCAAAAATAACCCGCAGTAAGATTAAACCAATCTAAAAAAGGCGAACCACTTCCGTCCAGTACGAGCGTCTTGAAGTGGCCGTCTTTCCGACGGCGGCCGGCCGATGGGGTGGGGGGATGGGGTGAGGCGGCAACGGTTATGTCACTGCGGGACGGAGGGAGGCCCGCACTTGGTCTGCATTACGTCACCTGCACATATCATGGTCACCTGCACACCGGGAAGTGGCTCTGCAGAGAGGGAGCTGGGGCCGGTGGGGTGAGAGACCCGAGGTGTAAGGGGGCGGAGGGCTCAGGCCGGCACCGGGGCGTGGGGTGTGGGGTGGCAGAAAGCAGCCTGTCGCAGCGCGTCCAGCAGGACTCTGCGGTCACCGAGTCGGTCACCGGCTCTTTATAAGTAGGGGGGAGCGGAGTCGGTCATCTGCATTTGCCTGTTCTTTATATGTATGGGGTTACTTTACCTTACATTTACTTTACGTACATCTCCCATCGCATCATCATGCTTTTTAGATGGTCACGAACTCGAGCGGTGTACGGAGATCAGAGATCTGGGTGTAATCCTGGACTCCATGTAGACCTGCGGCGCCCATATTGACGCCTGTGTGAGCAAGGCCAACCGCATGCTAGGTCTACTTATGCGCAGCATGCAGGTCTCACCCCGTAGCCGGCTGCCGTACTTCGATCACCGGGCAGTCATGGCTGCGTACAATGCCCATGTGAGATCTCAGATCAGTTGTAGAATACGCGAGTGCCGTTTGGAATGGCGCAGCACCAACTCACCTTGCGAGATTGGAGAGACTGCAACACCGTTACCTGATGCGGTTAGGCGCCAAGACACATAGCCGGTGCTCGATGGACTATGAGTCTCTCCTCCAACATTTTCACTGTATGTCCATCAAAGCTAGACTTGTTCAGACAGACAGACTTAAAGTTTATACGCTCTGTGTTTATCGGCCGACTGGACTGTGAGCAGCTTGTGACTATGTTTTCGCTGCGTGTTCCTGGCCAGTGGCCGGCGCTCTAGACAGACGGGCTTGTTCAACGTACCTTTTGGACGGGTCGATACGGTGAAGAAGGGCCTCGGCGTACGAGTCCCGAAACTAGTGAATGAGTTCCTGAATAAATATCCAGGCGAGGATTTCTTTCAGCCCAGTCTCCACTGCATCACGCGCGTCCGTGCCTACGCACGAGGCCTTGGTATTTTTATGACGTAGGCTGCTAAGGTGTTTACATTACCTTTATCTTTTGCATTTCCTTTTTTACAGAGCATGTGCCTTTTATTGTTCCTTTTTTATTGTTTCTTAGTATTTTGGCCTATTGTCACTTTTATATGAACTATTGCTGTTTTAAAGTGTCCTCGGCCTTTTGTCTGTGGTGAGTAGACAGGCATATGCATGTGCGTAGGCACTGCAGGTGTGATGAAATGGTGTGTGTCTTGTGTGTCTTGTGGGAGGGGGATGCGTGTGTGTGTTTATATTTTATTTTGACCTTAGCCGTCATTGGGTTTTGCCTGTGGCTGACAATGCCTAATAAACAAAAAAACAATGGGGTGAACTGAGTCGGTCACCTGTTCTTTATAGGTATGTATGGGGTGAGCGGAGTCGTGTGTCGTATGTACAGTCTGTCTTAAAAGTACCGCGCAAAGTAACGGTGGATCCATCAAGCCTGACCGAGGAAGGGCCTGCTAAATTTGAGTCACCGAAGCAATTGACACTCTCGTCCATTCCCCAGGTCAATTGGTTCGGTAACTTTCAAATTAAAGAGGGCCCTTCCTCGGTCAAGCTTGATGGATCCACCGTCACTTTGCGCGGTACTTTTAAGACAGACTGTACATGTCGAGCCCCCGAGATATGAGACGCAAGTCGACGTCATCGCGATACAAGAGGGCCAATTCCCTAAGACGGCTCCAAGGATACCCGGCTTCCAACCCCCGGTCGTAACACGCCGCACAAGAGGCAGAAGAAACGACGGCCCCGTGAAAGGAGGAGACGTCGCAATGTACGGTTCTCCAGGGTATTGGTCGTTGGTCGCTCGGCGGGCGGGAGGGCAACCAGTTCCGCCCCTGTATCGCGTGACCCCTTGCTCCGCCCAGTTACGCACGAGCGTACTCCACGCCGCGTAGTAGCGTGGGGAGGGGAGGGTTAGAATGGTGGCATGTGCAGAGGCTAGAACCGGTTTCCACCGCCATGCCACCGCCCAGCGACATGGAGCGGGGTCAGTGACCAGGGCGCAGGGAAAGGTCAGAGGTCGGCCATAACGTAGAGCTTTGTGTCTACCTCCCCTCCGCGTGTAACGACCGCACGACAGCGCCCGGCCGCCGATCAGGCTTGACATGTCAAGGTCACCCGCAGTCAACGGGCTCAGAGGGTTGGTCGAGTGCGCGTCCGTGGCTGACGACAGTCTCGACCATGTGCTATGGTGCCGATAGACTATCGTGCGTAATAAGTTTTTGTTCAGTGCATATGGCTGCTGGGGTGTGTCATCTTGATATGATGCTTTGTAACGTCTATGATACGCTTAAAACCTCGCTGGCAGTGGCCGAGAGGGGGGGGGAGGCGGGTGCCGCCTCCACATATTTATTTTTGTTGATAGCTGCGAGAGCTGAAATTTGGCAAGCCTTTGATTCAAGCTGAAACCTTTGATTCAAGCTGAATTTTTATGACAGCAGCTGTATTTTCACCCTCGCCCATATTGGTGTTTTGCCAGCGTCTATCGTAAAGGGGGAGGAGGGTCCGTTGGACCCCTTTGCCGTTCAACCCCTGATCGAGCTAGAGCTTCGCGGAAAAAGTGCGTGTTGCCCGTGACGAGAGGAGGCCGATGATACCCAATTTTGATATCCTAGGTCATTGGTTGACAGGTCAAAAGTCTAAGTTGACAAAGTTGTCAAAGTTGACAGTTCAACAACTCAAAAGTCGGGGAATCGGGACCTGTTAGAGCTTCGTATAGTGAAGCTGTTATAGGGTTTTGCGGGGTGCTGATCACGAATTTCAAGTTAGTTTTGATCACAGATGATGTTTTCGTGCATTTAGGCCAGGTCAGGTCAGGTCAGGTCACATGTTACGAGGGAACCAAAACTACTTCTTAAATGTTCAAACGGTTTCTAAATGCGAAATCAACTCCAAAATCTACCCCAGAAACATGTAGAACTCGAAAGAGTGAACAAAGGTCATCAAAGGTCAGTGACCTGACTGACCTTCACGTGACCTTGATACTAGGGCGGGTCGAATAATCGAGTTTTCTATTTTTGCTTCGGCACACTGTTTTTCTTATGTAAAATTGAATTCTAAAGCGACTTTGTATAAGATATTTTTTCGATTAAATCGCATCTTCAATACTTCAATCGCACTTTTGTATTTGCTGGGCTTGTTATATAGCGGCTAATGGCGAAATCAGCAGGTAAGTTTAATGCAAAAATTATGGTGTCAGAGCAATGCGATGGTGTCTTTTGTAACTGTTAGGGGCATGTTTTCATGGGTTTCTATGGTCTTAGAATCATAATTTTGTCATTTTTTACGCATACATTGGACCATTTTGTCCTAATGTTCAATTTTAATCCTCCATGACTTGTGGCGTATATGCATAATTGGCCCGAAAGATCCTGGCGGCTCTCAAAGACATATCAGCGTACTTTTGGACGAAATGCTGACCAGCCAAGAGAAATGACAATGAAAACACCACAGAAGAGTGTATTTCAAGGTACTTTGTACACCTCTCCATAAATCGCAGACATCAGAACACGTTAAGCGCATCACAGTCCTTTCTAACGGTGGACTAGACATCGACTCTGGACTAGACAGTGTCCACCAGCTTTTGTGCCTCCTCTCGATCTCTATTCTTCCCCTGGACGGGAGGAACAAACTCTTCTTCTGTATCCTCGCTCTCCTTTCCTTCCTCCTCTTCCTGTAGCTTCGACTGTTCCTGCATTTCCAACAGCCTGTTCTCCTCTTCCTGTTGCTTCCTTCTTCTCTTCTGTCCAGCATCGGTGGCATCTGCTTTCCTCTTCGCTGCTGATCTCTGTCGCCTTGATTCTGGCCTGTCGTCGCCACCAATCGCCATGTCTGACTTTTCTTGTCTCTTGTGCCTTTGGCTATAGAGCCATCTGAGCTCCATCTTTGGGATTTTGCTTTCCAGGGGGCAACAGCACCTGACATGAGCCTTGAACTTGCACTTATCCTGGTCAACACAGCCTGACTCCGGGTCTTGGCATAGCATGACGCGGTGGTGACAGGTGGTGATGTCCAGTAGCTCGTCCAACAGCTTCTCCACCGCCTCCTTCTCCTTCTTATTTTTCACCCTCCCCCACGCCACATCTTCAACTCTTTTCCAGAGCCTTTCAATCCTCACGGCCAAGCTTTTCTCCTTAATTATCACAGGAGGGCAGAATTTCCTGCCGGTCCCGTAGCTCAGTTGGTAGAGCGTTGGACTCCGCGTGGTGAGAGCACGCGTTCCCGGTTATAACAGTCCGGGTTCGAAGCGTGACGGGCGCTTGACATTTATGGGCCTCCTGACAGGTATGGTTGCGGTTGGTGGCAGGCCGTAGCCAGGCGAAGTCAGTGAGGGGACCGGCCGTGCGCGGGCTATGTGCGCACGTTAAACTTTGGACTCTAAATTCTGCCATAGAACTGGAATTGCGCGATCGGAGGGTAGAGGGCAGGGTCACCGCAACAAGCTTCGCTTAGCGGTGGCTCTGTTCTTGTGAATCCCTCCCATCAAAAGGTTCGTTACTAAATTTATAAAAAAAAATTGCATTCGCCTTGTGCCACTGCCCCAGAATTAAAGGGACCACCGTCTTCAAAATGTCACCTCTCTCAATCTTCTGCTTTGCTGTCTCTTCCTCTATCATTAGCTTCTGCTTGACGAGGATGCCTTTCTGTATAACTGCTCTCAAAGTCGGCAGTTCGCTTGGATCAAACTCTTTCCCTCCACCGACAAAATCACTTAGTTTACTGGCAACATGACGCCTAGTCTTTGGCCGAGACGATGAAGCCGCTGGGTTCGCCATCTGCAAATCACAGGAAACTGGTAAGGATTGATAGGACAGAAAACCGGCAGGGACACAAGAATTAACAGCTTTCTCCGCTTTAGTATGTTTGATTATATAGGTTGGTACTAACGGGACCAAGGGATATAAAGGATAAGCCCATGCAAACATTAAAAATCCCTTGTTCCCTACCCTAAAAAAATCCCTACCCTTGTTATCTTCCCTCCACCACTTATCACATCACTGACCCCGGCGCAGCCACTCCGTCAGTATGCCCGGCGCGGAGCGCCAGATTCGTCAAATAAAACATTGAGAACAGCGCAACAAAATTATATCGCACACAATCAATCACGGGAGCGGGAACATGCCTCGTTACCCCCCCCCCCCATCCCGTTTCCCAGAGTCGATAACCATGGAATATCTATCTCGTTTTCTATGTGAGAAAAGTTGAAAGAGCATGGCGTGTTGAGAAACAGCTGGGGAGAGGAGGGAGCGTGTCTCAACACTGTCATTTGTGGGTGACTTCCTGTGTTAGTTGCCTCAACAGTAGCGCCGCCGCATATAACTCGGTAGAGAGAAATCGCTTAGAAAAAGTGCGATTGAAGTATTGAAGGAGTGCTCAAATCGAAAAAGTGCACATAATAAAATGTCTTTAAAATTGTTTTTTACATAGGAAAAACAGTGTGCCGATATAAAAAAACGAAATTTACATTTTGGACATGCATTCGACCCGCCCTACTTGATACCCACTAGAATCCATGGAATCAACATCCTTTCACATGTTTGATCGCTTAAAGCCACAAAAAGACAATAAAACGCGCTCTACTCAAAATACGCCAAAACGCGATTCCGGCCAAACATGGTCTCGGAAAACAGGTCACAAGTCAAAGGTCTTTTGAGCCAGGGTCATACAAATTATAGGATAGGCGTAATATTGATTAACTCGAGGGTACTGAAAGTTTCGTCGCAATCAACCGCTTTTTGCGCGAGTTGTTTGCGAAAAACTGAGGGTAGGAGGTCTGTTCGACACCCTCCTACAAGTGCGAAGGTTAAGGTCAGGCCGTTGACCAATGACGTCAAAAGTGAACCTCTGTAAGGTCCCAAAATGTCGCGACGTCGCAGCACCCTTCGTGCCAGGGGACTTTTCAACGAGGAATGAAGCTTATATGATCTAGTACTATCTCCCAGAGGCCTCACAACTTGTATGTAGCTATCTCGTATTTTTCTTAAGAGTCACTTGAAGTCAGGTCGGTCACGCAACCTCACGATTATTAGTCAATTGGGAAATATGAAAGCTGTTATTTTGGCGCCGGGAGCCATCTAAAGCTGTCGCAAGCGCATTAATTCGCGATTTTATACAATCTTAGCAAGCCCCAGCATTCACTTTTCCATTCTTAAAGTTAGGCGACTTCATTTATGACGTCACTAAGGTCACAGGAATTTTCACCAAAAAGTATCGATCAAAATGAGCCAGCGCGTCACTCGTGAAGCCACCAGTGGACTTGTGAGGACCTACCGAATCGAAGAAGCGATATGACCTCCTTGAACCAGCCTCGTGGCCTGAGTGACTCTGCCCTGACATGACCTGAGATGAACACCTTAAATTGACCTCAACAAAAACAAAGCGTATACTATTCGACGCGCTTGAGCATGCAAAACTCGATGGTGCCATTGTCTTGGCTCTGTAACCACTTATGGTAAAGTTGTTTACCAAAAACCGATCCCGCGACTTGGCCAGCACTTATACTGACCTCAGAGTTGATCGGTTGACCTGAGACATTCAACTCGGGTACCAGTTGCTGCATCTCATACGACGCACCCGCTCAGTTTCATCCGCAAGGCGCTAGCTCAATTAGGGGCAAAAAGACGGAGAGGGGTCATAATCGCCCCCCCCCCCTCTCCTCGGCCGGGGTATATGCAGAAAACCCAAAATTCCGTTGAGGATTAAGCACTGAAGTGATATATTATGATGCGAGAAGGTATAATTCAAAACAAGTATGCACACGAGGGGATGTGAATAAAACTGTGTTTGAGGTATGCCTTTTTTATCATACATTCGATTTGCTTTAGTTATTGGTAAGAACAGATACAACCAAGAAGAGCGCCCCTGAAGAAAAGGTGGCGCACCGGCCGGGTGCGATTTTAAGGTCTAAGGTCAGTCGGGGACCTCTAAGTTCGGATCAAGCGCTGCATGTTAGGGGTAAAAAAATGGGGACAAAAAAGCATCCCGATTTTGGCAGCATCGTCATGCTTTGTCACGGCACTCATCCACTCCCTCTGCCGAAATGTTATTTCCTTTTTGTATGAGTTCTGGCATAATCCCGCACATTATGCTGCATGTTGTTTGCGATGAAAAAATGCATGTTCAGCTACGTTCTACGCACTACGCAGTACGCACTAACCTAACCACCATCCCATCATCCACCACTAGCCACCATCCCGTTCTGTGCTCCCTTCACCCCACACGAATCAGCCGAGATATTAGTCAGTCGGGCTAGCGCTATCCTATGCTCCCTTCCTGACTGCACAGCGCTAAAACCCAGAGCCGAGACTTCCCGAGCGCGACCTCTGACCCCACGCAGTCCGAAGGGTCGGCCGATGCCTGAGGGCGCGCCGCGCGCCGGCCACCCGGATAGCCTCTGCCGAGTCTCCCTTTCATACACCGTTTACTACGCACTCGATTCATTCATGATTCTGTGTTTCCGCGTTCCTCTCGTTAGATGGCTCTACTGATGTCATAGGCGACCCCAGGAAGATTGCGGCCAGAATACCCCAAACGGCAGAAAATGAGGTTTTTGGTGGATATCTCGGAAAGTATTTGGCATACAACGGTGCAATTTCACAGTCTCGTGGTAAATGTGCATACACATAATTCGGGTTGATACTTATGCATTTGAACATTATATAGGACCAGATATGTCCGAAAAAGCAAAACCAACAAGACTTTTACTGGAGAACCGTACGTCCGCGACAGTCGCAACTTCACGGTCCTGGACGGCCCCTTCAAGCCCGGTGTGGACGACACCACCGAGATATGCGGCGTGCGCATCCTGGGACCCCTCGAACTCGACCTCATCAACATCTATCGCCCGCCCATCCGCCCAGATGAGTCGGATGAGAGACAAGACCTGTTCGACCCGACCCACCTGCCCAGCGGCGACAGCACCATCGTCGCCGGAGACTTCAATGCCCACCACCCGCTGTGGGACGCGGACTGCGACGAAGCGGACGAAGTCGGCGAGAGGATAGCGACCTGGCTAGACTCTATCGGCTGGACGACCCTCAACGACGGCCGACCGACGTTTACCAGCTACCGCTCCGGGGGCCAGACAGCACCGGATGCGGCGTTCTGCAGCCCGTCCCTAGCGCGGCGGACCAAGTGGAGCATTGGCCCCGACCTGGGCAGCGACCATCTCCCGATGCTCCTGGAGATCCGGACCGGCGGTGCGCCTCCGAAGATGATCCGAAAGACCCGCTGGTCGTTCAAGAAGGCGGACTGGCTGGCGTTCCAGGAGGAGTGCGAGGCTGCCTTTGCGGAGGCGGGCCCGGAGCACGAGTCCGTTCAGGAACTGGCCACCAGATTCCACCAAGCGCTGGAAGAAGCAAGCGTGCGTCACATCCCTCGGGGAGCACGCAACCGGCCACGACCATGGGCCCTGGATCCAGAGCTGAAGGAGGCGGTCGACGCCAGACGCGCGGCGCGGCGGGACCTGAGAAGCGGGGACCGTTCGGCCAAGGAACGCTGGGTGGAGGCAAAACGCAGAGCAGCATCTGTGGAACGACGTGTCTCCCAGAGACAGTTCAGAGAATATGTCTCCACCACCCTCAACAAACATCAGAGCCTCGGCCGCGTCCACAAGACGTTGAAGATGTGGGAGGGTGCTTCCGACGACCAGCACAGAGCCGCTGAGTCGATGGAAGATGGCGACCGGACGCTCGTGTCGGACCGGGACAAGGCGAACGCATTCAACCGCACCTATGCGACCGTATCGAAGCAGGTGCGGGACCGGAAGGTGGACCGCGACACCAAAACCAGACTGAAGGCGTCCAACGTCAAGACGTGCCATGAGTGCTGGGGGCGGAAGTCCGGCTACTGCTCACCGTTCTCCGAGGAGGAACTGACGCGACAGATCTCGCAGGCGCAACTCAAGAAGTCGCCAGGCCCAGACGACCTGTGTAATGAGCACATCAAGCACCTGGGCCCGAGAGCGCGCGAAGTCCTCCTTCACCTCATCAATAGCTCGTGGCAGTCCGGCGTGGTCCCGCGGGAATGGCGGCGCGCTGTTATAGTGCCCATTCCCAAGGTGGGAAAGGACCCAAGGAAGATCGCGAGCTACCGGCCCATCGCGCTGACGTCCCACGTAGCCAAGCTGGCCGAGCGGGTGATCGCGACCCGTCTGTCACACCTCGCCGCCGAACGCAACATGATCCCACCTGAACAAGTCGGATTCCGCGAGAAGCGGGGCGTCGAGGATGTCGTCGCCCGGTTAACTCAGCAGGTCCAAGATGGATGGCAACTCAAGCCGTGCCCGCCATCAAGACGTCAAGTCCCGGACGGAGAAGCAGCCCAGAAGTATGTCCTTGTGGCATACGACTTCTCCCGCGCATACGACCGGGTCGACCACCGTCTTCTGAGGGCGCGTCTTGCAGAGTTGGGAATCCCGGCCTGCTACAACACCTGGGTGTGGGCATTTCTTCGAGACCGGAGGGCCTGTGTCGAAGTCAACGGCACGAAGAGTGGCGAGCGCGTGTACAGGGCGGGCCTGCCGCAAGGCAGTGTCCTCTCTCCGACCCTGTTTCTGTTATGGTCGGCGCCGCTCGTAGCAACGCTCAAGACCCTGCCCGGCACAACCCCATTCATGTTCGCCGATGACACCTCGACGCTCTGCGCCGGCAACTCCATCGCCGTGGCCCGGGACCGGGCGCAGCTGGCGGCCAACACGCTCGTGAAGTGGGCCCGCCGGAGTAAGATGGAGGTCGCGGGTCAGAAGACGCAGCTGCTCGTCCTCTCCCAGAACCCCCGAGACGCCGTCGACTGTCACATCCACGTGGCGGGTCAACTGGTGGAAGGGGGACCTGAGCTGAAACTTCTGGGAGTGACGCTAGACAGGACACTGAGCTTCGGCCCGCACTGCAGAAGTCTCCGTCGGCGCGTCCGGCCCCGAGCGGCCCAACTCCGACGTCTCACCGGCCGCAGCTGGGGGCTGCAAGAAGGGGCCGCAGCTGGGGGCCGCAGCTGGGGGCGCGCCGTCGCAAACGGCTACGTGCGCGGCGCGATAGAGCACGCGGCTGCTGCCTGGCTGCCGGCAGTGTCCAAGTCCAACATCGAGATCCTGGAGCGGGAGATGCGCGCCGTGGCGAGGATCGTCACGGGCTGCATACACTCCGCACCACACCACGGTGTGACGGCCGAGGCTGGCATGCTGCCTGTCGCGGCACGACGTACTGCGCTAGCGGCGCGTATGTTCGCGAAGGCTGCCGCGCTCCCGCCAGAGGACCCCCTCCGAGCGGTCGCCATGGCTGACCCCCCTCAGCGCCTCAAGCTGGTCACGGGGTGGCGCCAAGTAGGCCGGGAGGCCCTGCGGGAGCTACGGGTCGAGCTGCCGGTTGAGGCCCTGCTACCAGAGCGACCGCCACCGTGGACGCCCACCGGCAAGATCACCTTCAACCTGAGCATTGGCGCGCTGCCCGCCGGTGCGGCGAGGTCCACGAAGAGAGACGCAGCGCTCCATCACCTGGCGTCCATGACGCAGTGCGCGACGTGGGCGTGGACCGACGGCTCGTCGAGCGGCGGGATCCTCCGCGGGGGGGCTGGCGCCCTCATCGTCGGAGCTGATGACAGCCGCACCGAGCTCCGTGTCCCAGCGGGCACACTCTGCTCCAGCTTTCGAGCGGAGATGGTCGCCCTGCAGGTGACGCTGGACCACATCCTGGAACACCAGCGGGACGCACCAGAACCAGTCATCATATGTACCGACTCGCTGTCGGCGTTAGCGGCGCTGAGAGAGGGTCCGTCGGCACAGCGCTCGGCCAGAGGCGCTGCCATATGGAAGCAGCTACTGGAGCTCACCGCCGGAGACCGAACGGTCACCCTCCAGTGGGTTCCATCCCACTGCGGGATCCCAGAGAACGAGTCCGCCGACGCCCTGGCAAACGAGGCTGCGACGCTGGCACAAGAAGACGTCATGCTCGATGTAGACACCATCTACCGAGCGGCAGTCCGCACCGCCAGAGACCGCGCCGCAAGGGACAGGCCGACATACCCGGACCCCGACCGCAAAGCCGCAACGGGGTGGTACAGAGAGCTTATGGGTGCAAGATGGCCACCACCTCTCACCAACATGGACACTGTAGGGTGTGTCGACAGAGGGGTTTTTCTCACAGATTCGCGTTAGACAAAGATATAAATTGGCGGGAGCATGCCAAAACACTAGCCCTGCAGTTGGTTTTGCGTAAAAATGCGATTTGACGAGGCTCGGGCAGGTCGAAGTTACAGCGAAAAAGTCGCAGTCGACGGTGCTGCCACCTACATGGCCAATAACGGGCACTATCATATCGTTATAATTGGGGTAGTTTCAAATGAGAAATGACTTCTATTTTTGTTCAAACTGCTTAAGAAGAAATAAAACAATTCGGAAACATACATTTTTCCCAAATATCGCGTTCCATTTTTTCCTGTTGAGTTGTTAGGAAAGTGGTAAATTTCAAGGTTGACGGCTAAAAAACGAAACAGGAGGAACAGAGCAGGAATCACCAAGACGTGCGCCGCGCCGATGCTGTAGCCTGTAGATAAGGGGTGAGCAACAGAACCAGCATACCTAACGATTTTGATTAGTGATAGATATTTTTCTCTAAATGAAAGACTATTAGTAACTCATGCAAGCCTTCTAATATAGGTATCGACAGGGTTGCGGTAAAAGGTACAATCGATGGCACATTACAATTATTCTGAGTTGGGAAACAACACTCTTCAGATACCTACCATCAACAACCTCACTATCTCCTATATGGGAGCTATTTCATCTGATTCCAGCGCCCTGAAAACAAACAGGTTATCATCAAAAATCTCTGTATTAGCGCCTACCGACATATGCTGACTGACGCTATCAATACCCAACATTTGTAAAAGGTGATTCGCCACACAGCCCGCCGGCGTCGGAGGGGTTGAATCAGTGAGCCAGATTGCCAGCGACTCACCGCTGAACTACCGGGCGTAACAAAACGGACGATGCGACATGACTCAGAGATCATCACAGACGCGACGGTAAGCCGCCAACAGCTCCTCTGATGTACCTATGCTTTAAAAATGTTGGCCAAAATTTAAGATCTATGTTATCTAGTGCTAATATTTGGGTTTTCGGTTTTTCTAATCCCCTCTATTTCACGGATTGCTTGAAAAAAGCTAGAGGGTTTCTTTTTACCGATGTCAAGTGGTTTTAGTTCAAAAGATTGGTGGTACTGCTACTGGCAACAGTATTGGCGCAATATAACCGTTCTTTAGTCACCATGTCAATAATATTGACACAATCAATGACCACCGACTCTCACTGAATGTGTCTTCCTGTGTTCCGCAGGAAGCTGAGCTGTGACTGACTGGCCATGGCGTGTCATCAGTTCGGCCAGTAGCGGCGGAATACCTTCAATTAAGGGGGGCACTGCCGACTTTTGGTCCCATTCATTCCATGCAACGCCCATAGGGCTAATGTTAAAATGCCAAAATCAAAGGGGGCACGGTGCCGCGGTGCCCTCCCCTTTCCGCCGCCTATGAGTTCGGCTTGACAAGGGAACCGCGAGGTGGCAGATAGCGATATTACGTATCTGAACGAGGGTTCCGCACGAGCTCAGATGGGGCGGGGTGGGGCACGACACCTGGCGGGCTGCTGGGATCGTGCTCACGATCGAGCCCCTGCTGCCCGCCCGCGCGCCGCCGTGGGAGGTGGCCGCCTGCCCACACGTCACATTCTCCCTGGACATCGGAGCGTTGCGGCGGGACGCCCCACCTGACGAACTGCACCAGGCGGCGCAGGGACACCTAGCGTCCCTCCCCCAGCAAGCCATCTGGGTTTGGACGGATGGGTCGGCGGATGCGGGAGTCCGCAGCGGAGGAGCAGGAGCCTTTGTGGTGTTAAAAGTGGTGGTTTAAGAGTGGAGAATCAGGCGCATAAAAAATGAATTAAGGACCAAAGAGTTAAAATACGTTTTAGCGGCTGTATTTGGCAAAGGTGGCACATAATCACACAGGCAATGGTCGTGGGTAGGCAGGGCACTACACAGGTAATGGTCGGTGGGTAGGCGCACACAAAAGGTGGGTAGGTGCCGACCGCCCAGCGGAAGGTGAGGGCAGCTCTGGATGCCACCCCCACCCCCGACTGGCGGGGAAGGCCGAGGGGAGCAGGGACCGAGAGACAGATACGGACAGCCGTGGCCGATCCGGAATACCGGCCACCGTCCGCTCCGCCTCCCGCTCGCCTACTGCCCCCGTCCAGGCACCGCCGCGCCGAGGTCACTGTCGATCACGTGACCGGCGCCAGGTCAGCGCGCATGCGCCATAGCAGTCACGCCGGCCCGTGGCGGGCGGCCAGGTCGGGCAACGCCGTCGACCCGCTCGATAAATACAACGCGGTAACATAATACGACGCGACGCAAGGTAACAAAATATAATCGCGACGATAACATAAATACAAACTCAACATACTCCCCACTCGGAAACAAATCGCATTTGTTTTCGAAACGCCGATGTCCACAACCACACAAATCACTGTCAGTCTTAACCCCACTAGGTCACTGCGTCGCTTGGTAGGAGGCGCGCCGCAGGTCGTCGGTACAATGAGCGCCGGTTGCGTCTGATCTGATGTGCCGGCACCGCAAAGTTTCGTTGCCGCCCATATTGTCGGGACGTGGTAAACCGTCGACTGGAAGATGACCGGCGCGCTCGCAGTCTGAAGCCCCAGTGGAAGGCGAGGGCGGCTCAAAATGCCGACCCTACTCCCGACTGGCGAGGAAGCTCATGTGGGAGTCTCAAGCCACTGAGTCGCCCAGTCGGAGATGAACCGCAGGCTGTCGGCGCTGAACACCGGGCGGCGTCTGGCGAGCCGGTACTGCGGGTCCTCACCGACGCCTCACCGCCATCCGGCGGAACCAGGACTGGGTTTCCTCCATCTCTTGGTTGAAAATGTTGAAGAGGTCAACGTTCTGATGGCAGAGTTAAATTCATCGTGAGTATGATGTACGGGCAGAGCACAAACACATCCACACACGCACACAACCAAACACACAGATCACACAGTAGTAAGCGTGGAGCTATAACAAAGGCAGATAAGGCCAAGAAGAAGTTTGTGCTCATGATGCATATGCTGGTGGTGATGCCGTGGTGAATGGCGAGTGCTGTGAAAAATGTCGGTAAAGATGAATCGTGCTACTAGTCTCCGTATGACTAGTTTGATGAGACATCAGATTAGTCAGGCTCAATGTTGTGGCGGTGCAGTCTGCTGACGGATCGTTGTGGTCCCGTTTCCATCATCTGACGGCAGCTCTTCCAGGTGTCAGTCTGGTATGCCGTTTCCCTGCTTGGGAACTGAGTGTCACAGCCACCAGTTGTCACGGCCGGTTTTTGTCCGGTTGCAGGTAGGTGTTGTGCAAGACTCTGTCCGGTGATGTCTTCCACAGATCCTTCAAGTACGTCACGTAGCTTCCTCTTTTTCCTACTTTCATGGTGAGGAGGGAAGAGGGCGGCATCATCATTCAGGTTGGTGGAGTATCCAATGGCCGGTGCGCCAATGGAGCGGTCTCCTCCACCATGTTCAGAGGTGGGTTGGAGGGCGGTATCCTCCACATTCGATGTCGGTTTCGG
Organism: Amphibalanus amphitrite; assembly: GCF_019059575.1. Classification (NCBI taxonomy): domain Eukaryota; kingdom Metazoa; phylum Arthropoda; class Thecostraca; order Balanomorpha; family Balanidae; genus Amphibalanus; species Amphibalanus amphitrite. The sequence continues at coordinate 1,343,208 of NW_024881556.1, forward strand.
TGGTTTGGTTGCTGTTTCTTCGATGACAGCATCGCTCCGCGTCTCGGATTTGGGTGGCTGGCTGGTTTCAAGCTTCCGTTTCGGCATCATCATCTGGTGAGTGGACCGGTTGGCAGAGCTGGCTACTGATTGGCAGTACAACTCCTGCACAAGATTCGTCTTGCACCGCTGTGCGGTGTCGTTACAGGAGGGTTCGGTCACTGGGAGGCCGTCTCGGTTCACAGCTTCTTGGTCTGAGACCTCCATCAGGTTGAGGCTACACATGTCATCACTTCTGCGACTGTGGAATGTGTGGTGGGTCGGCACATCATCAGGTCGGTATCCTGATGTGGTGGTAGGTGATGGTCGTTGCGTGGTGGCACTCCCCACGTAGTCAGGTCGGTATCCTGACGACGCGGTAAATGGTGGTGGCAGATTCGGTGCCTCAGGTGCAGGCCTTGTCGGTTGGTGCTGGGTCGGATGGTGAAGCGATGTGTGGTGAGGCTCTCCACAGGACGAACATGGATGGCTCATACAGGACCGAACCCTGTGAGGGCCCAGGCACTGGTAGCAAACACCAGTTTTGCCCACTGTCCTCCATCGGTCGTCGACTGTCATGGCTCTGTATGCCAGGCATTGGTTCAGTCCATGCTGTCCTCGGCCACACGCTCCACAGGTCCATGATTTGGCCTGTTTCGCCAGTGTCTGCCGCTGGATGGACAGGGCAGAAGCTGTGGAAGGAGATGAGGATGGTGTCGCTGGACTTGGGGGTGGGCTGGTGGCTCGAACGGTTTCTCGGAGTGCCAGCTCCCTTTCCAGAAACAGCAGCAGGTGCTCGTAGCTGGGCTGTTCCTGTCGAGCCCACTCGAGTCGCCAGCTCTCAGGAAGTTTCTCCTTCATGACTGGGAGAAGAAGGCTCGAGGAGCTCTCAGGGTTTACCCCGAGGGTGGCCAGAGCACGCGTGTGGGCAGACAGGTGGTCTACGAGGTTCCGCATGGCGCTCAGGTCGTTCCCGTTGTGGACGGCAGGTGCATCAAAGAGACGTCTCATCAGAGTCTCCCTCTCGATGTCCTCTCTCTGGAACCTCCTCTTGAGGATGTCGATGGCGGCAAGATATCCGTCTCCAGTCACAGGGATGCCGTCGATGGCCTTCTGGGCTGAGCCGCTGAGGTGCGACTTCAGGACCACAAACTTCTCGATGTTGCTGTACCGGCTGTTGCTGTGGATGGATACGCCGAACAGCTCCCAGAATGAGCGCCACTTCATAAGGTCTCCGCTGAATGTGGGTATCTTCACGACGAGCGAGGATCGAAGGTCAGTATTTGAGGTCGGGTCGACTTCACGTGTGCTGTCTCGAATGGCTCCAGCCGCTCCTCCTTCGAGTCGAGCCAGGAGTCGAGACGCCATGAAGACCTCCTCCTCTATCATGTCGGTATGTTGAGTCTCGTCTGGGTTGCCGTCTTTGTCGAGAAGGGTCTGGACTGCTTTAAGGTCGTCTCGCAATGCATTTAGTTGATGGACTTTGTAGGCAAGGTAGTCAATGTCGATGTCTTTGTGGTCCTTGGCTCGGTATGCCTTTGTGTCATTGACTAGTTTGGTGGCTTTGGTCCTCAGTTTGGTCCTTAATTTCACCTGATCCTCCATTATTCAAAATTAAGGTGCCTCTGGGTAAGTGAAAATTTCAGCCAAAAAGGCGCATCCGGCCCGGGGAGGACTATGTTAAAAGTGGTGGTTTAAGAGTGGAGAATCAGGCGCATAAAAAATGAATTAAGGACCAAAGAGTTAAAATACGTTTTAGCGGCTGTATTTGGCAAAGGTGGCACATAATCACACAGGCAATGGTCGTGGGTAGGCAGGGCACTACACAGGTAATGGTCGGTGGGTAGGCGCACACAAAAGGTGGGTAGGTGCCGACCGCCCAGCGGAAGGTGAGGGCAGCTCTGGATGCCACCCCCACCCCCGACTGGCGGGGAAGGCCGAGGGGAGCAGGGACCGAGAGACAGATACGGACAGCCGTGGCCGATCCGGAATACCGGCCACCGTCCGCTCCGCCTCCCGCTCGCCTACTGCCCCCGTCCAGGCACCGCCGCGCCGAGGTCACTGTCGATCACGTGACCGGCGCCAGGTCAGCGCGCATGCGCCATAGCAGTCACGCCGGCCCGTGGCGGGCGGCCAGGTCGGGCAACGCCGTCGACCCGCTCGATAAATACAACGCGGTAACATAATACGACGCGACGCAAGGTAACAAAATATAATCGCGACGATAACATAAATACAAACTCAACATGTGGAGTGGCCGGACGGTGCAACCGACGAGCTACGCGTCCCTGCCGGTCAACTCTGCTCGAGCTTCAGGGCGGAGATGGTCACACTCCGCGCGGCCCTCAACCACCTGCGCGACCACCCGCACCAGCCGAGCGCGCCGATCACCATCTGCTCGGATTCGCAGTCGGCCCTCGCGACGCTGAGAGAGGGCCCGGCGTCCCAGAAGACCCTGCTAGGAGCCGCCATCTGGACCGAACTAGCGGCCCTGGCCGGTCCGTCCCGCCGGATCCACCTACAGTGGGTGCCGTCCCATTGCGGCGTCGACGAAAACGAGCGCGCCGACCAGATCGCCAAGGAGGCGACCGCGCTCCCCCAGGCGGCGGTCCCGGTGGACGTCGCTACCGCCCACCGCGCGGCCGCCAGACTGGCCCGCGACCGCACCATCGCCGCCTGGCCGGAGGGCTGGTACCGGACCCTGATGGAGAACCGGCTGCCGCCGCCGGCCGCGACGGGGGACAGATCGTCGGCCGTCGACGTCCACCAGCTCCGCGCGGGCCACTGGTCAGGATCCCGCCAATACCTTCACCGGATTGGACGGAACCCTTCCGATGATTGCCGCCAGTGCCCTGACACCGACTGTGCGGCGGGCCGGTGCACCGTGTGCCGGGAGGAGGCCACACGCCCCGGCACTTCTTCTTCTGGTGCCCGGCCCTCATGGGCTGGCGTCTCCGGATGTACGGAACGATTTTCCTGAACCCGGAAGACGTCCGCGACGACGGAGAGGTGGCGGCCCTGGCGGCCGCCGTGAGGGACCTCCAGAGCCGCACGGCTACACCGCGGTGACGCGGCTGGAGGGAACACACAACAACAACAACAACAACAGCTCAGATGGCCTTCGGTTACATTTTTCGTTGCGTCTGTGATGATCTCTGAGTCATGTCGCATCGTCCGTTTTGTTATGCCCGGTAGTTCAGCGGTGAGTCGCTGGCAATCTGGCTCACTTATTCAACCCCTCAGACGCCGGCGGGCTGTGTGGCGAATCACCTTTTACAAATGTCGGGTATTGATAGCGTCATTCAGCGTATGTCGGTAGGCGCTAATATAGAGATTTTTGGTAATAACCTGTTTGTTTTCAGGGCGCTGGAATCAGATGATATAGCTCCCATATAGGAGATAGTGAGGTTGTTGATGGTAGGTATCTGAAGAGTGTTGTTACCCAACTCAGAATAATTGTAATGTGCCATCGATTGTACCTTTTACCGCAACCCTGTCGATACCTATATTAGAAGGCTTGCCTGAGTTACTAATAGTCTTCCATTTAGAGAAAAATATCTATCAGTAATCAAAATCGTTAGGTATGCTGGTTCTGTTGCTCACCCCTTATCTACAGGCTACAGCATCGGCGCGGCACACGTCTTGGTGATTCCTGCTCTGTTCCTCCTGTTTCGTTTTTTAGCCGTCAACCTTGAAATTTACCACTTTCCTAACAACTCAACAGGAAAAAATAGAACGCGATATTTGGGAAAAATGTGTGTTTCCGAAAAGTTTTATTTCTTCTTAAGCAGTTTGAACAAAAATAGAAGTCATTTCTCATTTGAAACTACCCCAATTATCACGATATGATAGTGCCCGTTATTGGCAATGTAGGTGGCAGCACCGTAGACTGCGACTTTTTCGCTGTAACTTCGACCTGCCCGAGCCTCGTCAAATCGCATTTTTACGCAAAACCAACTGCAGGGCTAGTGTTTTGGCATGCTCGCGCCAATTTATATCTTTGTCTAACGCGAATCTGCGACTATCGACACACCCTAATGGACAGGACGACAGCAGTAGACGTCCACCAGATCCGCACTGGGCGCTGGAGCGGCTCGGCGCAGTTTCTCCATTCCATCGGACGAAACCCATCTGCGGACTGGCCACAGTGCAGGAACCTCGACTGCCCTGCAGCTCGTTGCCCGCTGTGCGGCGAGCAAGCCGACACACCTCGACACATCCTGCTGACCTGCCCGGGACTGATGGGGGTTCGCCTCAGAATCCCGGCGGTCGGCAACATACTGCCGACGGTGGAGGAGGTCAGGCGCGGCGACACGGTGGCGGCCCTGGTGGCCGCCTTCAGGGCCCTCCAGAGCTGAAGCTACACCGCGGCTCTGCCGCGGATGGAGGGAAAACCAACAACAACAACAAGCCCCGTGTGCCGCACGGCTTCCCAACGGGCGAACGGCTGGCTGATCAGGTCACCTGATCAGGCTGACTGGGTCAGGGGCGTAGACAGGATTTCCTCCAGGAGGGGGCCAAACTTACAGGGGCCCAAGGTAAACCCCCTCAAAATCCAAAAAGTCATCGGATTTCATCCACTATTTCTTGGACGGGGCCCAAATAAATTTAAAAAAAAATTAAAAAATTAAAAAATGTTAGAACTGAGAGAACCGAAGGGCCCCTGCGAACACAATGGAAAGGGGCCCGAGGGGCCCAGTGGCAAAACTTCAGGCCCGAAGGGCCCTTTTATAACCAATGAAGAGGGCCCAGAGGGGCCCTAGCGGCAAGGTCTCAGGCTTGAAGGGCTCCTGCGAACTCAATGGAGGGCCCTGAGGGGCTCAGTGGCAGGGTCTTAGGCCCAAATGGCCCTTCTACAACCAATGGAAAGGGCCCAGAGGGGCCCCAGTGGCAAGGTCTTAACTTCGCTTGACGGGGCCACTGATAACTTGACGAGGGCACTCTAAGCAACAGAAAAAAACCCTCTAAATACACGACAGGGCCCCCTGAGCGCATGGAGGGGCCACTGATCGCTTCACGGGGCCCTCTAAGCCACAGAAAGGCTCTCTGAGTACACGACAGGGCCCTCTAAGTGCATGAAGAGGCCCCTAAGCGCGCGTGACGGGTCCTCTGATCTACAGGAAAACTCTCTGAGCATATTAAGGACCCCAAGGGGCCCCTGAACGCCTGACAGGGCCATGCGCGTAGCCAGGATTTCCCTCAGGGGGGCCAATCAGACCGAAAGGGGCCCATGTGAGCGAAGGGGCCAACATTTTCTTAATTTCATGACGTAGTTATTCGCTTAACTACCTTAAAATTACGAAGGGCCCCTGCGAACCCAATGGAGAGGGCCCCGAGGGGCCCAGTGGCAAAGCCTCAGGCCCAAAGGGCCCTTTTATAACCAATGAAGAGAGCCCAGAGGGCCCTAGCGGCAAGGTCTCAGGCCCGAAAGGCCCCCGCGAACCCAGTGGAGTGCCCCGAGGGGCCCTTACGGTACTTTTATTGTGCCCCTTAGGTACCGTACTTACTACATATGACACCGCGATGGGGGCCCTTTTGGGCTCTAGGGGGGGGGGCATGGCCCCTATGCCCCCCTTGGCTACGCCCCTGGACTGGGTCACCAGACTATAACGGCACCGAAAAATTAGAGCTACCTGAACTCATCGCACTGGGAACTCAGATCGAGCTGGGAACTGAGATCGAGCAGAGTACAGTGTGTCTAAAAAGAATGTACCGTCGCCACTACGTGGCGCTGGTGTCGCGAGCCGGTAGTTGGCTGAATCCGCACCAGACCACACATTCCCAGGCGCTAGGTGACAGCTGCGCAGCGGCCGGTAGTAGCGTAAGCCCGAACCTTCGTGACACGACCCGGGGGGGGGGAGGGAGGGGAGCGGGCGGGGCAGCGCGTGTAGGGAGGGGTGCTCCAGCAAGCTGGCAGTTGTCGCGGCCAAAGATCAAGGGGTCACACACCAAGCGAACGGACGCTGATGTGGGTTCGTGGGGATCATGAACTTGTGTGTGGTAGGTGCGTCTTGCGATGCACGGGTGATACGCCAGGTCTAAGCCAAAGGATTCAGGGGAGAGCTGAAGAAAACACCTGGTCAACTACGGCGAATAATAGTGCTGAAAAATGGAAAGTATGGGTCAATGCAAGCCTTCATGACTATAAACAACTTTCTGAGGACGCAAAGGCCAGCATTGAATAACGATATCCGGATCGAAATTAGCAATGATTTATAATTAAATGCTGAACTAATAGCGCTGCAAAACCCTCCTAGTAAATTGTCAAGTCGGATTATACCCACTTGAATTAAACTATCCTAAATAAGATTGTTAATTAACTTTCTAACACTGACGTTCTTTATCATACGATAAGTATGGGGTTAACCAAGATTCAGCATCTTCCGCGTTCAAACAATCACCTTTAAGGCTAGAACATTAATGGCCAGGTAAAAACATGGTCGGGATTTGATTAACCGGATTATAAGTCGATTTTTTTAGTCGGGATTTGATAAGTCGGATTTTTTTACGCCAACCGCATTTTTAAGTCAAGTCAGGTCACTGATCTATGACGTCATAAATGAGCAGTCCTAAAATGAACTGTGTGAAACTGTCCTAAACTGTCCTCAACATTTTAGGACTGTGTGCACACTCCTAAAATGTTCCAACTTCGCAACACCCTCAGTGCAGAGCTTTCATAGGGAGATGAAACTTACAGGATCTTATAGTATGATTGAGAGTCTCACAACTTGTATAAATGTATATCTCGGATTTTCTGAAGGGTCGCCTGAGATCAGGTCAGTCTCTCACCATTAAAAGTCAGGGGAATATGGAAATTGCTAGTTTGGTCCGGAAATGATATACAACTAGCTCAAATTCTCAAGCACACGGAATCGTGATTTCATGCGCTCCTTGCAAGGTCTGATGCTTTGATTTTGCTTTGTTGATCTTGCGTGACGTCATTTATCACGTAACCAAGGGTATCAGTTTTTCGTCAATAACTCCCGATCAACTAAAGCTACCGAGTCGATAAAGCCACTAATGGACATGAAAAGACCTGCCGAATCGATTGATATGCAATATGACCTCCTTTGACCAGCTTCGTGACCTGACGGGCTGTGACCTGACCTTGACCCGAGGTTAACACTTTAACTCTCGCCCGTATTGGTGTTTTTCCAGCCGCAAACGTATAAGGGGGGGGGGTCCGTTGGACCCTCCCTTGCCGTTTCGCCCCTGATCGAGCTAGAGCTTCGCGGAAAAAACGAGCGTGTTGGCCGTGATGAGAGGAAGTCGATGATACCCAATTTTAAGGTCCTAGGTCATCGGTTGACTTTCCAGGTCAGGTCAATGACGCAAAAGTCGGGAAAATCGGGCCTGTTAGAAAGTCGTAAAGCGTGGCTGCTATGGGGTTTTCGGGGTGCTGATCACGAATATCATGTTAGTTTTGATCACAGATGATGTCTTCATGCATTAAGGCCAGGTCGGGTCAGGTCAGGTCAGGTCAACCAGTAAGGGTATTCGTAGTAGGTGGCAACCGCCTCTGACAGCTTCGCAACATGTTACGAGGGCACCAAAACTACTTCATTAATGTTCATATGGCTGCTAAATTCGAATTCAGCTCCTAAAACTGGCCTAGAAACATGTAAAACTCGAAAAAGTGAACCGAGGTCATCAAAGGTCAATGACCTGATCTGACTTTCCGGTGACCTTGACACCCACCCTGATGCATGGAAGCAACATCATATCCCATGTTTGAACGCTTAAAACCACGAAAAGACTGCAAACGCGCCGCTAATGCGAGCCGACATACGCCGAATCGCGATTCCGGCCAAACATGGTCTCGAAAAGTAGGTCGCAGGTCAAAGGTCATTAAGGTCAGGGTCATGACAATTTCAGGGTGGGTGTAAAATTGATTAACCCGCGCACCGACGGGGGTCTGCGCCAACTTAGTACCGACGGGGGGGGGGGGGCGGATGACCGCCCCCCCCCCCTGAGATCTCGAAAACGAAGCAAGATAGCGACAAGCGGTAAACGGCATCGGATACGCACGGACAAGGTCTACAATTTTTACAAAGGTCATTTTCAGGTCAGGTCAAAGATGACGTCACAGGGGTCGAAAAAGTCAAAATGGCGGCGCTAGATATGGAGAGGGTTTTTCTCGAATAACTTTCGAAGTAGTCAAGATAGGAACAAACTAAGGGCATCATCGTGATCCTCTCGTCAATCCGCATCGAATGATATATATGTTGACCTCGAAAGGTCAAGGTCAAAGGTTGACCTCAGGTCACGTGACCTCGAGGTCATCATGTATATCATTCGATGCGTCTTGACGAGCTGAACACGAGACTATCCGCGCGGCTGTATCTTGTTCCTGTAAGGAGTTATTGGCAAAAAAACCTTTGGTGACCTTTGATGACGTCACATGACCTTACAGCTGCCCAACAGCAAAACAGACCTCAAGGTAGTGAAGGTTGATTGTATGTGAAGTCATGTATGGTATATGGGGCCATTCCGACCCGTTTTAGTGGTAAAAACAGGGAGTTGATTTTTCCCCCATTGACTTATAATGGGGAGGTCGCGAAATTGACCTGACCTTAGGTCACCGACATCAAAATTCCGAGATATACAAATTGTAGCTACTAATGACCTAATAACATCCTGCGACTTTCAAAGGCCTTCGACATCTACTGTAGCTCTGGCACGGTGACAAAGTTGCAAAAAAGTGACTTGAGGTTGGGTCATTCAAAATGACCTGGTGACCTGACCTTAAAAGTTAGGAGGTTCAAACTTGCACACCATGTGTAAAATTGATGAGAGAATAGTCGTACCAAATTTCGCGGCGCTACGCGCCGCGGTTTTCCCGCTATCCGCGAAAAACCTCAGGGGGGCGGATATCCGCCCCCCCCGTCGGTGCGCGGGTTAAAGCGAGGGTAACGAAAGTTTCGTCGCGATCGGCCGCTTTTTACGCGAGTTATTCGCGAAAAACCGAGGGAGGGGGGTCCGTTCGACCCCCCCTCTATACGGGCGAGGGTTAAGTTGATCTCACCCGAAGAAAAAGTATACCATTCGACACGCCTGAGCTAGACAAACACGATGCTGCTAAAATTGCGGATCTGCGATCATTTTTAGCAAAGTTATTTACCGAAAACCGAACCTGTCCCTTGGGCCACTTGACCTGACCTCCGAAGTCATCGGCTGACCCTGGTCCTTAAAGCGGAGACCAATCGCTGCATTTCGTAACGACGCACACGATCGTTTCTTTCGTGAGGCTCTAGCTCAATTAGGGGCGAATCGGCGAAGGGGGTTGTTTCCTCACTTCCAACCCCCAACGTCCCCTCGGTATTCAGAAAACCTGAAGGTCCGGTGAGGGTTAAAACGTTTCTCCTGAACGAGGAAGAAATGTAAAAGTCAAAGCTCTATAGACGTCTTGTAAAAGTGGCCATAATAATAAATTCGTTAGAAATAAGATGCTTTTTAAACGACTTCCTCATATAAAATCGGGTGCTGGGACCAATCTTATAAACGCTTTAGAATGGACAGGGCGTCACTGGCTAAAGTTTGGGTGCAGAAAACGGCTATTACCTAAATGCAAAATGGTTTTCATGCATTTCAGTCAATTGTATATTGTCGGTCCCAGTGGCCGAGCTAAAAGAAAAAATCGGTAGTGTTTTGCATCTTTTACGCCCTAAGAAACTACACCATCTATCAAAGTGGGCGGGCTTATTTGAATGGGAGGGCGCATTATGCACGAATCGAGTGCTTTCGTTTATTTTGGACTGTATTTTACCACATCCACTGCTGGTATCACTATTAATATTATCCAATGCCGTGAATACGACAGCATTCCATTTATAAGATTTGGCCAATGGAGTCGCGCCCCGCGAGCTCGGTTTTCCGCTGGGCCGCTACAGGCCAGGAAGTCGGGCTTCGCCTGAGGGCAGGACAAAGGTCAGCGAGGGAGCGCGGGGTCAGCCAGGTATCGCCAAGTGCCGAGCGGATGCCGCTCCCTCCCCTCTCTTCCCCTCTTCTCCCCTCCCCACCTCGGTATAGATGGGGAGGGACCGAACTGCCAATGACATGCGAGCGGTCAAGGCCGCTCGCGCGGCAGCGACCCTGGCGGCCGGGTGCCGCAACTGGGATTCAGCCAAGTTACCGATTCGCCTCCTGTGGGAGAGCCAAACCAGGGGACATACTTTTTAGATATACTGTACACCGCACTGGGAACTCAAATCAAGCAGAGTACACCGCATTGGGAACTGAAATCGAGCAGAGTACACCGCACTGGGAACTGAAAGCCAGCAGAGTACACCGCACTGGGAACTGAAAGCCAGCAGAGTAATCTGTCTTAAAAGTACCGCGCAAAGTAACGGTGGATCCATCAAGCCTGACCGAGGAAGGACTGCTAAATTTGAGTCACCGAAGCAATGGACATCCTCGTCCATTCCCCCAGGTTAATTGGTTCGGTGACTTTCCAATTATAGCAGGCCCTTCCTCGGTCAGGCTTGATGGATCCACCGTTACTTTGCGCGGTATTTTTAAAGGGACCCTCCCACCTTCAAAAAAGTTAATGAATTGGCATACAAGTAATGTCCCTTGGTTCAGAAAGATCAAAAACGAACATCTAACAAATTTCACCGAAAAACATTCACTGGTTTTCAAGATATTAGGCTTTTACTTTTGTTTACTTTTTGTGAACTCCGCTGTTCCTAGCGACTTTATTTGGAAGCAATAGTTTGGCAGCCTTGAAGTGCGGCAGACGTTGCGCGCAAAGCAGTGTATACGATGGTTTTAGTGTTAACGATGTGTTAACGATGTTAACGATGGTTTTAGTCTAAGATTTAAAAATCGTTAGATCTCCGCTGACGTCACAAATTATAAGCAGCATTCCAATGCATTAGCTCCTTAGAATAAAAAAAACTGCAAGTTTGAAATTCCATATCTCCCAACTAAAGCATTGTTCGATGTTGTGAGTGCCCAAACCGGTATTTGCAGGCCATGGCCCCCAATTTGGCTATCTCAACTCAAAAATAATGTTAACCCTCGCATGTGTGCGGCGTTTGCCAGCTTCTAATGTGTAGGGGGGGGGGGGTCGGTTGGACCCCCCCCCTGCCGTTTGGCCCCTGATCGAGCTAGAGCTTCGCGGAAAAAACGAGCGTGTTGCCCGTGACGAGAGGAAGCCGATGATACCCAATTTTAACCCGCGCCCCACTGGGGGGGGGGGCTATTCATAGCCCCCCTCCCGTTTTTCTGCAATAACTTCCAAACCGCTTGACGTATCGACGCCAAACTTTCAGTACCTTCGACTGCATCAATTTGACACCTTGTGTCAAAATTTGAACTTCGTAGCTACCATAGGTCGGCCGGAAATGACGTCAGAGTGACGTCATGTTCGGCCGATTTCGACGCAAAACATTGAACCACGGCAATCGCTCCCAAGGGCTCAGTTTTTAAGCTAGATCCAATTTCTTTGCATAAGAGGACTCAGAATAGACTGCGTTATCAAACTGCAATCTCGGATTTTCTAAGTTTTGAAAATTTCGAAAATTTTATATAATAAAATTCTAAATTTACATTTTTACATTTTTTCCAAAAAAAATTGTATTTTCGAAAAAAAAAACGGAATGTATGTGATAGAACGAATTATTATGACTAACTCTAGCAAGTTTAAGCTAAATATCTTAAAAAATGGCCAAGTTATACGCATTATTGCAAAAAAATCACAATAATTAATTTTTCAAATCAATTTTTCAGTACGTATTTGACATCGTACGCCAATATAAATAGCACCATCGTGTTCCTGAGCTCAAACTGCATCCAATAGACACCTTTTTTGTTGAAAAATTTTAACTTCAGAATTTGACCTTTTTTGACCTGAAAGTGACCTAACGTAAGCTAAATTTGACTCAAAATGACCTCGAATGACACAGACGACATCAACTTCAAGATTTTTGGCCTAAATGGACCATAAAACATGTGTAACGTGACCGACGCATGATATAATATTTTCGTGACCTGTGATGACCTGACCTTGACCTGAAAATCAAAGTACAAGTTTGGTACCCTCAGGGTATCTAGAGCATCTGTTCACGAGTGTGTGAACCAAAAATGAGCCTGATCTGACTCGTAAGACGGCGGCCAGAGCCCAAAACGTGAACAAGCCAAAATGCTAATAATTTTTACTTTGACCTGACCTGTGACGTCATCGGTGACCTCGAGGTCAATGAAATTAGGTTTCGTTCGACAGTTTTTCCGGGGCTATCATCAGACGCCGCTTGAATTTTGACGATCGGCCCAGTAGTTTCGGAGTTAGGAGGGATGCTATGAATAGCCCCCCCCCCCCCCCCCAGTAGGGCGTGTTATACGCAGACCCCAGTGGGGCGCGGGTTAAGGTCCTAGGTCATTGGTTGACCTTCCAGGTCAGGTCATTGACCCAAAGTCGGGAAAATCGGGACCTGTTAGGAAGTCGTAAAGTGTGGCTGCTAAGGGGTTTTTCGGGGTGTTGATCACGAATATCGTGTTAGTTTTGAGCATAGATGATGTCTTCATGCATTTAGACCAGGTCGGGTCAGGTCAGGTCAGGTCAGGTCGACCAGTAGGAGTCGTGACGGGATTTCGTAGTACGTGTCAACCGCCTCTGACAGCTTCGTAACATGTTACGAAGGCACCAAAACTACTTCGTAAATGTTCAAATGGTTGCTAAATTCGAAATCAGCTCCAAAAACTAGCCTAGAATCACGTACAGCTCGAAAAAGTGAACCGAGGTCACCAAAGGTCAATGACCTGACCTGACCTTCAGGTGAACTTGACATCCACCCAAATGCATGGGAGCAACATCAAATCTCATGTTTGAGCGCTTGAAACCACGAGAAGCTTGCAAACGCGCAGCTAATGCGAGCCGACATACGCCGAATCGCGATTCCGGCCAAACATGGCCTCGAGAAATAGGTCACAGGTCAAAGGTCACTTGAGTCAGGGTCATGAAATTTTCAGAGGAGGTGTAAAATTGATCAACTCGAGGGTACTGAAAGTTTCGTCGCGATCGGCCGCTTTTTGCGCGAGTTATTCGCGAAAAACCATGGGGGGTCCATCCGACCCCCCCCCCCCCTAAACATGCGAGGGTTAAGGTGGGATGGTCATTTTAAGACAGACTGTACAGTGTACATACACCTCACTGGGAACTGAGATCGAGCAGAGTACATCACAGGAAGAGCTCGCTATACATAGCCAGAGCTCGTGACCATTATGTGAAAATGCCGCACATGTACCGAAAAAGAAGACCAAAAACATACACGTGACGCACCCCGTCACGACAACGTTATCCACATCACGAACAGTTTCTCGACAATCACACACTCGCAGAAATACAGACATACGCGTACAACGGTCAGCGACGGGCGACGGGAGCCGGGTCCCACACTAGAGCCGGGAGCCGGGCCCCACATTAGAGCCGGGTCCTTCATTAGAGAAGGGAGCCGGGACCAACATCAGAGCCGGGTCCTACATTAGAGAAGGGAGCCGGGACCAACATCAGAGCCGGGTCCTTCATTAGAGAAGGGAGCCGGGACCAACATCAGAGCCGGGTCCTACATTAGAGAAGGGAGCCGGGACCAACATCAGAGCCGGGTCCTACATTAGAGAAGGGAGCCGGGACCAACATCAGAGCCGGGTCCTACATTAGAGAAGGGAGCCGGGACCAACATCAGAGCCGGGTCCTACATTAGAGAAGGGAGCCGGGACCAACATCAGAGCCGAGTCCTACATTAGAGAAGGGAGCCGGGACCAACACAGAGCCGGGTCCTACATTAGAGAAGGGAGCCGGGACCAACACAGAGCCGGGTCCTACATTAGAGAAGGGAGCCGGGACCAACATCAGAGCCGGGTCCTACATTAGAGAAGGCAGCCGGGACCAACATCAGAGCCGGGTCCTACATTAGAGAAGGGAGCCGGGACCAACATCAGAGCCGGGTCATACATTAGAGAAGGGAGCCGGGTCCCGCACTATGTAGAGTGAGGAGCCGTTTCCTAAACTAGAGCCGGGTACAGTCGGGGCACTGACCGGTGGAGAAGGCGTGGATGTCCATTGCCTTGTCGGGGTTGTGCGGGTCGAACTCAGCCGCGCAATAGCCGCCGAACGACAGGATCGTGTCCTCGATGACGACGGCGGCGTGGTTGACGCGCACCGGGCCGCCCTCCACCATGGCCGTCCAGTGCGACATGGCGAGCACGCCTCGCGCCGACCGACACTGCAGCAGTGAAATCAGTGTCGTCATACAGTCATCTCGGTCACTTTTGGTTACACGAATTACCCAAATAATTCAATTAAATGTTTCTCCATGAATATCCTTCCTTTGTTTACCAACAGGTGTGAAGGTAACAGATTAAACATCCATCTTCGTTTAACCCACGAGTTGTTGGGGGGGGGGGCGTTAAACGCCCCCACTTTTTTCGCCGGGCCATCAAATTTCGGGTACCTGTAGGCAATTGATTGAAGGTTATTGTGACAAAGTTTCAAAAAAAATCGGTCGGAAAATTTTTGAGATATCGAGGTTTTAGTGACGTCATGATTTCTGAGTTTTCGACCAAAAACGGCATATGTTCAAAAAATCATATAAAATCACAGAATAGACATACAGACATGCCGTAAACGCCATTAGACTGCCAATACCATGAACAATCAAATGGCTATCTTCGATTATTGATTATCGTTCAGCATTTTCCAAAATCTTGAACTGAATCTCGGCAATTTCTCGTAACTACTTCACGACCATGATACATGCATTTCTTAAATTTAACTTTTTGAGCCAAACACGTACACATATGGTAAAATGAATGTCACCATCGTGTTCTACGCCCCAAATTACCCATAAAACATGTGTCACAGGCTGCGAATATCAGTTTTGATTTTCGGGGATATGTGCTTACCCGGTTGACCTGACCTTGACACTGACCTATGCTTGACTGACCCCTACATGGAGCTGACACTCTTGTAGGCCTTAGGTATATGATGGATTGTGCACCGTTTTGACAGAGCTGATGACGAGAGGCGCCCATTGCGAAGTCCTGAAGTCCATGCTACTGAAAGCCCGATTTCAGGTGTTTGACCCGACCTTGACCCGACCTGTGACCTCAAAATTCAACTTTAAAGTACTCATCTGAAGCGTCTCGTCGCGTTCTTTCGTTTGCCGCCTCGTGCGTTTCGCTGCGCCTATTGGTTCTCGAGTTATCGGCTGGGGGCTTTTAACGCCCCCCCCCCCCCAGCAAACGGTGGGTGGCGAAATACCCCAGCAACTGCCGGGTTAAACCTTGTCACCATCAAATACACAAACCGCATATAAGGCAACTTTTCTGTTTCTCATACCAGAACTTAGTGGTTGCCGGTGGCCGCTTTGCCCAGGGTATGGGGTAAAGCGGTCAAAATGTTTAAAGTTTAAGGCTTTGCCAATGTCTCCTGCCAATAATATTGCCAATAGAAGGTTCAGAATTTTGCCAATATCTCCAATAGGTATATGGACGCCTTTGGAAATGAAACGTAGTTGAAATAAAAGGCAAATTACTAGGGATCACATTCGTATAGAAAGAATCTCTGCAAGTTTAAAAATCATGCGTAGGCATCGTAAACAGCGTTAGGGTGGCCGTTTTGCCCCTCTCTCCCCTACCAAATACTTAATGTTGAGCTATTTAACATATACATCATGATAGTGGCAAAATGTATTGTTGTTTGTTTATTGGAGCTTTAGGGCGCGACGACTACTGAGGAACTTTTAACAGGCTTTTTTAGGAAGGAGTTTTTGTTGCATGTGAGCCATGCACACGCATCCTGAGCTAGCATGCATGCATTTGCCACTCTGGTTAGGTACGTCTTCTTACAAGAGAAGGTACTGAGCAGAATTGTAACAAACAAATGGATAGTACGCACTGCTGGGTGGTTCGTCTTACCCTCCCCCCATGTTTTTTTGTGTTGGCAACCACCGCATATATTTCTTGCATTCAAAATCCCGTCTCTGGCTCTCTGCACTCTGCACTCGGCTTCATTGTTGCTAAAAAAGCGGATCATTGGGTATTTGTCAAGATAAGGTCCGATATACAATTGTGGCACTCAGTGGCGGCGGAAGCAGGGGGGCAAGGGGGGCAGCTGCACCCTAAAGCTATGGAAAGGGGCGCCTCGAAAATCTGTAGAGGAGGCAGGAAGTTAAGAGGTGCGGCAGCCATAAAGCTGAGCAGTGCGACACCGCAACTGATAAAGGCACTTGTGACACGGAGAGGGTGGCAATGACGTGGGAAAAGTATCTTTTGATATGCTGAAGAGTGGAGGGCATCCTTATCTGAAACAAAGGCAGATGCTGCCGACCCTGTCGAATATAATCTTGCCAGGCGATAAAGGCTAGGAGGGCGCAGCTACTCGAGAAGCGCGCCATGCGGAAGAGGGGCGCCTGCATGCGAAAGAGGGGCGCCTGTGTGTGGGACGAAAAAGAAACATTTATGGAGACGTCTTTGAAGGCGATAGCCTCCGAACGCCAAAACGAACATATGAGGGCTTATAGCGTTGCAGGCTCCATGCGACAAAAAGGGGCGCCTGATGGCCGATATGCGAGAGGAAATTAGTTTGTGTAACATTTATCGGGGGCGGTTTGCCGTTTACAACATATGAATGTTAAGGGAGGTCCGAGATTGGGGCCTGTAAAATTGCACTGTCCGTATGGGCGGTTACACCCCTAGTGCTAGGGCGTATTTTGCGTTTTTTTTTTTTTTTACTTGGGAGATGATTATGACCAGGAATAGCACTCTACAAACTTCTATGGGCGCCTGTATAGGGGCGAAACTGATTTTCCAGTGCAGGGACGGCCATCGGCATGGTAAGGGGCGCCCAGCGGGAAGGGGCGCTTCAATATCGTTTGCACCCCTATCCTAGAATACCTTCCGCCGCCACTGGTGGCACTGTTGATACAAATATGAAACAGCGGAAACTTTAGGTTGTAGGCTAGGTTAGGTTGTAGGTTTGTAGGTCTTAGGTTGTAGGTTGGTACCAGGTTTGTAGGTTGTACAGGTTTGTAGGTTTGTAGGTAGGTTGTAGGTTGTTAGGTTATAGGTTTGTAGGTTGCAGGTTGGTAGGTTGTAGGTAAGTAGGTCAGTTGGGGAAACTACGAGGAGCCAAACAAAAATTGGATTAGCCAATCAGCGGCTGGAGTAGGCAGGGCGATGACCATATACGGTCATAAAATCAGACAACTTCCTCTTTTCAATGAATCCTAGCATTCAACTGAAAAAATAAGGCATAAGAATGTTTTTTAACCACACAAGGCCTACACTCACTCCGTGCACAATTAATTGGCGGCTCTAAATTGCAGAGTTACAACACATGGTCAAACCGTGATTGGCAAATATGGCGGATTAAAACAGACGTGCCAAAAAATGTAAGCAGTACTTTGGTTTAAAATGTTATTATTTTTATTGTTTTGTTTATGGTTTTTTCTAAATGTGGTAAGTTATTGTTTTAAAATTAAATACCTTTGTTTATTGTAATTAAATTAAATCTTTTAACAATTTTCTTTCATAAAACCAATCCATTTATTGAATGGCCAGCTGATTGTGATGCCCAGAACCTGCAGAAAAGCTGTGTTCCTATCGCCATTTTCTAGGCGATTCACCGAATTCAATCAACTCACGCTAATTCCTAGTGAAAAATGGAAGCCTTTTCTCTCCAATAAGTGGACGCGATACTGCAAGTACTGGCTTGTTAAACCGTTTTTCACCCTTAGAAGCGGGGGCTGCATTTATGCCCATATATGGTCATCAAAAGTCCATTTATTGACCAATCAATTTTTTGACATTCGCCTCGTAGTTTCCCCGACCCCAACTGAGGTAAGGTTAGGTCAGGTTTGGTTTATTTCCTTTTATTTGCAAGATATGTATCATTTTTGGATCTATGATGTCAAATAATGTATTATTGGGAAAAATTATCTTTGAAATATTCTAAGGACTTCATCTTGACATTTTTTTGTCATTTTTGGCACCTGTGTGCCAGAAATCAACCCATCCTCCAGAAACAGCATGTGCTAAAATACCAAAGACGGTGACACTCATGCCTCTCACCTCACCTCAAAACTTACCTCTCTCAAGATGTGAAACAAGACAAAAGAAAACTTCTTGTTGCAAAATCTCAAAATGTGTAGCACCAAAAATGAGGTCAGAGCCAAAAGCTCATGTAATTTTCGATCGCGACTCGCGAAAGTGGGGGATGGGCACTGAACTCTATAATGGGGATGGGGGACATTCGCTTTATTTGCGCAGTTTTTGAAAGAGCTGCGTTATATCTGCCTAAATCACAAGAATTTTCAACGCATTATACCCCGCGTTCGATGTCTCTCGGACGGCGAAGATTCTACGCCGTCCGGCCAATCACGTTCCATAACTGCAGCTGAGCCCCCGCTGACCTTGGACGGGATTGGCCGGACGACGTAGAATCTTCGTCGGCCGAGAGACATCGAACGCGGGGATAGAGTTCAGTGTTTCAACGTGTGAGGATAAATGTTTGGACAACACTATACAACCGCCACTCTTGCAGCCATCCTACAACTCAGGAACTACTGGACTGATCAGAACGAACGAAACACAATTCGAATCAAGGGCTACGATTTTATCAGCCGTTTCAAAGATCGTGACCCCAGGTGACCTCGGCGACCTCAAGAGGTCAACTTGGCATTGACGCCTATTGCAGCCATTCTATAACTCAGGAACTACTGAGCTGATTGCGACAAAAACACCACCAGTCGATTCAGCGCATGCGATTTTAGCAGCTGTTTCGAATATGGTGACCTCAGGTGACCTCGGTAACCTCAAAAGGTCAACTTTACGGTTTCGCCTATTGCAGCTATTCTATAACTCAGGAACTGCTGGGCCGATCGCGACAAAAAAACATCACCAGTCGAATTAGCGTATGCGATTTCATCAGCCATTATGAATACGGTGACCTCAGGTAACCTCGGTGACCTCAAAGGGTCAACTTTACGTTTTCGCCTATTGCAGCCATTCTATACCTAACTCAGGAACTACTAGGCCGATCGCGACTAAAACACGACCAGTCGATTCAGCGTAAGCGATTTCACCAGCCGTTTCGAATATGGTGACCTCAGGTGACCTCGGTGACCTTGAGAGGTCACACGACCGTTGTGGCCTATGGCAGCCATTCTA
Organism: Amphibalanus amphitrite; assembly: GCF_019059575.1. NCBI lineage: Eukaryota > Metazoa > Arthropoda > Thecostraca > Balanomorpha > Balanidae > Amphibalanus > Amphibalanus amphitrite. The sequence continues at coordinate 1,362,393 of NW_024881556.1, forward strand.
TAACTCAGGAACTACTGGGCCGATCACGACAAAAACACCACCAGTCGAATCAACGTATGTGATTTCACCAGCTGTTTTGAATATGGTGACCTCAGGTGACCTCAGAGGTCAAATGACCGTTGTGGCCTATGGCACCCATTCTATAACTCAGGACCCAGTAAACATGACGACGTCGGCCCGACGTCGGGCCGAGGCTCGGCCCGACATCGGCCCAACGTCGGTTCCACCTCGGCCCGACATCGGCTGGACGTCGGATATGCCCGCATGTTCCGACGTCCAGCCGAAGTCCAGCCGACGTCGAGCCGACGTCGGGCCGAGATCGTTTGCCGAGGTTGACGAGATCGTTTGTCGTTAGACCGACGGGGCCGACGTCGGCATGTTTATTGGGACAACGCGCCAAAAATATCAACCGGCGGCGGGATTCGAGCCCCCCAGTCGCCGACGTCGGCATGTTTACTGTGACAACACGCCAAAAGCATCAGCCGGCGACGGGATTCGAACTCCGTGTCATTTGAACGCGAGGGTAGTGCGCTAACCACTACACCACACAGCCAACTAACGAATTTGGTTTGTTTTGTTGGGTTATGCCCTTTCGGTCTGACAAGACCATTTCAGAGCCGGAAGGATCATAGGATGGAGACATTGGTCTTCTTGGCGAGCACCCTGGGTCCAGTTCATATAGAGTCCCTGGTCCCATTGCTGTTACGTGACACTTATTGGAAAGGGCGACCCCACAATGGATTCATATAGCCACTCTTACACACCTGCACCAACGTTTCCCAAAGTGTCCCTTTGATAAGTGGCACTTTGGCAAAGTGACACTTGCCGACTGGCCTTTCTATATGAACTGGGCCCGGCCCTGGCGAGTTGCCGGGGCTGAGCCTGACCAAAGGATAAGCCGAGGAGCCCCCAAGCACTCACCGCACCCGGCTACGGGCGAGCTTGGCTTACGGGCAATCCCAAATGGAATAAAGTTTCCCGTCCAGTCCGGATCAGGGGGTTGCGGCGTGGAGGAAGATTTGAGTTTCCTGAGGATATTTTGGATACAGAAGCTCTTTATGAAACATGAAACATGTATTTTATGTTATTTTAACGGTCAAAACAGCGGCCGATGTCGGTCCGACGTCGCCCCGACGTCGGCCCGACGTCGGGTGGACCTCAGCAATTGATCTCGGTCCGACGTCGGCCCGACGTCGGCTGGACTTCGGCTGGACGTCGGAACATGCGGGCATATCCGACATCCAGCCGACGTCGTGCCGAGGTTGGACCGACGTCGGGCCGACGTCGGCATGCCGATGCCGAGTTGCCGACGTCACCCCGACGTCGGCCGACGTCGGGCCGACGTCGGCATGTTTACTGGGGAACTACTGGGCCGATCGCGACGAAAACACCACCAGTAAATTCAACGTATGCAAATTCATCAGCCGTTTCGATTATGGTGACCTATTTTTTTTTTTTTAATAAATTTAGTCCGAATCTTTTGATGGGAAGGATTCACAAGGACAGAGCCACCGCTAAGCAAAGCTTGTTGCGGTGACCCTGCCCTCTACCCTCCGATCGCGCAATTCCAGTTCTATGGCAGAATTTAGAGTCCAAAGTTTAACGTGCGCACATAGCCGCGCACGGCCGGTCCCCTCACTGACTTCGCCTGGCTGCGGCCTGCCACCAACCGCAACCATACCTGTCAGGAGGCCCATAAATGTCGAGCGCCCGTCGCGCTTCGAACCCGGACTGTTGTAACCGGGAACGCGTGCTCTCACCACGCGGAGTCCAACGCTCTACCAACTGAGCTATGGGACCGGACCTAAGGTGACCTCGGTGACCTCAAAAGTTCAACATTACGTTTTGGCCTATTGCAGTCATTCTATAACTAAGGAACTACTTAGCCGATCGCGACGAAAACACCACCAGTCGATTCAGCGTATGCGATTTCATCAGAATTTTGAATATGGTGACCTCAGCTGACCTCGGTGACCTTGGGAGGTCACCTGACCGTTGTGGCCTATGGCAGCCATTCCATAACTCAGGAACTATACTGGGCCAATCGCGACAAAACCACCACCAGTCGAATCAGTGTATGCGATTTCATCACCCGTTTCGAATATGGTGACCTCAGGTGACCTCGGTGACCTTGGGAGGTCACATGGTCACCGAGGTCACCTAGAGGTCACCATATTCGAAACGGCTGATGAAATCGCATACGCTGAATCGACTGGTGGTGTTTTCTTCGCAATCGGTCCAGTAGTTCCCGAGTTATCGAATGGCTGCCATAGGCCACAACGGTCATGTAACCTCCCAAAGTCACCAAGGTCACCTGAGGTCACCATATTCGAAGCGGCTGATGAAATTGCATACGCTGATTCGACCGGTGGTGTTTTCGTCGCGAGCAGCCCAGTAGTTCCTGAGTTATAGAATGGCTGCAATAGGCGAAAACGTAAAGTTGACCTTTTTAGGTCACCGAGGTCACTTGAGGTCACCATATTTAAAACGGCTGGTGAAATTGCATACGCTGATTCGATGAGTGGTGTTTCCTTTGCGATCGGCCCAGTAGTTCCTGAGTTATAGAATGGCTGCAATAGGCGTCAATGCCAAGTTGACCTCCTGAGGTCACCGAGGTCACCTGGGGTCACGATATTTGAAACGGCTTATAAAACGGTACCCCGTGATTCGGATGGTGTTTAGTTCATTCCGATCAGTCCAGTAGTTCTTGACTTGCAGGATGGCTACAAGGGTGGCGGTCGAATAGTGTTGTCCATAAATGTTTACTTTCGAAATCTAAGCTGCATTGCGGCATTAACGTTTGTGTGCGGCGTGTATGCCGCATTCTTTATAAAATGCGACCACTAAAATAAAGACACTTAACCGCAATATATCATCTGTTTTCAATGAACAGCAATGCACATTTTGAATGTCAATCGCCGCTTATCAGAAGACATTAAGATTTGAATAGCTAAGTTTCGAATATTATTTTCAACCAAATTTCTGCGTTTAACTTGACTTATTCATTCCTTCATTCTGAGGCATCCATCCAATAGACATATTTTTTTGTTGTTGAAAAATTTGAATTTCAAAATTTGACATTTTTACCTGAACTGCCGTGCAAAGGAAAAAAAGGGTGAGATCCTGTCTGGCCAAAAATTGTTTTCACAGGAGGGACGAAAAGGTTGTCGCGACCAAAAATGAGGTATAACTTTAACCCGCGAGTTGCTGGGGGGGGCGTTAAATGCCCCCACTTTTTTCGCCGGGCCATAGCATAAAAACGGCGCGCCGCAGGCGCGCCAAATTTTGAGTACCTGTAGGGAATTGATTGAAGTTTATTGTGACAAAGTTTCAAAAAAATCGGTCGGAAATTTTTTGAGATATCGAGGTTTTAGTGACGTCATGATTTCTGAGTTTTCGACCAAAAACGGCATATGTTCAAAAAATCATATAAAATCACAGAATAGACATACAGACATGCCGTAAACGCCATTAGACTGCCAATACCATGGTCAATCAAATGGTTATCTTCGATTATTGATTACCGTTCCGCATTTTCCATAATCTTGAACTGAATCTTGGCAATTTTTCGTGACTACTTCACGACCATGATACATGAATTTCTTAAATTGAACTTTTTGAGCCAAACACGTACACATATGATAAAATGAATGTCACCATCGTGTTCTACGCCCCAAATTACCTATAAAACATGTGTCACAGGCTGCGAATATCAGTTTTGATTTTCGGGGATATGTGCCTACCCGGTTGACCTGACCTTGACCCTGACCTATGCTTGATTGACCCATACATGGAGCTGACACTCTTGTAGGCCTTATAAGATGGATTGTGCACCGTTTTGACAGAGTTTATGGCGAGAGGCGCCCATTGCGAAGTCCTGAAGTCCATGCTACTGAAAGCCCGATTTCAGGTGTTTGACCTGACCTTGACCCGACCTGTGACCTCAAAATTCAACTTTAATGGACTCATCTGAATCGCCTCGTCGCGCTCTTTCGTTTGCCGCCTCGTGCGTTTCGCTGCGCCTATTGGTTCTCGAGTTATCGGCTGGGGGCGTTTAACGCCCCCCCCCCCCCCAGCAAACGGTGGGTGGCGAAATACCCCAGCAACTGCCGGGTTAAAGTGCCACACGTCAGAAATCAGAATGACGATTTTGGTACCAAACAAAACGTCATGTTTCAATGTTTCTTCTGATACTAATATAATCATGTAATGTTTTCTTAGGTAAGCTTAAAATGCCTATCTTTTTTTTCCTTTGTAACTGGCTTGCGAAATTTCCAACAAGCGGTGTGAAAAAAAGCCGTCAGGTGATCAAGCGATTTCACGGCTTTTTGCCACGAACTATTAAACATTTGGCGGTGTGGAAGAAAAGGGTAGACGCGTAAATGAATGAATGAATGAATGAAATTCTGGGTTTAACTAGTGTTTGACCTAGCTTAAGGGCGGGCGGTTGGTCTCATTAAAGGTAGTGTGCCACCTTCCAATGATTTCCCATTTTATTTTTCCTAGGATAAGAAGCTTCTGTTTTTACCTAATATCGCAAAAAAATCAAAAATGGGCCTAAAATAGTGCTTTTTTCGCCTAAAAGTTTATCGGTTTTTCGATATGTATAACAACTGTAGTGGGCTGACCTGCAAACAGGCGTCGGTAACAATCGCGAATGCGGCGCACATGTGACAATAAGCAAAGGTCATTATAGAGTTACGACGTACGGGAATGAGTTATCAGCTGTCTAATCGTAGACAACACAATGTCAAATTTAAACTGTAAGCCTGTATTGGTATTGTTTCTTTAATTTGGCTGTCGAACATTAACCCTCGCCCGTAAACGGCGATCTGCCACCTTCGCCCATGCAGGGGGGGGGGGGGGGGGTTGGTGCGACCCCCCCCCTTGGCGTTTGAAAACGGAGCGTCGTAGAGCTTAGCGGAAAAGACCAACGGATTGCTCTCGCCGAGATATCGCGATTGGTGGTATATTTTTTGGTCCTAGGTCAACATTTGACCTACTTTTGACCGGTCAAAGGTCAAATTTTCGGAAAAATAGACTTTTTTCAACTTTCCGCGGCGATTGCGGCAAAACGGTGGGAGATATCGACTTGAAACCTTCACTATCGTGTTCCTTGATCAATTCTCTATCGTTTGGTATGTATTTCGTTTCCCTAGCTCTAAAAATGGCGCGTTGGGAGCGCCGGAAGTCGGCAAGGTCACAGTCGGCGGCAGAAATTCGAAAAATCAAAATTTAAATTTTTGAAATCTGATTGTATTTTTGGATTTGGAAGGTCCATTTGCTCCCTATAGAAGCTAATATTGCTGCATATTCCCATTGAGGTGACAAGAATTAGCAAAATAGTGGTTCGGGCGCTTTTCAAAAATAGTACCGGACGCTGTTCCTCTTGTGACGTCATAGCTCCGTGACCTGACCTGACCCGGTCAAGTTTCTTATACCATATGATAGCCAATACTTGCCCCAACATGCATGGGAAGTTTCATCACGATCCATCAACCGATGTCCGTACCACCGGCAGGAAACCTCGGGCGTTGGCACTCAGTTTGTGAAAATCCGGCCGGAGGCTGTTCCCTTTGTGACGTCATAACTCCGTGACCTGACATGACCCGGTCAAATTTTTTTTATCAAAAGATGCGCAAGGTTTGCCCCATAAGGTACCCAAAATTTGGCGGCGCTGCGCGCCGCCGTTTTTGCACTATTTTCGAAAAACCTCAGGGGGGGGGTTGCACCAACCCCCCCCCCCCCCCTACATGGGCGAGGGTTAATTTATGGTTTGAAATATTATTTTATGTAAAATAACTGATATGAAATAGCCGTCTCTAAAGTTAAATGACCCCATCTCACCACATGAAAGTGGCAGAAATGACAATGATCAGCTGACGCATTTTTCTTGGCCGAAGTCAGAGCGCGCGGCCCGACGCACCACCACCGCACCACAAAGTATGAGCAGAAGCTTGAGCAGAAGCCGCGCCCAAAGCCAGGGCCCCGGTAACGTGAGTTAGCCGAGTCGGGGCAGCGTGCGCTGACCCAAGCCGGGGCCGCGGCTTTGGGCGCGGTCTACCGCATCCCCGCGGGCAGCCCCGGGCTATCACATGACACCGGGAGGACGCGCGGCCCCGGCTTGGGTCAGCGCATGCTGCCCCGACTCGGCTACCTCACGTTACCGGGGCCCTGGCTTTGGGCGCGGTCTACCGCACCACCTAACAGGCGTGTTCGAAACCGCAGGAGATGATGATGAACGGGTTTATCGAAACTTGATTGGATGAGCATGGATGAGCATATCGGTAATAGCGATTTCAGTGTGTGCATTTATTGTTCATAGTGGTGTGAAATGTGGTTGGGGTACGACCGACAACCCGTCGGGGCGAATTTCGCACTGGGGTACTCAAAATTTGAAGAATTTAAGACGTTTCCATGAGTTTTGAAGGTATGGATAAGTTCTAAAAATCCGGTTCTCCTTATCTGGGCCATTAACTCCATACGGTCCAGGAAAGCTGGCACACTACCTTTAAGTTGATACTATACTGATAGGACGCGGACGTGGTAGACATCATATTCGTCCGACGAATAATACGCAATTAGTCTGCATGCCTAGATGGCTGCATATGGCATCCTAGGTTTGGGAAAATGCCATTTTATCATAGCTGATAGTCCGTAATTACCTACCTATTACATGTCTTAAACATTAACCATATTAAACCTTATACAGAATTAAACAAAATAGTTCGTCATTGCTGTATTACGGAATCCTGCTAAAACATCAAACAGTCGACACTAATACAAACATTCAAACATTTCAGCCATTTTCCGTAGTATTGACGGCTATAAAACATCAAAACAGTCGATACGACTACAAACTGAACACCACTTCAAACATTTCACTGGTCAGCTCAGCCATCTTCCGTGTTATTGACGGCTAGGCAGCAGCCTATCCCATCAGGTCACGGACGTTTGTCCCGTTGAGGGATAGCCAGAAGGCGGTCTTATGACCACCCATAAGAGTTGTAAGGTTGTTGATGATTTTGGCCAACTTTTCCTTGTTAACCCCCCTGGGAGTCGTTCGCCTCTCTGGCTGCTCACATGGAATAAAAGTTGCTTTGAAAAGGTCGTAAGCCGACCACTTTGGGTGCCCATGGACGACCTTCACGTACAGTCGGTCGTCGTCCTGCCGCACCTGAACGACCTTTATTTCCCTCAGGAGCGGTCGCTTCTCCTCATCAGCGAGACGCTTCAGCTTCGTAGCGCTCACCCCACTGCTGACATCGAAAAAATCTCCCGGCGACATCACATGCACTGAGCCCGCCATCTCACATGCCACAACGTAGTCCCGAAAGTCTTGCACTCGCACACTAGATTTTGAAAGTTTTTTGCTCACCACCTGATGCACCGCATCAGCAGACATACTAGTAAATGCAATACATATCTCGCACTCTTCTTGGCCTAAGCGAGCGAACGACACGTTGGCATTTCGCAGCGCATTGCGAAACCGCTCGTAAGAGCAGATCTTGCCCTTTTCCTCCACAAGCTGCTGGTACATCACAGCTGCGTTGAGGTCCGGTGCGAGATATCGGCGTCTGGGGGCGTGCATGTAGCGGTAGTGCGGTGCCATCGGACGGTACCGCTCAATGTGCCGCTGCAGCTCGTCCTCGAGTCTGGCTGCCACCGGGTTTGCCGCGCGCCCCCGCCTGTCCTGCTTTGGGATGAGTCGTCCCACGGCAGATATGATCGGACCGTCATTGTTCGCTGCGAAGCTGAGGGTTGTGAGACAGAACTCCTTGCACACCCTTCGATCGACCTGTTCTCCAGCTACAGGGAGACGGTAGGCGATGATGCGCCGCTTGGCAGATGCGGTGTTGGTGAGTGGTGGGCTGTCAGTGACAATGGGAGTAATGTCTCGCACGTGAGTGGCGTACCACTGCATCCTAGCCTCCCTGGAAAGTGAATTGACGGCCTCGTTGATGGCCTGGCGTTGTTCTTCACTGAAGTGAGTGGCACAACCGAATGAGCACGTGCGATTGCTGCAGGCAGGAGGCATGGGACGGACTGCATGCTTCTGTTTAAAGCCCAGAATTTGGTGTTCCTGAGTACGAGCTCGTTTTTTTGCGCCCGTGTGACTGCCCACCGTTGTCGGACGAGGAGCATCGGATGCCCCATCTACTGAGGAAGAAGCCCCGTGGGTGCTAATCGAGGCAGCGTCAAGTCCATATCCACCGCAGTCCATGGACCGTGGGTTCGGGTCGTCTGGATCGACATTTGCGGTGTGTGCTGTCGGAAAGCCTCCCCAGCTAGACGCATGAGCGGCGCTACGTGGGTGGGGCGGGGCCATAGGGGCCATGTCACTATCACCTGCTGCGCCGGTACCAGAGGGACCAGAGGAAGCAATCGATAGGTCAGCGAGGGGTACATCGTTGAATGACGACATGTCACTGCCGGACGTATCCAGGAGTCGCAGGAAATCAAAAGGTCCCGGATCAACTAGGTCATTTATGTCAGTCAGACCAATCACGTCATGAGTCGCGACCTCTGTCGACACAGCCCAGGGGGTCTTGCTCCCCGACGAAGGTCCCCTGCTCTGCGGCTGGGGTCCCGCCCTGCTCCACGGCTGAGGTACCCTGCTCTGTGGCTGGGGTCCCGCCCTGCTCCACGGCTGAGGTACCCTGCTCCGCGGCTGGAGTCTTGCCCTGCTCCACTGCAGAAGTCCCCTGCTCCGCGGCCGGGGTCCACTGCTCCGCGGCAGAGGTCCCCTGGCCAGCGGACGGGGTCCCGCCCTGCTCCACGGCTGAGGTACCCTGCTCCGCGGCTGGAGTCTCGCCCTGCTCCACTGCAGAAGTCCCCTGCTCCGCGGCCGGGGTCCACTGCTCCGCGGCAGAGGTCCCCTGGCCAGCGGACGGGGTCCCGCCCTGCTCCACGGCTGAGGTACCCTGCTCCGCGGCTGGAGTCTCGCCCCGCTCTCCAGCAGAGGTCCCCTGCTCCACGGCAGAGGTCCCCTGGCCAGCGGACGGGGTCCCGCCCTGCTCCACGGCTGAGGTACCCTGCTCCGCGGCTGGAGTCTCGCCCTGCTCCACTGCAGAAGTCCCCTGCTCCGCGGCCGGGGTCCACTGCTCCGCGGCAGAGGTCCCCTGGCCAGCGGACGGGGTCCCGCCCTGCTCCACGGCTGAGGTACCCTGCTCCGCGGCTGGAGTCTCGCCCTGCTCCACTGCAGAAGTCCCCTGCTCCGCGGCCGGGGTCCACTGCTCCGCGGCAGAGGTCCCCTGGCCAGCGGACGGGGTCCCGCCCTGCTCCACGGCTGAGGTACCCTGCTGCGCGGCTGGAGTCTCGCCCCGCTCTCCAGCAGAGGTCCCCTGCTCCGCGGCAGAGGTCCCCTGGCCACCGGACGGGGTCACGCCCTGCTCCGCGGCCCGCTCTCCAGCAGAGGTCCCCTGCTCCGCGGCAGAGGTCCCCTGGCCACCGGACGGGGTCACGCCCTGCTCCGCGGCCGGGTCGCAGCTGCCCGCCGGGGAGAGCACCTGTACAAAAAAAAGTATTTTTTAATCGATATCCATGACAAGTCAAATCATTGATTGTACGAAATATCTGCAAGCATTATGAAGGAAACGAAAAATCCGACACTCCCATAACCAACTGAAGGAGTGGGTCTTAATTTGCTATTATTTTTCTGCCGTAGTGTCTTGAGTTGCCAAAAATATGCCCAAACACTTAGTGGAATATTACTCGTAGATTGTGTTCATGTAATGAACAGCATAAGAATCAAAATTTGATGCGATTTATCACGGTCGTCAAGCTAGATGTAAGTGAATCCTAATCTATAATCTAAGATTCGGAGTCAGGCGAGCCCCTCCGATTTGGACCAAACTTGGTCAGTGGATAGTACGTAACGTCCTGATTACGATGCACCCAAAATCTAAGCTCGGCCCGCCATATTTACGAAGTTACGGATGTTTGAATTTCAAGGTCATTCGGGCGAGCCCCTACGATTTCCGTCAAAATTGGTGTACGGATACTCTAGATGCTCCTCATTACGAATATCACAAAATTTAAGCTCGGCCCGCCATATTTGCGAAGTTACGGAGGTTTGAATTTCAAGGTCATTTAGGCGAGCCCCTGCGATTTCCGTCAAAATTGGTATACGGACATATTACACCCTCCTCATTACAAATATCATAAAAGTTAAGCTCGGCCCGCCATATTTTTCAAGTTACGCAGTCACAAAGTTACGGAATTTCAAGGTCATTGGGAGAGCCCCTCCGATTTTCGTCAAAATTTGCATGCGGACACATTACATGCTCCTCATTACGAATATCGTAAAAGCTAAGCTCGGCCCGCACTATTTCAAAAGTTACTGAGGTTTGAAACTCACTGAAATTCAAGCATCTGTAACTTTTGAAATAGTGCGGGCCGAGCTTAGCTTTTACGATATTCGTAATGAGGAGCATGTAATGTATCCGCATACAAATTTTGACGAAAATCGGAGGGGCTCTCCCAATGACCTTGAAATTCCGTAACTTTGTGACTCCGTAACTTAAAAATTATGGCGGGCCGAACTTAAATTTTGTAATATTCGTAATGAGGAGCATCTAGAGTGCCCGTACACAAATTTTGACGGAAATCGTAGGGGCTCTCCCGAATGACCTTGAAATTGAAACATCCGTAACTTCGTGAATATGGCGGGCCGAGCTTAAATTTTGTGATATTCGTAATGAGGAGCACCTAGAGTGTCCGTACACAAATTTTGACGGAAATCGTAGGGGCTCTACCGAATGACCTTGAAATTGAAACATCCGTAACTTCGTAAATATGGCGGGCCGAGCTTAAATTTTGGGTGCATCGTAATCAGGACGTTACGTACTATCCACTGACCAAGTTTGGTCCAAATCGTAGGGGCTCGCCTGATTCCGAATCTTAGATTGTAGATTAGGATTCACTTACATACATCTAACTTGACGACCGTCGATTTATCGCTTTATTAAGCTTTAATGGGTAAATCTCCAATGCTATTTTACATCAGTATCTTTGACCGCTTTTGCTGCGAGCCTCCATGCAGCTTACAGGTTGATAATGTCACGAACAATTAGCTCTCTCACCTGACTCAGGGCTGCTGAATCAAGGACGGGACAGGAACTGCTTCCGGCAGGATCGGTGAGGTTGTCAGACACGGGATTAGATGACCTTTGCCGTTCACGTACAATCGCCAGCGGCATATCATCATCCGGAATTTCTGCACCGAACACATTTTTTTTTTGTCAGTCTCCTGAACCACTACGCATTGCCATTTTGTCATTAGCATAAGCATAAGCGACATATCATTTTTCACGCGTAACCTTCTCAAAGGCGCTGCAGCTCTGCATTATTTTATAGATTCCATGGTGCTCTACACAATTGAATTGGCTACTCCTGTAACCCATATCAGCTAAAATTTGAGGATTTGGCATGCCTTTCATATCGGGTCAATGTCCCTTACCTTCCACGAGGCTCTGGCGAGTCTTGGAGCTCTTGGCCACCGCTCCAAACCACTCCCGGCCTCCGTGCCTCATTCGCACCCGCGACCCAACAGCGATTTCTTCCTCACACTTCAGTGCATTCAATGGCGAGTAATGTGACTCACCAGCGGTCTTATCTTCCCAAATCACTCGAACCTGTACGACTCCTCTCCTTCGGATGAAATCGGAGCCAGTCGGCGCTTCCGAAATCTTCTTGCGTTTTTTATCACACTCAGCGGATGAGATTGATTTGCGTTTTTTACCCATATTTGTAAAAAGGCAGGGAATGGGATAAAGGCACCAACTCGGGGAGAATTGCTTCGCTTTACGTTTGATTAGCGCGCCAGACGTCTGCCAGCCGCCCGCGCATGCTGTTTACTACGCGTAGTACGGCGATGTGTAAGGAGGATTTGGTGGGTTTTTAAATTGGCGGGCTAATTGTCAGTAAGCTTTTGCGACCTAACATTATGAAAAATGTTTGTGCAATCGTGCTCACAAACTGTAGTGCTATTTCATTGTCTGAATATCCAAATATGCCCTTAAAAACTGTCAGTCAATTAAAACTCGCCAAATACTCTTCACCACAGACACTCTCAGCCCCGGAGCACGCTTTATCTCACCCTTTTTTCCATTGCATCGCCAGCACTCAGGGGGGTGCGCTCTAGTGGTGTCAATCGGAACTTGAATCTTCGGAATTCCGATTTTGTCCAATGTCCAATTCGGAATTCGGTTGGACAATGGCAGCAGGCTTTGGACAACTTTGGACAATCGCTTACCACACCTCAACATTTAAAAAAAGTAATCGTGTTTAACATTGATTGGCTGTTAGAAAGCTCAGCTTTCAATATGATTAACACTTTTGAGCTGGTAACGGTACATGAAAAGCAAATTAAATAACAGTGTTGAGTGTAAACTATTGCGTAGCGTAGGTGTCGGTCTCGGACATCTTTGGACAAATGGCTGGCTTGGACATTGTTGGACGGACAGTCGACGTACGCATTGGACATTGGACGGACTTCGGAAATACGTTTTCTGAAATTGACACCACTAGTGCGCTCCGGGCTTTTAACATTACGAAAAGTGGAGACACCTTCGCTAGCGCTGTCAGCATTAGTGGTGTCAATCGGAACTTGAATCTTCGGAATTCCGATTTTGTCCAATGTCCAATTCGGAATTCGGTTGGACAATGACAGCAGGCTTTGGACAACTTTGGACAATCGCTTGCTACACCTCAACATTTTTATAAAGTAATGGTGTTTAACATTGACTGGCTATTAGAAAGCTCAGTTTTCGATATGATTAACACTTTTCAGCTGGTAATGGTACATTAAAAGCAAATTAAATAGCAGTGTTGAGTGTAAACTACTGCGTAGGCGTCGGACATCTTTGGACAAATGGCTGGCTTGGACATTTTTGGACGGACAATCGACGTAAGTATTGGACATTGGACGGGCATTGGACATGCGTTTTCTGAAATTGACACCACTAGTCAGCATCGTAACCATTCTAAACAACAACTGCAGTAATCCCACCAATCAGCGTACGACAATACTCGACGCTCATTGGCTGATAAGCCAGTGACGATTTTGGGGGCCAGAGTGTTAGAGGTAACCTACACTGAAAAAAATAATGACACCTAAAAGGGGTGTTTTTGGAAGCGTACCAAAAACGCGCAGTTTTCTGGAGTCCGATTACACCCGGAATCAGACACTTTCTAGGGTATTATGACACTGGTTGAGGGTGTATTTTTATAACGTACGGCGTCAAATGATTCCCGGAATCATACGCCTTATGGAATAAAAAATACACCCCAAATCAGAGTCATAATACTCTAGGAAGTGTCTGATTCCGGGTGTAATCTGACTCCTGGAAACTGCGCGTTTTTGGTATGCTTCAAAAAACACCCTTTTTAGGTGTCACTTCAGGGAGTAATCGGATTTTGAGGGTGTATTTTGATCCCACACGGTGTATGATTCCGGGAATCATTTGACGACATGTGGTATAAAATACACTCCCAACCAGAGTCAGATTACCTCGGGGGGTGTCTGATTCCGGGTGTATTCGGACTCCTGGAAACTGCGCGTTTTTGGTACGCTTCAAAAAACACCCCTCGTAGGTGTCACCTCAACGGTGTCAAATGACTCTTGGGATGGTTTTTCTATACCGGCTCAGAGCCTGTTCCTGTTAGCGTCATACATCAGCTAATATCAATATTACCGGTACTATTGGTCTCCTATATAAGAAATACCGGTAATATTCGAGTGCGGTGATTGGGTTGTGTGCAGGGGTGAGGGATGCACTCGAACCGAGCTGCGGCGTTGGTATAAAGGGTATATTCATCGCATCAGAAAAACAGGTCGCCTGGGCCCTTATCTTGAGACCAATAGTATGGTACGGGGACCCGCAGTTGCTACTGTACACGAACCCTAACTCTAGCCGTCTGTCCTGTCCAGTAACGACCGATAACATTGATATCGACTGTCGGTCCGTGTACAAGAGCAGCTGAGGTTTTCTGTGCGTGCCCTCTGACAGCTTTTCGTTGTTCCCTGTGAGGGTGCTGGGACAATTTACTCAGAGTCGCTGTACAGTAGCAACTGCGGGTCCCCGTACAACTAACCAACATACCCATGGGTATGTTCTGCTTCTGAAGCTTATAGGAACGATTAGCCAGACTGCAACGAGACTTTAAATGTAGCTTACATGTGTCTTCACCCTTGCAGCTACAATTTTATCTATTGACGATGACGTCTTCTTTTCAATCAGTCTTTATACCAGATATTGTCAAATGATTCTCGGAATCATACACCTTATGGGATCAAAATACACTCTCAAACAGAGTCATAATTGCAGTTGTTAACCACGTGACGCAAATAACAATACATGCATGTCATTCTTTATTTTATATGCAACAATAAATTCCAAAACATTTGGGCACGAAATGTATGGCGAAATCTAATGAAAACTTATCGTAAGGCTCATGGGTCCGTGACTCCATTCACCGTAAGGAATTACTCACATTTCAACAATGTCAATGTTCCATCAACCGGTGATTATTGCTACTTACTTAGGTAGAGTTATTCTGCTGCTTAATGACATAAAAACTTACCTCCGTCTCCATGGGGCGTTGCTATCTTGTCCTACTTCAAAATTTCGCTGAGTGCAGGGCGCCTCGTTATTTAAATACGCATGTTGAGCAAACTACAAATAAAATCTGAAGTCTATCGTTAAAGCACTATCACTTGAAGTAAATCTACACTTTAAACAACGTTTGGCGACATTACAAGCGCGTTAATTCAAATAAGTTCCTCTCCCCGCTCACACCACACGCACCCACGTGGGCACACTTCCGGCAACTGAAGTCAACGGCTTTCCTAACGGTTTTCCTGCAAGGTCGAGCTATTTCATCTTCGTGGCGGACCGGCATGGCTAGAACACAAATGACGTCACACGACAATGCAGCTTGCTGATTGGCCGGGCATTGACTCAAACCACTGGACCTGAGCTGTGGTTCGCACCAGGGTTACAGAGTCAGAGTCAGAGTTGGGTGGAGTTGACAGTTGTGGCCGGAGTCAGAGTCGGAGTCGACTTTGGAAGCCGGTACTGGAGTCGGAGTCTGAGTCACCGAAAATCAATTGATACCGCAGCGTATCCGGACAAATCTTTGCATGGCATTTCTTCGTCGCGCAATTCTTCGTCCGCAAAACTTCGTCCGCTCATTTCTTCGTCTCCGCCTTTCTTCGTCTTGCATTTCTTCGTCTCGCATTTCTTCGTCTCGCATTTCTTCGTCTCGCATTTCTTCGTCTCCGCATTTCTTCGTCCGCGCATTTCTTTGTCTCGCATTTCTTCGTCTCGCATTTCTTCGTTTCGCATTTCTTCGTCTCGCATTTCTTCGTCTCGCATTTCTTCGTCTCGCATTTCTTCGCCTCGCATGTCTTCGTCTTGCATGTCTTCGTCTTGCATGTCTTCGTCTTGCATGTCTTCGTCTTGCATGTCTTCGTCTCGCATTTCTTCGTCTCGCATTTCTTTGTCTCCGTATTTTTTCGTCTCGCATTTCTTCGTCCGCACATTTCTTCGTCTCCGCATTTCTTCGTCTCGCATTTTTCCACAAATCTTCGTCCGCAAATTGACAGTGCAGCCTGCTGATGGGGCTATTGCCTATTTCATCTTCGTAGCGGACCAGCCATGGCTAGCACCAAACATGTGCATGGATCCGAGCGATGGATCTATGATCTCAGTGGATCTCGAAGCAAACTGCAGGTAACAGGTTAGAATCTATGATCCCATCGGATCCGTCGTGAAAAACTCATCTTGGATCTATGATCTCATACGATCTGACGATAAATCAAGAACATGGATCTATGATCTGAGTGGATCCCACCATGCACAACATTTGAAACCATGTTTTAAAGGGTTTCTGTGTCAATAAGTGCCACAAAACTATAATGGATTATGACGTGCGAGCACATAAAATCACTCAAACAGAACGGTTATGCGTTGCAACAAGTGTTTTTTTATTTCTGTGCTGACAAAAAATAAGTGAGGATCTATGATCTCACAGGATCTCAAGCAAAAAATGAGACTCGAATCTGTGATCCCTACGGATCTCTCGATAAATTTGAGAGCTGGATCTATCGGTTCCCCCCTTAATTGAAGATGTTCCGCCGCTATACTGCTATCATGAACCCTATGGGTGTCATTGCACTCAGTTGAGCGTTTTCGTAATCCGTGACTCGCTTATTAGGTGTAATTTGACCCTCAGTGGTGCCATAACATTTCCGGTGTCATTTGAACCCAATGGGGCTCAAATGACACCGGAATATTATGCCACTACCCAGGGTCAAATTACACTCAATAAGTCATTTGTACGGAATATTATGACACCACTGAGGATCAAATTACACCTATTAAGGGAGTCGTGGATTGCGAAAACGCTCAACTGTGTGAAATGACACCTATAGGATATAAAAACTCCGCATGATAGCGTCAAAAACGCTTAGATGTGTCATTTTACACTGACACCTTGCAGGATCTTTTGACACGACACCTAAAATGGGAGTCAAAATTTTGGGAGTCAAATGACCCTTGGGTATGTGATTCTGACCGAGATCAATTTACACTAAAAAAACGGTGTATGGCCACCGTTTTTCAGAATCGGATTACACCATGGGTGTCAGTTGATTCCCAAATAGGGGATCGTGATTCCCGGGGGGAGTAATTATTTTTCTCCGTGTATAGCAGCACGGGCCGCTAAGTTTAGGACTTGATTTTGACATTATTAAGGCCAGTCTGATAAAAACTCTGGTCGGTTATGAAAACTGCAATTCATTCTATGAAATGTAGTGGTCCGACAAGTCTTTTTGCTTTTTTCTAAAACAATTCGTTGAAAAATGAGTTATTAGATGCGTACTCATGCCAAATTTGTCCCGTTACCATGGCAACCTGAGTTTGTTTGGTCCCCAGAGTCGCGGTTACTAAATTCATTGTTGTCCTCAGTTTTTCGTCGGGAGCGTTCTACCTGGTTTACACAGCCTTGCCAGCACTCAAGATCATGGAAAAAAGGGTGGGATTTCACGGCTTTTTTCCACACGACCAAAACCCAATTTTGTGTGGCATTCCAACTCACGGCTTAATGCCAACTTCAAATTTAGATTTTCGGCATAAATTTTTATTCAATAATGCTTATGAACTACACCATTGAATTCGCCTCGAAAAGAGCTTTCATTTGATATACCTAAATATCAAAAAATGTATTAAAATTACCTCACCCTTTTTTCCTTTGCACGGCAGTGAAAGTGACCTGACCTAAGCTAAATTCAACTCAAAATAACCTTGAATGCCACAAACGACATCAGATTCGAAATATATGGCCTAAATTGACCATAAAACATGTGTCACGTGACCGACGCATGATATAATATTTCCGTGACCTGTGATGACCTGATCCTGACCTGAAAATAAAAATACAAGGTTGGTACCCTCAGGGTATCTACATAAAGCATCTGTTCACGAGTGTGTAAACAAAAAATGAGCCAGATCTGACGTGTAAGACGGCGGCCAGAGCCCAAAATGTGAACAAGCCAAAATACTAATAATTTTTGTTTTGACCTGACCTGTGATGTCATCGGCGACATCGAGGTCAATGAAATTAGGCTTCGTTCGACAGTTTTTCCGGGACTATCAGACACCGTTTGAATTTTGACGATCGGCCCAGTAGTTTCGGAGTTAGGAGGGGGGATATGAAGAGCTCCTCCAGTAGGGCGTGTTACACGCAGACTCCAGTGGGGCGCGGGTTAAACTAAGGCCTTTTCCTCCGTCATCTCTACTAGATAAACCCTCGCCCGCACATGCCATTTTCCCATCTTAGAACGCATATTGGGGGGGGGGGGTTGCCACCCCCCGCGCCATTTCGTTCCTGTTGGAGATAGAGCTTCGCGGTAAGACCAAAAAAGATTCTTTGGGAAGAGACGAATCCAATGATACCCAGTTTTACCTTCTCAGGTCAGTCATTGACCTTCCTGGTCAGGTCAAACTAAAAAATGTTGCCGTTTTGGGTCACCGTTGGATATCAAGTGCGCTGCTTAGCATATACCGATGACGGTGCCGTTTTCTGGTGCCAAGCCAGCTAGAACCTCTTTGTCACACTACCCGACCAGATTTTTGCTGCTGAGGTCATTTCAGGTCAAGTTAGGTCAAGGTCAATAATATATGTTTGTATGTCTGTAGCCGTTTTCACGACGGAACTTTCGCAGAGGAACCTATTTGATACCTGAAAAGTACCTACTCTTTGAGGCCTTAACATCCCTCAAACTGAAATATTTTATGTTCAAAACAATTTTAGAAGTTTAAATCCGGGCATTCTTTGCCCTTAAATCAAATATCTATTTACAAACACAGCAATTTTCGTTTCTAGTAGCACACCTGTGTGTGTCTGTGTGTATACTGATGTGTGCACCGAGTGTTTATGTGTCCATATTACATGAAATCATGATCTGAGAAGCTTTTACCAAAAATGCAATAAAAAAACTTCACGAAAAATAAATTCGGCTTGCCTAAAACGCAATTATTTTAGATGACCTAGGTTGACCTTGACCCTGACCTTGACATCTGTACATCGTCGAACAACATGTTCGATGATAGGTGGGAGGTAAGACTGGCAAAAAAGGCCGAAATCAGGGTGTCAAAAGCTCACAAGGCCCATAGCCAACGCAAGATGTTGAGAATTGGTCATTTGGGCCATGACATGACCTGAAAAACCAGGTCATATCTCCGAAACCATAAACTATAAGGTGATGTTCCGGCAACTTCACCAGGGGCACGGGAACTACTTTCAGAATATGCGACTGGTGCGTGTAAGGGCCGATGTAAGAATTTGAATAGGTTCTTGGATGCTATTTCCTGGCTGCTGAAAGAGTCTGTTTCAGTCACATTCACAATACCGACAAACATGGTACCGTAAAGTGGGGCTATTGGAAACGGATTTTACCGTTTTTGGCAAGTTTTTGGCCTCTCCCTTCAAAACGGTTGATATTTCCTATAGCATGTAAATTGCAAAAACGTAGTCCTCTGTAACCGCTTTCAAATAGGTCCGTTTTGGTTCAGCTAGCAGCCATAAAAAACTATTTTTTATTGAAGCCTGTCTCAAATAGCCCCATAGTGTGGGGCTATTTGAGACAGTTTTGGTTGCAAGGAAATTAAAGAAGAGGAATACTTGTCATAGATTTATTGGGCGTACGATATTGGCGTGCGAACGTAGGGGCCAAAAATGCGTGTCTACGACCGATTCCTTTTTAAGAGAAAAGAACCGCCAGAGCAGGAATCGATTCACCGACCTTTCGCTTACCACACCGAGACTAACCACTCGGCTACGACGACACATGGAATAACCATTATAGTTCGTTTTTCTTAAGTTTGCCCCTCACTGTAAACGTCTTTTTGAACACAGCACGAGAATTGCTAGCTGAATTACTGAGAAAACTGGTTGGCGCACATTGATTTGACCAGATTTGACAGACGATCAATTTGATCAAACTTATTTAATATTTCACAGACTCGTAGCTCGTATTTGCCAATACCTACAGCCCCACAGGGATAGACGACTTCTCAGGAATTATGTCTGAACTAATAAATAAATTGCACGGCGCTTAACCCGGCAGTTGCTGGGGTATTTCGCCACCCACCGTTTGCTGGGGGGGGGGGGGGGGGCGTTAAACGCCCCCAGCCGATAACTCGAGAACCAATAGGCGCAGCGAAACGCACGAGGCGGCAAACGAAAGAGCGCGACGAGACGCTTCAGATGAGTACTTTAAAGTTGAATTTTGAGGTCACAGGTCGGGTCAAGGTCAGGTCAAACACCTGAAATCGGGCTTTCAGTAGCATGGACTTCAGGACTTCGCAATGGGCGCCTCTCGCCATAAACTCTGTCAAAACGGTGCACAATCCATCTTATAAGGCCTACAAGAGTGTCAGCTCCATATAGGGGTCAGTCAAGCATAGGTCAGGGTCAAGGTCAGGTCAACCGGGTAGGCACATATCCCCGAAAATCAAAACTGATATTCGCAGCCTGTGACACATGTTTTATAGGTAATTTGGGGCGTAGAACACGATGGTGACATTCATTTTATCATATGTGTACGTGTTTGACTCAAAAAGTTCAATTTAAGAAATTCATGTATCATGGTCGTGAAGTAGTCACGAAAAATTGCCAAGATTCAGTTCAAGATTTTGGAAAATGCGGAACGATAATCAATAATCGAAGATAGCCATTTGATTGACCATGGTATTGGCAGTCTAATGGCGTTTACGGCATGTCTGTATGTCTATTATGTGATTTTATATGATTTTTTGAACATATGCCGTTTTTGGTCGAAAACTCAGAAATCATGACGTCACTAAAACCTCGATATCTCAAAAATTTTCCGACCGATTTTTTTGAAACTTTGTCACAATAAACTTCAATCAATTCCCTACAGGTACCCAAAATTTGGCGCGCCTGCGGCGTGCCGTTTTTATGCTATAGCCCGGCGAAAAAAGTGGGGGCGTTTAACGCCCCCCCCCCCCCAGCAACTCGCGGGTTAACATAACGTTAAATCGTCGGTGTTCAAAGCTTAGGTATTTTGAAAATATTATTCATATCTGCAATACAATGTGCGCCAACCAGTTTTCTCAGTAATTCAGCTAGCAATTCTCGTGCTGTGTTCAAAAAGACGTTTACAGTGAGGGGCAAACTTAAGAAAAACGAACAATAGTCATATACAATTGGAAAAAGTATCAACTCAAATCTAGCCTCAATGCATGCATTGTCGCGTCGGATGGCTATGACGTCGCACTAGAGATGTCGCTAGTTGGTGGGCCGATTCGTGTAACACACTTGGCGAATACGCGGGCGGGAACAGGAACGCTGCACCCGGTGTTGTGCCGGCTCCACGGCTGCTCCTGGTGACGTCGACACCGCTGATCAGCCGTCCAGCAAGAGCCGCAGCGAGACGGCAGCAAGCCGTCACCATGGGGCATCGAGCATGGCTAAGTATCCAAGAGTTACCCGTCATGCTCTCAGAAGACTCCGCCAATCCTCTCGGGGCGCTATGTGCCGCCTTGGAACGATGGCGATGCTGGAGGCTAGGGCTCAGACACCGATGCCGGCGCTTCCAGCCGCCCACCGCGAAAATCGACCCCCCGACGACGGATCACTCAAATCTGCACGTCGCCGACGAGCGGCTCCGTCTGGGGGACTGGGCGACGGATGACGGATAAGGACACTGCAAGCAGAGCACGTCAAATTAAAAAAAAATCAACAAAAAATGTGTCTATCGGATGCACATGGAGTTTAGGAACACGATGGTGCTATTTATATTGGTGTGCGATGTGCGAAATATGTACTGAAAAATTGATTTTAAAAAATCATAATACCTAGTGAAATTCTTGCTATAATGCGTACCTAGGTATAACTTAGCCATTTTTGAATATATCTGGCTTAACACGCGCACCGACGGGGGGGGCGGATATCCGCCCCCCCCCCCGAGGTTTTTCGCGAATAGCGGGAAAACCGCGACGCGTAGCACCTGACCTGAAAGTGGCCTGACTGTAGGTAAATTCAACTCAAAATGACCTCCAGTGACGTAAACGACATCAAATTCGAAATGTATGGCCTAATTGGACAATATAACATGTGTCACGTGTCCGACCATAGACCTCTGTATACAGAGGTCTATGGTCCGACCTAAAAATCAAAGTACAAGTATGGTACCGTCAGGGTACCTATCCTCTGTATACAGAGGTCTATGGTCCGACCTAAAAATCAAAGTACAAGTATGGTACCGTCAGGGTACCTATATTTAAGCATTTGTTCACGAGTATGTAAACCAAAAATGAGCCTGATCTGTCTTGTAAAACGGCGACCAGAGCCCAAAATGTGGACATGCCAAACATCGATAATCTTTACTTTGACCTGACTTGTGAAGTCATCGGTGACCTCGAGGTCAATGAAATTAGGTTTCTATCGACAGTTTTCCGGGGCTATCAGACGCCGTTTGAATTTTGACGATCGGCCCAGTAGTTTCAGAGTTGGGAGGGAGTCTTTGAATAGCCCCCCCCCCCCCCCCAGAAGGGCGCGTTATGCGCAGACCCCAGTGGGGCGCGGGTTAAAATTGGGTATCATCGGTTTTCTCTCGTCACGGGCAACACGCTCTTTTTTCCGCAAAAATCTAGCTTGATCAGGGGCCGAACGGCAAAGGGGTTTAATGCCCCCCCCCCTATACGTTCATGGCTGGGAAACACACCAATACTGGGGAGGGCTCATTCCTGTCATCCTTCCGAATATGAAAAGACCTTGTGAGACCAGAAGGGCCTTACCCTACAAACAAACGACCACCTTCCAAACGGTGCTCCGGGGGGGGGGGGTCGGCTGATCTGCCGGCCTGGCACCGCTCCTGCCCTGTGACCGCGCTCGGCGCCCGCGGCCTGGCACCGCTCCTGCCCTGTGACCCGCGCTCGGCGCCCGCGGCCTGGCACCGCCCCTGCCCTGTGACCCGCGCTCTGCGCCCGCGGCCTGGCACCGCCCCTGCCCTGTGACCCGCGCTCGGCGCCCGCGGGGCAGCCACCGCGCCGGAGCTCAGTGCCGCGCGAGATGGGGCGGAGGGCGGGCGGCTGCGGTGCGTCCGTCTGTGGCGGTCTGTGGCGGTCTGTGGCGGTCTGTGGTCGCGCTGAGCGGTCTGTGGCGGTCTGTGGTCGCGCTGAGCGGTCTGTGGCGGTCTGTGGTCGCGCTGAGCGGTCTGTGGCGGCTCGTGGTCGCGCTGAGCGGTCTGTGGCGGCTCGTGGTCGCGCTGAGCGGTCTGTGGCGGTCTGTGGTCGCGCTGAGCGGTCTGTGGCGGTCTGTGGTCGCGCTGAGCGGGTGGTGTGGCCGTGGCCGGAGCGGGTGGTGTGACCGTGGCCGGAGCGGCTGGAGAGATGCGCCACCTTCTGAGACGCTCGCAGTCAGAACAGGTCAGTGGAGACGGACTGGGGGAGCGGACAGGTAGGGAGCGCATCCTCACCTCGCCGGCATGAGACGCCCAAAAAGCCGTCTGAGTACCTAAGATGCCGGAGTAGGCCCGTTTTGCGCCCTCGGAGACCAGTGTGGGCATAGGTGGCGGAACGGGGGGCACCGGGGCACCGTGCCCCCTTGAATTCTGCAAGGGGGCACCAATAGCAAGGTGTCCCCCTTAAATTTGATGTATGATCAGGGGCGGATTCGGGAAAACTCCAAGGGGAGGGTCATGAATCGAAGTGGTGCCCCTGCCTTTACCCAAAATTAAAACCTCAACGGATTTCGGCCACTTAATTTTGGTGGTGCCCTATTTTCAGTTTTTTTTTATTTTCTTTATTTTTGGTTAATCATGTGATGACTGGTGCCCCTGCTAGGCCGCTGGTGCCCCTGGAAAGACTGTGGTACCTACCTACCCTACCCCCTGACAAGCCTACGGTGGGCCCTGACATGACTTAGATGCCCATGGGCCCTGACAGGCCCGTGGTGCCCCTGACAGGCCTGTGGTGTCCTTGCTAGGCCTGTGGTGTCCCTGGGCCTTGGCAGGTCTGTGGTCCCCCTGGCTAGCCTGTGGTGCCCCTGTTAGAACGCAGGTGCCCTTGACAGGTTTGTGGTGCCCCTGACAATCCTAAAGTGTATTCCTTTTTGCATTCCTTACGCGTATTTGTATTCCTTACCTAAAGTTTGCATTCCTTACGCGTTGCTGTGCACTTTAAAGGTAGTGTGCCACCTTCGAATGATTTCCCATTTTATTTTCCTTAGGATAAGAAGCTTCTGTTTTTACCTAATATCGCAAAAAAAAATCAAAAATGGGCCTAAAATAGTGCTTTTTCGCCTAAAAGTTTATCGGTTTTTCGATATGCATAACAACTGTAGTGGGCTGACCTGCAAACAGGCGTCGGCAACAATCACGAATGCGGCGCACATGTGACAATAAGTCACATGGTGCTGGCTTGGCACCAGAAAACAGCATCGTCATCGGTATTTGATAAGCAGCACACTTGATGTCCAACGGTGACCCAAAACAGCAACATTTTTTAGTTTGACCTGACCTGGAAGGTCAATGACTGACCTGAGAAGGTGAAACTGGGTATCATTGGATTCGTCTCTTCCCAAAGAATCTTTTTGGTCTTTACCGCTAAGCTCTATCTCCAACAGGAACGAAATGGCGCGGGGGGGGAGGTGGCAACCACCCCCCCCCCCAAGTGCGTTCTAGGATGGGAAAATGGCATGTGCGGGCGAGGGTTAAGAAAACTTGATCATAATCTTATACTGCGGCAATTGTAGTTCTGTACTTCTTAAAAAGCTGAAACTCTGCTTGAGGCTCATGATGAATAAAATTGATATAAGAATAACCAGTAACCTCATAATATAAATCAGAAATAGGAGCCAAAAAGTTATATTTAAAAATATCGAATATTTCGCTCCTGGAGCTTCGTCAGCGATAATTACAGAAAACTTTTCTTCTGTAATTTTTTTTCTGTAATTATCGCTGACGAAGCTCCAGGAGCGAAATATTCGATATTTTTAAATATAACTTTTTGGCTCCTATTTCTGATTTATATTATGAGGTTACTGGTTATTCTTATATCAATTTTAATTGTAGTTCTGCTTACGGTTGCCTCTTTATGATACGGGCCACCACCACCTCCAATGCGCTGGAGCTCTGGCGTTCTACCCCTCCCCGCTACGGACCGGCCCTCGGGCTAGGTGTGTTAGTACTGAGCGCAAACCTGTAGTAGTCACGTGAGTTTCATTCACGTAGCGGGAACGGAAGCTATAGGCGATACCAAGGACGGGCTCTGGGGAGGCAACCGGCGCGGAAAAATAGCGCACGATTGTAGTTTTGGAAGAATATCTGTTGCGGTAAGAGGAGTTATACAAAACATACGTCCTAGGAGCAAACATGTCTTATTCCTCTATACTTTGCACTACATTTCCTTTCTCCAATGGCCAGCACTTAGCAAATAATAGCGCAATTCTAAATTGGTAATATATGTGTACAGTAGCAATTGCGGGTCCCTGTACGATCTATCGTGGAATGCCCCTACTTCTACACGGAGAAAATTTAAAACACTGCTAACGGTGTAAGTGGTTAAACTGCATACCCACGGGTGTTTTTAAAAGGTGTCAGATAACACTTATATGAGCGTCAAGATACACCATTGTACTATCCCTAAGGGTGTCCAGTTTCTGTACTGTGGTGTCATACTAGGGTGACCCTTTTTGCAACTTTTTTTTAGAAGTTAGCCAGCACGCCCCTAGATCGACGTGGCTTGATGCCCTGAGTACGAAAATACCATTTTTGACCATAAATTTTGAATTTGGAAGCCGGCCCCAAAATTTAAAGATGGGAAAATGAGCATATTTTTTGCGATTCTGGCACTTTCGGTGCAGGTATTCGATAGTTGCTATTTAAAAAGCATAGTGAAATGGCATAATATAAGTTACGAAACTGATTCTGCGCCGGCATGGCAAGTTTCATACATCTACACCCGTTTTACCGCTTTTTATCGCTGTTTTTTTCCGACGAGAGTCAGCCGCCCGCAGCTCCCGAGTTTCATAGATCTGTCCATAGATGGCAGCACAATGGGCTTCACGTCTCGGCTTTGGGGAAGGTTTTCAGAGTGTCTTTTAGTGTTGTTTCCATTCCAGTATGAAGGAACTGGCATTTTTTATGTTTTTGTCGCCATTAGCCCTATATTTGATCACATTTGTAATATATTCCAGCTTGAAAACTACACAATTCAGCGAAAAATCGCATTTAACTCGCGGTTGTTTCCAGTAACGTGTCTAACGGCAAATGAGAGCTGTCACTCTGACCATGGGCTCTGGAACCTTTGGGACCTAGGAAATGGAACATGAGAGCACTGGGGCACCGTGTCCGCTTTAACTATGACAATAAATACTAATTATCCCATGGACGTTGCCAGGAAAGTGTGAGAGTTTGCAGCGTCTCTCGGCCATTTAACGGCGCTGTGCAGCCTGAAAAAGACAATTGTCTACAAATGAGATCTGTATTGCACGAGCTACCGCACTGTGTGCCCATAACATACTTCACATAAAATACGACGGACGCACAGCGCCAGACAAGCAGCGCTCATCACAGCGGGACGACGGAAAACACAGCATTGTATGTACAAGGTCTTTGCGCAGTAAATAAGTTTCTTATCGTCCGTGCCTGGCTTTTCCTGTCGCCCCGACCGGCGCGCCCGACTCCCGGTCTGCTGCTGAATTTGGTGCATTCAGCTCTCCGAGCTGTCTATCCCTCCTTCTCTGCTGTGGTTTTGACTGGGCGGTACTTCTTCTTCACCACCTGTCCTGGGTTTCGCCTCCTCCACGCCAGCTTGTTTAGCGCATGGCCGTCCTGTCGCCGAGCCCCTCTGACCTGCCCGGCCGCCTCCGTCGTCACTTTGACGGCTCGCTCCGTGGACTGCGTATGGCACGGCAGTCCGGTCAGGAGCGGAGTCTCCAAAAACTTCTCCAACTGGTCTCCGGTCATCCCTTGGGTCAGCGGCGGCTCCAGCGTGGCGTGGTCGAGGTCCACCAGGCTCCAGTAGGTCGCCGCTGAATCGTTCAGCGCCGTCGTGGCGCCCACGGACCCAGGGACTCGGAAGGGCCGCACGAGGCCCGGGACTGGTGACTCGCGTGTCGCTCGGATCCGCTTGATGACACCGACTGCTTCGGTCCGAACGGTAGGGTCGGCGTCGCCGAGCATCGCGAGTAAAACGTTCTCTTCATGCGCCATAAAGGCGTTGCGGCGCACGCTGCACTGTAGGCCGGCAGCCCGAAAAAGCGCTAGAAATTCCCCCAAACTGACTGTCGGCAATATGAGCAAAATAGGTATCATTTAATCCCAAATTGATCGAAGAATACGATTCCGATGCCAGTTTTTCCCTAAGGTCAAAATTTAGGTCGTTAGTTGTCACCAAACACAAGACAATTTAGACTCTCTAGTGGCCACCACATTAACCGATTTTCATGATGATCTTTAGTGGTAATTTATTAGCTGACCAATCGTCGTTTTGAACGAAATTTCCTGTCAGACCAGTTCAGGGCACTGTTGTTCACTGTGCCAACATCATTCTCACATATTGCATCGCTTTTCTGCAAGATAAGCTAGCTTTTTGCAAGCAGCTGCAAGACGTAATAAAAAATCATATCTAATTTTTTAATTAGACTTTTATAAAAATGTGATTTCGAGCAGCTAAAAATGAACATTTTATACTAGCCTCTGACTACTCATCTTTCGTTCCATATAGGTGCTTTGCTGCTTTTCCCTGCTACTTTTCGAGATATGCGCCAGTAAACCACATGATGTAGGGGCAATTGTCACCTCGCCGCTCTACTGAAGTCCCGGCGCTCTTTAAAGCGCTGAAAGTTGTGAAAAACAAACGCGTATAATCTGAATAAAATATATGTCCCTGAGCTCAGAATTGATCAACGCACACAATGCTGTCAAAATTTTTGGGCCGGACTAAAAAATTCAGTCATTATTAACCCCCAAACACAAGTCAGTGATAATCAACAACAACTTGCTCTTTAGTTAGACTTTTTGAGAAATGTTATTTCGAGCCGCTAAAAATGACCATGCCATACAAACCATTAATCATCTTTCTGTCATGCCCTACTCGCAATTTTTGCTAATGCCTGCTACTCTTCGAGGTCACGTGACCTCACCATTAAAAGTAAATGGGGAAATAAGGAAACTGTTGTTTTTGCGCATGGAATGATCTCAAACTATCTCAAGCACACGGAATCGTGATTTCATGCACTCCTTGCAAGATCTGATGCTTTACGTTTGCATTTTTGACCTTCCGTGACGTCATTTATGACGTCACTACGGTCATAGGAGTTTCTCGTCAATAACTCATGATCAAATTGAGCCAGCGGCTCGGGAAAGCCACCAATGGACTCGGAAAGACCTCCCGAATCGAATGATATGCAATACGACTTCCTTCAATTAAGTTCGTGGCCTGATGGGCTCTGACCTGACCTTGACTCGAGGTCAACACCTTAAGTTGACCTCACCCGGACAAAAAGTATACCATTCGACGCGCCTGAGCCAGGCAAACACGATGGTGCCAAAATCGCTGCCCTGCGGCCATTTTTTGCGAAATTATTTACCAAAAACCAAACCCTACCTTGGGCTTTTTGACTTCACCTCAGAGTTACCGGTTGACCTGGGACCTTAGAATCGGGTATCAATCGTTCCGTCTTGAAACAGCGCACACGCTTGTTTTTTCCGCGAGGCTCTAGCTCCATTAGGGGCGAAACGGCGAAAAGGGGTCGTACCAACCCTCCCCCCTCGGCCGGCCGAGGGGGTGGGGGGTCCGACAATAGGTCCGGCGAGGGTTAAGCAGCCCCACTTTGTTTTTAGCATGTTTGCTTGTCACTGAGATCAACAACTCAATCACAGATAATTTCTAGCACTTTTCCGGGCCCCCGGCCCAGTGTGCGCTGGCCCGGAGCACCGGCAGGTCTTCAGGTCGGCAGTAGCGCTCCTGGCGGCGGAGCTCGGCGTGGAGGTGTGGCGCAGCGTGGACAGCATCGGACTTGTGCTTTATGGCCATCACCGTTGGCACATAAACACAGCACACGTACACCGCCAGGGCCGCCAGAGCATCGCCGGGTCGCTCCTGCGCCATGTAGTGTCGCAAGAGGCGACTTTGGGCGGTGTGCCAGCGGGCGGCGTAGAGCTTGCCGTGTGCCGCCGCAGCCACCCGTGGTGGGACGTCGTCCTCCGTCACGACCGCTCGAGCGGTCTCGTAGAGCAGTCGCAGGTCACTGCTGAGACTGTGAACCACAGCCGGTGGGAGGCTGGGGAAGTCGGGACAAGCCAGCCGAGGGAAACTCTTAATAGCCAGCTTCTGGACGTCCCCGGCTATTTGTCGTCCGATGGGTCCGGAGAAGGTTGAAGGCCCGGTGGTCTTGCCGTCCAGATGGTGGAAGAGCGCACGGAATGGCAGCTCGGCGTGGTGGCAGACAGACCAAGCGTTGCAGCGGACGGCCCAGCAGGCGCTCGAAACAGGCCATCTGACCCATCTTCCAACCAGTGACCTGCCAATGAGGCCCAGTGACGCGTTAGCTTATGACAGTTTTATACAATTATTTAGAGTTAAAAACTCGACCGCTGTGGAATGAACTTGGGTGTCGAGCTCCATTTAAAATTTGTTTGTCTGAAATGAAACAAAGAAAAGTTTTTAAGACAGTACATAGGTACCTTTTTCAGTTATATTCGACGAAAGATCATTTCTGCCAATACTAGGAACTTAACAATTTGTGAATTAATAATTGATGTGCGTTTTCGGCGTTGAAAACGTAGCATGCAAAATGCAATCTATTATTTCTCATACCTGATTTGCTCCGTCGCCACCGAAGGCGGTCAGCCTCTCGCAGCTGACGCCTCGTTCCGCCAAAAAGGCGAGCAGCTTGTTGGCGTAGACCTGACCGCTGTGGGCGCTGTGTCTTTCTCCCGGCTCGCAGGAGAAATGTCCGATGTGGATGTCGCCGGGGTGCATATTGATCGTCACGTTGCCAACAGTGCGGCTGCCGCCTGGACTCAGCTCCTTGTCCTGGCGGCCGTCGCAGAACAGGGACGTACATGCAGCTGTGTCTGCCGCCAGGCCTTGGAGCTTGTCCTCACGGCACTTGTCCAGCGAGTTCTGCACTTTCCGTTTCGTTACAAGTCCGCTGTTTGGGAAGCCCAACAGGCCCAGGTCTTCCTTTAGAGCTGTTAAGATTTTTGATCCTTTCCTAGCCCCCACGTGACTTGCGTCTAGAGCTTCGGCTGTTGCACGGAGAGGCTGCGATCCCTGCTGTGTGGCCTTTCTCGGAGGTTGGTAGCTGTCGTCCGAGTCTTCGCTGGAGCAGTCTGCGCTGCTGGCCTCCTCCCCCATCCTCCTGTCTCCGGCAGCGATGACCGCCGTAACAGCAACGGCAGCGGCGCGCTTGCAGCGACCGGCGGTGTGGTCGGCGACGGCTACGGCTGCGTTCTGGTGGTCAGGGCCGCGGCTGGGCCCAGCCGTGTCGCGTCCGCGCTGTAGCAGCCTTGCCTCAGCAGCCCGGCGTGCCTTGGAACGCCACCGTGCGATCGTTGCGGTCCTGTGAAACGGAAAAAACGCAATTGTCAATTCGAAATTGAAACTTGGGGATTATATCGGTGCAAAACACATAAATATCATAAACATGTATTTATCTGCCACTTACCAGTCCACAGGTCCAATATAAAGACGCCGCTTGGTGCGCTGGTCCTCGAGGAATTTCAGGTCTTCCTTCGACACGGGCTTCTGCGACCCCCTCCTGATATCGAACAGCCGACTCATCTCTGCTGATTTAGCGGTGACAAGCTTGCCCTTTCTTGCTCCGTGTTTTCGAACCATATCCTTCGTCTTCCACAACGTGTGAACCTTCTTGACAACCCGGAATCTCGCCAGGGTCGGCAGCGATGCGCGTCTCCAGATATCGAGGCACTCGTCCCCCACCTGTGCCAACAACGGTGACATTGCGACGCAAGATTCAGCCACACCCCTTTCGTTTCTCTCATCTGACCTTAAATGCAAAATTCTGGCCACTATGTCTCGACACGTCGGAAGCTGATTTTTGGGAAGATTCGCTGGCTTGATGCCAAAGAGATGGTGTTTTTTTTTTTTTTTTTTTGGTAGATTGCAAAGCCCGCCGAGTACCCGCCATGGCGAAGCTGTGTCAGCGACTGCCGCCCTTAATGAGATTGACCCATTACGTGCGAGCGGCGCCTCGGGCGCTGACATGTGACCTAGAGCTGCTGGATTTATTTATGACGAACCGCAATTTTCTAAATCTGAACAAAGCATCTACCTTGCTAGTAGCAATGTCCCTCGTAACAGACTGAGTGCTCCCGCAAGTGGTTGAAAGGGAATAAACATGCATACCTATAACAGTTGTTATACATACTATATAGGATAAAATATAAGACTAATGGAGACAAAAACATAAAAATATGAATTTTTAATGCGAATATGGAAATGACAATAAAAGACACACTGAGAGCCCTCCATAAAGCCGGTACTCAAAATCCACACACTTTAAAACACGTTATTGAGCATAAAAACGCATCATCGCTTTCGGGCACGCGTGTTTTTCATGCTTCAGTATGCATGCAAGGTGAAATGAATGTGATGGAAATGTGGTAAACATCGAAATGTACAAGTTTCCTTCTGCTGAAGAGGAAATAATAATACAAACCACGCCGAGAGCCAATCACAGGTGTCCCGTCCATGGTACGAATGTGCAGCCATCTACTGACCGGTTCTGAAAGCTCGAGCTAAACGGGCGGCCGACGCTCATCGGAAAATCTTCGATAAAAACTGGTAAAATGGGAGTAGAGGTATGAAACTTACCATGCCGGCGCAGAATTAGTGTGGTAACTTTTATTATGCCATTTCACTATGCTCTTTAAATAGAAACTATTGAATAGCTGCACCGAAAATGTCAGAATCGCAAAAACAGGCTCATTTTTCCATCTTTAAATTTTGGGGCGGGCTTTCAAATTCAAAAATTCTGGTCGAAAATGGTATTTTCGTGCTCAGGGCATCAAGCCACGTCGATCTAGGGGCGTGCTGGCTAGCTTCTAAAAAAAAGTTGCAAAAAGGGTCACCCTAGTGTCATACACCCCAGACAAGGGTGCGTTTCGACTCCCCTCAGACACCCTATCTACACTTATAATGGTGTCACCAAGATAACACCCGTAGGGATACTGGGGGGAATAATCGCTTGGGTGTGTGTTAAACTGCATTCCCACGGGTGTAATTTAAAGGTGTCACAACGCTTATAACGGTGTCACCAAGTTGACACCCATAGGGATACTGGGGGGAATAATCGCCTGGGTGTGTGTTAAACTGCATACCCACGGGTGTAAATTAAAGGTGCCACAGCGCTGCTTACACTTATACCGGTGTCACCAAGTTGACACCCACAGGGAGCCCACAGGCTCCATATACTCCATGACACCCTGTGTGTGTCATGGAGTATATGGGCGTGGATATATGGGCGAGTATATATCATGGAGTATATGACTCCATGGCACCCTGTGGGTGTCATGGAGTATATGGGCGGCTCCATCAGTTCTAAGTTCTGAGTCACTTCTGGCCATCCACAGAAAGAAGCATTGAGAGCTTTGCCATTGTATATTGGACCAACAGTCACCATCACGAATGACTATGAACACATATGATCACATCGTTGCATGGATTGTTACAATGACAATTTTACTAAAATCCTTTTTTCAAGAAATACAGTAATGATTAACCCGCGAGTTGCTGGGGGGGGGGCGTTAAACGCCCCCACTTTCTTCGCCGGGCCATAGCAGAAAAACGGCGCGCCGCAGGCGCGCCAAATTTTGGGTACCTGTAGGGAATTGAT
Organism: Amphibalanus amphitrite; assembly: GCF_019059575.1. Lineage (NCBI taxonomy): Eukaryota > Metazoa > Arthropoda > Thecostraca > Balanomorpha > Balanidae > Amphibalanus > Amphibalanus amphitrite. Next base: position 1,394,790 of record NW_024881556.1, read on the forward strand.
TGAAGTTTGTTGTGACAAAGTTTCAAAAAAATCGATCAGAAAATTTTTGAGATATCGAGGTTTTAGTGACGTCATGATTTCTGAGTTTTCGACCAAAAACGGCATATGTTCAAAAAATCATATAAAATCACAGAATAGACATACAGACATGCCGTAAACGCCATTAGACTGCCAATACCATGAACAAGCAAATGGCTATATTCGATTATTGATTATCGTTCCGTATTTTCCAAAATCTCGAACTGAATCTCGGCAATTTCTCGTGACTAGTTACTTCACGACCATGATACATGCATTTCTTAAATTCAACTTTTTGAGCCAAACACGTACACATATGAGAAAATGAATGTCACCATCGTGTTCTACAACCCAAATTACCTATAAAACATGTGTCACAGGCTGCGAATATCAGTTTCGATTTTCGGGGATATGTGCCTACCCGGTTGACCTGACCTTGACCCTGACCTATGCTTGACTGACCCCTACATGGAGCTGACACTCTTGTAGGCCTTATATGATGGATTGGACACCGTTTTGACAGAGTTTATGACGAGAGGGGCCCATTGCGAAGTCCTGAAGTCCATGCTACTGAAAGCCCGATTTCAGGTGTTTGACCTGACCTTGACCCGACCTGTGACCTCAAAATTCAACTTTAAAGTACTCATCTGAAGCGCCTCGTCGCGTTCTTTCGTTTGCCGCCTCGTGCGTTTCGCTGCGCCTATTGGTTCTCGAGTTATCGGCTGGGGGCGTTTAACGCCCCCCCCCCAGCAAACGGGGGGTGGCGAAATACCCCAGCAACTGCCGGGTTAACATCAAAATTAACATAAAGTGGATTTAGTGATCCAAGCTTTCTCCTTCAGTAGCAATGGAATGATCACATGTTTCATTTGCCAGACACTTGAGTAGGTACCTGATGCACATTACCATCTGCATAGCATCTTAAGCATAGTAAAGCTGCCCGAGTCCATTCATTCTAGATTTTTTACTTGATAGTTAGCACAAACTTATCTTGCTGTTGTAACTTATCATTCAATATTCATACCAATAGATCAATATGCACTCATCAGTCAACATTTTCTGGCATGATACTGCTCAGCGTGCTCTTCAGTATTCATCCAAGATATCCTGCAATATTATAGCTAGTTTTCGGCCAATAATGATGAGCTCTTTTAATTTTAATTTTTCTTGCTGATATGTAAGCCCGATCAACTTGCGTTCATCAACCAAAATTTTATAACTTCAAGTTCAACTTGATATTGATATCAATATTGCTCAGAGTCAGGACCTCTGTCAGCCTCCATGATGCTGGGATTGTTTTCAGTCAACATGCTTCTTAAATATGATATAAGTCAATCTTAAAGGATTCAAAACATCCAACAAAACGACGTACAAGAGTACGGAAACCACCAGATAAACTTGAAAAGGGCCTTGGAACAGAGCCAAGTGGTGCTCCATTTGTTTGTTTACAATGATTGCAGTGCTGATGTATTTTTAGGACTCTGACGGTCGGCTTAAAAAAATGAAACGTTTTTACAAAAGTTGTAGGACAAGTAATATTTATCTGAAAGAACTAAAATATTCAAAAGCTAAACACTATGAAATACATGAATCAGAACGAAAAAGTAACCAAAAAATCCAGCCTAATCACCGGCTCCTAAAACTGTCGCAAAATCAGCACTTTTCCCCGCAACTCGTTGTCCAGACGTAAATATGCCTTTCTGGTAGGCGCCAGTATGTGAGGGGTTGTAATGATGCGAAGGGTGATGTGCTGTCAGGTGTTCCACAGGGAAGTGTGTTGGGTCCGATGTTGTTTAACTTGTACATGAATGATTTACCCACCGTTGCGTCTGAATCAGGATCAATAATTCAATACGCCGATGACACTCGGTGATGGTTTCGGGACCACCAATCGAACTAGATACTGTGATAGGTCGCCTTCAGACCCTTCTTCAAAGGCTTGGTGTGTGATTCTCCCGGAACCGCCTTTCTGTAAATTCTGCCAAATCACAAGTCACTGTTTTTGGCACTAGATGTGTTTTGAAAAAGATAAATTTGAAGAGTGTACATGTATTTGATACTGTGGTACAAGTTAAGCCGTCTCTAATTAGTTTGGGCGTTACTTTAGACAGCTGTCTGACGTGGAGTAGCCATATCGACACTGTCGTTGGCAAATGCATAGGCATGCTGATACGCCTGAGTCACTTGCGTCACATTATGCCCTTGAAAACTATTGCACTGCTTGTTAATTCGTTAGTTCTTCCACATATCCGTTTCTGTGTTTCTGTATGGGGGTATTGTGGCTTGGCACAGGGGAAAAGGATATCTAAAATTGTAAAATTTGCTCGGCGTATCACGGGTCGTGAGAGTGCGAATGTGGCATGGCGAAGAGACTTAGCCTTCGAACATAACATTGCTGCATTGAATATAATTCGTCAGTGTCTGCTTTTTCCGGAGACTACAGTCTACAACACCATTGATATCCTCGCTCTTTGTAACTAGAAGATCTGACCGTGAGACAAGACAGTCGGAGAACCTAGATCTGGTTGCTCCGCGAACAGATTTTATGAAATATTCACTGTCATATCATGGCTCTAAATTGTGGAATAGTTTGCCCACTAGAATGAGGAATGCCTCAAAATTTGAACTGAAACAGTACCTCCTAGCAAAAGCAAACACTGACAACTGATGACCACGTTTCACCCAATGTGTGCGAATGTACAGGTCACCGCTAAAGTAATGTGGGGTTCTACTGTGATCGAACAAAACATAGCGCCATTCCTTGACGGTAAGATATATCGTCAAAAGCGAGGATCGCACAGCTTCGTATTTCAGATTGACAACTTTCTCTAATGTGTCACCATTCTACCTGCCACAGCATGCTCGTTATCATCGAAAAACTGAAATATCGAGCCCCTTGGAGCACCCCGGAGTCATGTTTCTGTGACCGCCACTGAACACAGAGTTGTAAACCTACGCGCGTGCGTACTACGCAATAGTAAGGAGTCATTGCTGGACCCTCCAGTAGAGAGTAGCCCTGCCATCGATGATCCGGACACCGGCATCGGCAGATAGGAGCTGCTCTCTGACAGGCGAGGAGGGGGAGGGTCTGAGCCCTGAGGTGGGGAGGGGTTGACCGCGGGGCTACTGGCCGGTGCAGTGGGAGGGGTGGGTGGAGGTAGGGTGACAGGGACACCAGCCTCAGGGCAACAGTGAGCTTTGACCCGAGGCATGCGAGAGCGATGCCCGATGCCATTTTGTGAAGCAGCCAGCGTGTCACGGATTCACGTGGGAGCTTTGACTGAAATAACTATCAAGGCTACAGTTTTGAAGATAGAAAAAAAAACAGCATTTGAGAGAAGATGTTCGTAATGAGCAGTTGTAACTTACTACAATACCAGATTTACCATTTATTTTAAGAATATTTGAATGAATTGATGTTTTGCATAACAATAGCCAATCAGAATACGTTAAATTTTAACCACCTGTATAGTCTAATTCTGTAAAATATTTGTGCATTGGCTTCGGTTGTCCGCCGAACTTTTTTGTTCATTGAGGGCCTCATCGACATGACCTGTATTACAAGATTTACGCTGTAGCAAAATCCTACGCTAGCTGTATGAGTAGAAATGCTGTATGACAAAGGCACGGGCGCCCGACAATTAAAACTGGGTCGAGGGAGGTGGAGGCCGGCCAGAGGCCATGCTCGTATCGCTCACCCTTGACCCCTTCCACCGCCCCCGGCGGATACTCAACAGTGCGCTCATTGGCTCATTGGTTTGTCTCAGTGAGCGCCAATCACAGTCAGTTCAGTGTGCGTGCTGCGTGTGAGAGCACAGCGAAGCACGATACCGCCATAACCATATACATGGAAGAGGCCTTCTGGACGAAGTTGCCAGTTAATAGGGTGGGGGGAGAAATTCGACATACAAATAAGTTTCTAAAATAAAATGGTCAGTGAATGAATTGTCATCCAATCATCTCTTAGCTTCAGCTCAACACGGTTTTAGGCCACGACACTCAACAGAAACTGCATTGCTCAGCGTATCCGACCATATTTTATCTGCGACAGACAGAGGTGATCTTACTCTACTCTGTCTGATAGATTTAAGTAAATGTTTTGACGTTATCGACCATTCCAAACTATTGACCAAACTAGAGCAGCATGGAGTTGACGCTGAATGGTTCCGCTCTTACCTATCAAACCACACAGAGTGTTTCCATCACTGACCCTGTTTCTGGTCGAAGGTGCCTCTCGCGACCGCTGCGAAACAGTGTGGGGGTGTACCAGGGGTCTGCCCTCGGGCCATTGTTGTACACAGTGTTCGCCAATGACCTGAGCCTCTGCGCGCCTGATGCCCATGTCGTCCAATACGCCGATGACACGCAAGTGCTTGTGTCCGGCGGTAAGGATGACATTGCGGCTCTGGTAGGGCGCATGGAGAGCTCCCTCACGTCTTTGGACGTGTGGTTCAGGGCTAATGCCCTGAAGGTGAATGCCTCGAAAACCCAACTAATGGTATTTGGCAGCAGGCCGAACCTCCGCAGTGTCCCCACGATCGAGGTGCGTTTCCGTGACGAGACTCTACGCCCGGAACGGAGTGTGAGAAACCTCGGCGTGATTTTCGACCCTACTCTGTCATGGGACGAACACGTGGCACATGTCGTGCGTAAGTGCTTCGGAATGTTGATTGCCCTCAGCCATATCTGGCATTACCTCCCTCAGAGGGTGATACCAACAGTTGTGCACGGTCTAGTACTTTCTCACGTTAGGTACTGTATAACTGTGTTCGGTAATTGTACTGGCAAAAATCATAGGTAACTCCAAAAGATTATTCACTTTTGCGCGAGAGTGGTTGCTGGGAGACGCAAATTTGACCATATTTCGGATATTTTGAGAGGTCCTGACTGGTTTACATCTACACAGCTGTCGGATTACCACACACTTTCTCTAGTCCACCGAACACTCCGGTGGGGAGAACCGGCTCCACTTGCCTCACTTTTTATCAAAAGCTCGAATTTACGTATACGACAAACGCGACAGGACAACAGTTTTTACATACCTCGCATCCGATCGGAGGCAGGTAGACGCCAGTTTGCGTACCGGGCACCGCAGCTTTACAACGATGTGCCGGTGGAGCTGACTGCCCTCAAGCATGATGCCTTCAAAAAGAACTTGCGTCCTTACCTCGAGAGAGAGTACGAGTAGGTGCTGTTCCGGCAGAGGCGGATCCAGCTCAGAGGTTTGGGGGGGGGGGGGCAAACCATAAAAATTTATCGATTCTTTCCATGCATCGTCCATAGGCGTAATGTTAAAATCATGCCGTTTGAGGGGGGGGGGCAAATGCCCATTTTGCCCCCTCCCCTGGATCCGCCACTGTGTTCCGGTATAGTTACCTATCGTCTGTGAGGCTTATTTACCGCTTGTGAAACTTGTAACTTGCGCTGTGATGTTTCTCTTTTTCTTTTTATTATGCGTTTTATGTGTGTATGTGAATGCATGTACCTTTTTACCCACTTTTACTACTGTTCAGCGATTGTGACACTGGACTGAGAATAGCCACGGCTCCTGTGGATGGTCCAAAGACGTTCAATAAATAAATAGCATAACATTTCTTTCAACGTTCACTTGTTTTAAAAAAAGACGAAGAGAAGAAATGACGTTAAAGCATATGACTATTAAGCGAGCCAATACTTTTTTTTAAATTTATATTTATGGAAGGGTGCAATGTAATTGCAGTCACACTTGTATTTTTTTGGCGATTGCAATTTGAATTGGTGATCATTCCGTACACGGCAGAAGCTATCGGGATAAATAATTGAAATACCTGGGTGAATTGCGCCACCCATGTGACGATGAGTTTGAATTTTTCCGCTTTGCGATAAAAAAACAACTGTTTTGCAAGTAGGACGGCTTCCGTTGACCAAACGTTTATTGTCATCTCAAAGGGCGGCGACCGCCTCCCCGTCTCTCCTCGACCCCTCCCCTTTATTTACACGACGGAGTCCCGTCCCTCACCGCCGACTGGTCACGTGATTGGCCTCGCCCGAGGCCCAGCCGACTGACCCGGAGCGCGGTAGGCGTCATGCCATGCTGCTTTAATCACTCACCACATCACGGCTACTGTTCAGAGAGCCGTGACACCAGAAACGTCGTGGCGGAGCGGTTAAGCGTTAGGCTATGGATCGCGGGTTCGGTCCGCGACGGGGTTGTCCGTTTTCCACAGACTGGTTCTGGCCGGCTCAGGCGAGATGGATATATCTTTTGAGGTTATGACCTCACGAGCACTATGAATACAATCAACATTCGTTGACTCTTGTTCGGTCATAAGATATTAGCCGATTATATGTTTGTGTATGGAAATATCTCTTTTCTAATTCGCAAAAAGTAGCCGACTCACTTTATCATCATATAACTCACTTGACGTCATTGCACTGGCAATTGAGTTGCTAGAAATGTGACCTCGTCAGAACCATTTTGCAGGTTGTTAAAAGGACAGACAAGTCCATTGGCTGCGGTGACTATGCAGCCTGCCCTGATCATGTAAACGGCATTGTGACTAGATCAGCCACGAACACATTCCGCATTTTCCTAGAAAGAACTATCGGCACGCTCGGTGCCGCGGAGGGTATGCCAACCTAACAGACCCGCACTGCCCAGCGCTCCGCTAGCCCGGAGGCGGTTGGCGAGGCTGACCCCACTGACCTCGCTCCGCGACCAGACTCTCGGTCACTCACGCCACAACCGAGAGGCGCCAGCCTCGACGCAGGGGCATCTGGCGCCATTCATGCTGCCTCCGAACACGGTGATTGGTTTGCTGCAGAGTCACGTGGTTGGGGCATCAAAGGCGTAATCAGGAATTTAGTTACCAATCTCACCAACAGATGGCTCTGACCGACGATTTTTTAAATACGGAGTGATCTAAAGGTAGGTGACATAATACGAGCTTACAGCTGCAATGATGATGGCACCTGTAGCCTGTAGGCTATATTCCAAGTTTCATGATAATCTGACAAATGGTTCCCAAGATACAGATGCAAACTCTAACCACTACGGATACCCCACATTACTTCAGCGGTGACCTGTACTCAATACTCATATGCTACACAACCGTGCTCGAAATTTGTCTTTAGCTCTAAAACTCTATTTTTGGCAGCTGTTTGAAGTTCACGTCTGTGACGTCGTAATTTGCCGTGCAAGGTTCTAGGAAAATCGGTCCTGTGACGTCATCAATGGGGCTGGGTCCAAATTTTTTACTCCAGGAGATGTGAAATTGACTGAGAAAAAGTACTGAAAGTTTGGCGCCTCCATCGCAAAGCACTCAGAAGCTATCGCAAATATTCGTCAGGGGGGGGGGTAAATATTGTCCCCCCGGGCCCACGTGGGTTAACATGGGTAAGGGAACCCTATGATGACTATGGGGACCCACCAGTTGGGGGGGAGGGGGCAAATGACGAGATGGCCCTCTGAATGTCTTTTAGGGATGGCCATAACTGTGGTGCTCCCCCTCGCTTACAACCGCCACCGAACTAAAAGAAAATATCGATACAACCCCCAGTCCGTGCTCACTGCCCCCCCCCCCCCCCCGCGGTCCTCGCTCACCGCCCCGCGGTCCTCGCTAACCATCTTTGGTCGGCGCTCACCACCTCCCGGCCGGCGGGCCGCACTCACCGCCCGCTCGCCGATCCGTTCCCAGGTGGGAGCCGTGACGTCGCCGGAGGACGGCCCGCTGGGACCACTGGCGATCTCCGAGGGCGCCCAGATGCGCCACTTCACGCCGCACCGAGACAAGCGCGGCGCATCAGCCGAGCGGTGCGGCTGGTGGGCGACCGGAGGCGACGCCAGCCGCCCGCCGCCGCTCACTGACAGCCGAGCATCGCTGAACAGCAACCGGGACAGTGGGTAGGTGTTATGGGACAGTGGGTAGGTGTTATGGAACAGTGGGTAGGTGCCAGGTAGTACGGGACAGAGGGTATGTGTTATGCGACAGTGGGTAGGTGTTATGGGGCAGAGGGTAGGTGTTACGGGACAAATGGTAGGTGTTATGGGACAGAGGGTAGGTGTTATGGGACAGAGGGTAGGTGTTACGGGACAAATGGTAGGTGTTATGGGACAGAGGGTAGGTGTTACGGGACAAATGGTAGGTGTTATGGGACAGATGGTAGGTGTTACGGGACAAATGGTAGGTGTTATGGGACAGTGGGTAGGTGTTATGGGACAGACGGTAGGTGTTACGGGACAAATGGTAGGTGTTATGGGACAGAGGGTAGGTGTTACGGGGCAGAGGGTAGGTGTTATGGGACAAATGGTAGGTGTTATGGGACAGAGGGTAGGTGTTACGGGGCAGAGGGTAGGTGTTATGGGACAAATGGTAGGTGTTATGGGACAGTGGGTAGGTGTTATGGGACAGTGGGTTGGTGTTATGGGACAGAGGGTGGGTGTTACGGG